>NW_006199637.1:3584432-3595053 GCF_000334495.1 Tupaia belangeri chinensis
GCTTCCTCTGCTCGGGCGCTCCTCCAACCTGACTTCCCCTTTCTCCCACCTTTCCCGGCACCGCGGGAAAAACAGCGCAGGGCAGAGCAGGCAGGGAGGGCGGCTGGTGCCCGGACACGGGAGCCTCCCAGTCAGTTCAAGACCCGACATGAGGGAAAAAGGCCGTAGGAAGAAGGGCAGGACCTGGGCGGAGGCCGCCAAGACGGTAAGGGGGAAACGCGAGGGGGAAGGCCCGGAGGATCTGGTTCCCGTGCCGTCCGCCAAGTCGCAAGGGAACGGAGGTCACTGGCCCAGCGACCTGGCGGAGCGGGGCACAAAACCGCGCGGTGAGGACGGCGGTTAGTGTCGGGGTTACGATCCCTGTGGGAATGGAGGCGCCCGGCGGGAGGGGGGTCTCTGCCGGGCTGTGGCTTCTCCCAGCGTCTGCGGAGAGTCCTCTTCAGTGTTTTGAGGCTGTCTCGGGGTCACGTCGCTGTCTCCCCGGGTCTGTGGTAGCCCCCGCCCGGGCATGGGGAAGTCTGTTGTGCTTGCACAGTAACCGGTTCTTCTCCCTGTGCGGCTGGAGAGCCCCCATTGGATGCACAGAGAAGGCTTGTGCGTGCATCCAGCCCGGAAAGGAGAGGGGAGCGCTGGCGCTCGGTAGAATTTACCGCTAGAGCAGACGTGCCGCCTGACCCCGCGCCCCCTGCGTATCAGGCTCTTGAAACCGACGTGAGATCACGAGGCTTTTGTTTTTGTTTGCTGTTGGAGCTGAAAGTGCAAGAGGTGTTTAGAAACGAAGTAACAGGTGGGACTTGTAGATTTTTTTTTTTTTTCTGTTTCCGTAGAGACCTACACTGAACAAGGCAGCAATGCATGGTGGGACGTGTAGTTTACCCGGTCTTCACTTGTCCATAGCCCAGTGTTGGCCTAACGAGGTTATAAACTGTGGGTAGAACAAATTTCCCCCTTAGTTTTCTTACAGTCGTTTTTAGAAGTAGGTTTAAAAAAATGGACCCTTGAGGGCGAATGAGAACTTTTACTGTATTTTAAGGGAAAAAACTGAAAGTGTGTATGAAACACTAGGAGAAAGTGAAGTTTAGTCCTTCACGGAGGGTGCGGTAGACTAGTAATAGGGCATTATATAGCAGCTCTTCAGTGCTGGAAAGGGAGAGGTGTTTACTTTAGTGGTGAATCATAGCAGTAATATTTCGACGACATGGAGAGCCCTCCTTATTGGGCTCTTATTCTATGTAACATGATTTTAAAAAATATAGAGAATAAATAAAAGACGTGCTTCAAGCCTCAGCTATACCTGTTAACATTTTAGTATATTGCTGTCCAGTCTTTTTATTTATTTCCCCAAATCAGGATCGTATTGTTGATTCAGTCTTATACATTTGTTTTGTAAACCTTGTGCATTTGTTTCATAAACTTTATGGGTTAGAGGGGCTGATGAGTCTTCAACTTGTATTTCTGTTTTAGCTGGAAATGGGAAAAAGTCAGTGAAGAAACAGTAGTGCTTATTTGTTTTTATTTATAATGTATCTTCATAATTGTAACTGTGCCAGTAGGTTCCCTCTAAAAGGCAAAATTTTAGAAATAGGCTGCTGCTGCTGCTGCTGCTTCTTCATTTTTGGCTCCCTTGATGATGGGGATGTTGCTTCTCCACTTAAGGCTATTTTACTTTCTACTTGAGTGATATTTAAGATCTCTTCCTGTTAATAAAAGAAGCATGGTCAGTTTTAACTAAGTAAGCAGACACTAACCCTACTTATTTTAAGTTTCTAGAATCTAATTATGACCTCTTTAGATAAAGTAGTGTAATCATTGGGAGACTGTGACAAATAGGAAGAATTTAGTCTTTTTGCTGTTTAGATTTTTTTTTTTTTAATTAAACTGGACTTTTTTTTTTTTTTTGGAGAGGATTTTGCTCTAGGGCTTATGCCCTAGCCAGACAGAAAGCGAGAAATAACCCCCCTGGGGGATGGCCACATCGCAACCCCTTCTCCATTCTCCTCTTGGGATCTTGGGCACACGCACGCGCACACATGCCAGGCGTGAGATTAAGGCACCAGGTCCTCACACCACTGGGACTGGGACTCGAACTATTGGCAGCTACATGGGAGTCCAGTGTCATAGCCATTATGACAACTGCTGGTCTCCAAATGGGACTTTTTATTAGATTAAATGGGACTTTTAATTTTCTTTAGGGCATGGGTGCTTTATTGAGACAAAAGAAAGCAAGTGAGAAATTGGCCTCCAGAAGGGGATGGCCACGCCACAATCCCTTCATTTTCCTCAGGATTTTGGCCTTGCATGTACATGGGCAGAGTGATTTTTTTTTTTTCTTTTTTTTGAGAGATTTTCACTGTAGGGCGCGTGCACTCGCCAGACAGACAGAGAGAGACATAGAGACAGAAAGTGAGAAATCACCCCCCAGGGGGGATGGTCACGCCGCAATCCCTTCTCCTCCATTCTCCTCTCGGGATCTTGGGCACGCACGCACACGCGCCCAGCGTGAGTTTTAAGCCACCGGGTCCGGGACACGAACAGCGGTCGACTACGTGGGAGTCCAGCGACATAGCCATTACGCTAACTGCTGGTTCCCAGGCAGAGTGATTTTTCATGCCTCTGGTTTGGGGCCTCAAACTGTGCTCGGCCATGTGGCAGTCTAGCACCTTAACCATGCCATCTGCTGGTTCCTTTCTTTTTAGTTTCTTTTTTTAATTAAAACAATTTTTTTGGAGAGATTTTTGCTCCTTGGCACGTGCACTCGCCAGAAAGACAGAGACAGAAAGGGAGAAATCACTCCCTGGCGGGGGAAGGCCAGGCCGCAATCCCTTCTCCATTGTTCTCTCGGGATCTTGGACATGCACACACATGCGCCTAGGGTGAGTTTAAGCAGCTGGGTCCAGGACTCAAACCCTGGTTTAATACATGGGAGTCCAGCGGCATAGCCATTACGCCAACTGCTGGCCTTGGTTCTTTTCAGTTTAATGTCAGAAATCAGCATATTTTAAAAATGTCAAACTGCCGTTTCCAGTATTTGGCTCTGCTTTCGCCTGTCAGCAGGGTACTAACTAGTATCTGCTCCTGGTTTGGGATACTACACAGATTTCGAAATTACTAGGGCAAACTTCAGATTGCTAAACCACACGTCCACATGAACAATCACAGGTTTGCTTTAGCCTTCAACCTTTTAAAGGTATTAACCAGTTGAGGGTGGTAGGATGCTTTCTAACTTTTCATGTAAACTCAAAGTTTAGGTTTCTTTTTTTTAAAATTATTTTTATTTAATTTTATGTATTCATTCATTTATTTTAATTTGACCAGAGAAAGACACACACAGAGAGAGAGAGAGAGAGAGAGAGAGAGAGAGAGAGAGAGAGAGAGAGAGAGAGAGAGAGAGAGAGAGAGAGAGAGAGAGAGAGAGAGAGAGAGAAAGGGAGAAAGGAAGCTGCCAGGTTTGGGACTCGAACCGTGGTCAGCCATGTGGGAGTGTCCAGCACCTTAACCACAACGCCACCTGCTGGTCCCCAGTTTTAGGTTTCTTTATGGAGCAAAGTCTACGCTATTCCAGTTGCAGAAATTCTCTCCATGTTTTCCCTATATTCCTTTATTCAGTCTTGGCTGCCACAATCAGAAAGTGCAAAGACATTATTTTCTTGCATCTATAGTATAAATTTTTCTTAATACATTAGTGTAATTGCTCATTTCATGTGGTAGCTAGCTATTTGAAAAACAGTATTTGAAAGATGAAAAGATGGTGCCCGCAGGGATCATGGTGGTTGAGGTCCTGGACCCTCAGGAAGATAGAAAGGCTGATGTGAGCAGTAGAGTTTTCAGTGTGTTCCTCAGGGGACCAGTACATTAGAAGGTTTGTATTTTTATTAAATGTATAAAGATGTATAAAGCCCCAGTTTAAGTAAAAACTAATTTTAGTAAGAGAATGATCATATAAAAACTCTCTTTTCTCTAGTAGCCAAAATTTAGAAAACACCCTACTCTTTTGGGTCATTTTATCATTATAAAGTGAAGACATTAAACTAAATTTCAGTGTTTCAGGCCCAGCAGATGGCATAATGGTTATGTCGCTTGATTCCCATGTAGTCAGTTGTAGTTTGAGTCCCAGACCCAGTGACTTAAAACTCACGCTGGACGTGTGTCCATGGACACGTGTGCGTGCGTGGACAGAGGAGAAGGAATTGTGGCATGGCCATCCCCCTGGGAGGTGATTTCTCACTTTCTGTTTCTCTCTTTCTGTCTCTCTGGTGAATGCACTTATCCTATAGCAAAAATCTCTCTCTTAACAACAAAAATATGTGTTTCTGTTTATAGGATAAATAAAGTAGGAAGACCAGACGAAAGTCAATCTTTAATATTTCAGATGCAGAATAATGAGATCAGGAAAGTCATGACTTGACAAATGAAAGGAACTTTGACCTGAATTATGACATTCTTGGATATTTAGGATCAGGAGGAACAGGAGAAGGGGTTAAACTAATTTCTTAGACTTTAGGGTATCATATGTTCGAAGAATAGAGTTTCAGCATAGAAGTAATAAAATTATTTATGAATATAGGCAGTATTTGCTTAATTCATTTATGTTCTTAGTAGCTATATTGTTAAATTATCCTGTCTTAGGGAATATCATTGAAACAGTTTGTTTGGTCCAGCCTTGATGGTGCAGGTGGCACTGTACTGAACTGCAGGGCTAGGAGCCACATGATTGACCAGGTATTCGGATCTCCAATTTGCCTGAAACATCAGGTGTGTGCATGCAAGATCCTAACAAGCTGGAGGGCGGAGCGAAGGGGAGCGTGGCATGGTGAGACCCTGTCAAGGGTGTACTTCTCTCTCTCTTTTCCCCCTGTGCATGTGTGGAATCCATTGGGAATAAAATAAACTTAAAACACGCACACACACACACACACACACACACACAAATAAAATGGGATTGTATTCCTGACCAGTAATGTAGCAGGAAATAAATTTTTTCAGAAAATCATGTGTGCACACACACGTGAAACTGGGTACATGTGGTTATATGAGAGAGCTATGTAGATTAATATAAAATTTCTGTAGACAAGAATAACAAAGTAAGATTCATAATTATTATGTAATAATAACATTATGCCAAAAGGCTGATAAAATGGATTTAAATGTGCAGCCTGATTCCAGTAATTAAGGATTCCAGAGAGACGTAATGGACCTGGGATTCAGCTGATCTTGTATGTTGATTTACCACACTCCCTATTGATCTTAAATTTGTCCTGTTTAATACAGAACATTATTCAAGTACAGATGCAGCAGCCCTAATGCCCAAATCCAAAATGCTCCAGAATCTGAAATTTGTTGAGCACTGACATGATGCCCTAAGTAGAAAATTATTTTTTAAATAACTTTTCTTTAATTCTATTTAATTTATTATTGCTTTCATTTGTCCGGGGGGTGGGGAGAGAAAGTAAGAAAGCAAGTCACCAGGTCCGAGACTTGAACTTAGGTTGGGCATGTAGGAGTCCAACGCCCTCAACCTACACGCCACCTGCTGGCCCCAATAAGTAGAAAATTCTGCACCTGACCTCATGTGAGGAGTCATGTTCAGAATGCCACAATACAAATATATTGTATAAAATTACCTTCAGGCTAATAGTGTAAGGTATATGTGAAGCATAAATGAATTCTGTGGTTTAGACTTGGGTCATGTCCCCTAGATATCTCAATATGTATATGTAAATATTTCAAAATTTGAAAAAATCTAAACTCTGTCCCAAGCATTTTGGATTGTTAACTAAGTACTCAACCTGTACTTGGTTAATAATCTCACATATTAAAAAAGCATATATTTTTTTAAAGACAAAGCCTGTGTGCATGAGGTGGGGGTGGAGAGAAGCACCCTCAACGGGACCTTGTTACACTGCATTCCTCCCACCTCACCTATCAGCATCCATATATGCCCAGCGTATTTTCAGGCTGACTCTGGTATTTGAACCTGCACTTTGCATATGACTTCCAGCCTTGCAGGGCACTTGCATTACTACTGTGCCATAGTGGCAGGGCCATGTTTTAAAATTTAAGGGCAGGGCGACAGTGGTAATGATTTGGATGAGAGATATGTAGTGTAGTGTTTAGTGCTATTTAAATTGAAAAATTGATAAGGCAGAGATACTGAGAACCATTACATTAACTTTAGAATTATAAAGTTAGATTCACTAAAAAAAAAAGCGTCTTCTAAATATTTGATGATGTCCTGAGGGTTTTAGTTGTTTGCAAAAAAAAGCTTCAGCATAGTACAGTCTTGTTTAATCTTACTTTCTTTTTAACTTATCCCTCCTTACCCCACCACAACTAAGGAAGCATTAAAAGGGAAAAGTACACTGCATTCATGCTTTAAAAATGCATGTTATACCCCATAAAGATATACAACAATTAAGTGTAAATAGGACATTATAAAATAAAATAAAATGAAAGGTGTTCTAAAAGGACCAGAAAATGTGTGTGCGTATGCAGGCATGCGTGTGCTTGTATGCCTATAGGTGGAAGGGACAAAGAGGCAGAACTTAGTGACTGTACACTAAAGGTACCTTTGGGTATCTTTGGGAGTAAAATAGTCCAAATATGGTAAATGAAGAATGGGTATGGGTATTTGGTGTGAAGCATATAATCTGTTGTATAGATCTGTAGAATATGATTTACAGACTGAAGAAAGATTTTTAAAATTCTTCTTAAGTAAATATCTACCCATTGGTTAATATGTATTATTTTTATTCTGTTGATTAGTATTTTGTTTCTTTTTTCTCCCCCATAGGCTCACAAGTGTGTGTGTTTGTGTGTGTGAGAGAGAGAGAGAGAGAAATTGTCCCTTCTACCCCCCGGGGTGGGGGTGGGGGTGGTTTTGGGCACACATGCACACATACCTGGTGTGATTTTTAAACTGCAAAGTCCAGGACTCAAACAGCGGTTGGTCTGTACCTTAACCACCATACCACTTGCTGACCCTGGTTAATATTATTTTGAATATGTAGAAGAATTTTATTTTTGTGATTTCCCTTAAGCTATTTAACTGTAGGAAATAAAGTGGAAGACAAAATTTCAGTAGAAAGAATTACATTGAAGATTTTTTTGTTTGTTTTTTTAGAGATTTTTACTATAGGGCGCGTGCGCTTGCCAGACAGAGAGAGACATAGAGACAGAAAGCGAGAAATCACCCCCCCAGGGAGGATGGCCACGCTGCAGTCCCTTCTCCATTCTCCTCTCAGGATCTTGGGCACGCACGCACATGCGCCCGGCGTGAGTTTTAAGCCACCGGGTCCGGGACGCGAACCGGGGTCGACTACGTGGGAGTCCAGTGACATAGCCATTACACTAACTTCTGGTTCCCTTCACAGAATATTTTTGATGGAGAAAATGGAAAATAGTTATAAAATTTGGGGCTAGCAGGTGGCATGGTGATTAAGGACTCCCACGTGGCCAACCAGTTTGAGTCCTGGACCTGGCGGCTTGTTTTCTCACTTTCTTTCTTTCTCATCCTCTCTCACTCACTCTGTCCCTCTCTGGTCAAATTAAAAATAAATAAAGTTAAATAAAACAATTCTTTTAAAAAATACAATAAAAATATACTAATTACAAAGATATTTAGAAAACATCTTAAAATATACTTTCACAAAGCAAATGCATTAACTTGGAAATTTTCAGTATTCTTTTTTAAAAAATTATTTAATTTTATTTATTATTTTTTAATTTGACTAGACACAGAGAGAAAGCACCAGGTTGGGAATTCGAACCATGGTTGGCCATGTGGGAGTCCAGCATCTTAACCACCCCGCCACTTGCTGGCCCCTGTGTTCTTTTTCTTTTCTTTTTAAATTTTTAAAATTTTTGTCTTAGGGCACATGCACTTGTGGGAGGGGTGGGACAGGGAGAGAGAGAGAGAGCCAGAGACAGTGAGAGGGAAAGTGAGAAGTCACCTCTCAAGGGAAATGACCACACTGCAGTCCCTTCTCCATTTTCCTCTTGGAGTCTTGGGCACTTACAAACACGTGTCCAGTGTGTGTTTCAAGCAGAGGTCCAGGACTTGCACCTTGGTCAGCCATATGGGAGTTCAGCGATGTAAGCCCTATGCTGTCTGCTGGCCTGCAAATTTTCAGTATTGTTAGTCTTACCGTGGGTAATTTTTTCTGTAAGAAATAAGGTTAGGCGAGTGATCAGGCCTGTTTTTGTTCCTTTGGATATATATTGATCAAGCCACAGTTCTATTAAGACTCTGTTTTATATATTTATGTTTATTTTCTATTACAGTTGTATTATAATTTGCAGGAAAGAATGTATAGCTTGAAAAAAAGATATTCCAGAAGCATATTGTTTTTATAATACAAACTCGAGAAAGATAAAACTGGGTAAAAATTTGAGAAAGCGTTATAGTGGCATGGGCTAAAAATAGAGAAACTAGTCCGATGTAGTTTTCAAAACAATACCTTCATATTTACATTTATGAAATTACTTCCTGCAAGTCTGTTTGCAGGTGACTTGATGTAACACTACTTGAGTGCTTGCCTTATTAGAAAAGTTCCCCTGTTGTTTACTTGAGTTTTATTTTGTTACTAAGCTCATCATTTTTTCTGTCCAATTTTTATGTTCCTGTCCTGAAAGCCCATGAATAGCTTATTGAAGGGGAAAAAAAAGATCGGAATCTTTTTTTTATTTTTTTGGACATACAAATGAAAAATCTTTATGAAAGGTATTGCCGCTGTACCTCTCAGAAAATTCTGACAGGAGTTGAGAAAATAACCTCAAGTTTGCAGAAGTTCTTGTTGCTTCCTTATCCAGAGAGTCTTATCTATACTTGCTGTTGGTGAAAGGACGTTTTTTTCACTACTAAAGCTGTCTGGAAGGAGGCCAGTGTATGGAAGCTGTAACTATAGGGAACTGGTCAGTAAGAACATTTGTTAAAGCTTGCCGTCTTTTTCATTTTTTAAAAGAACTCTGGGGGACCAGCAGGTGGTGTGGTGGTTAAGGTGTTGGACACTCCCGCCTGGCTGACCACAGTTCAAGTCCTGGACCTGGTGGCTTGCTTTCCCACTTTCTCTCCCTCTCTCTGTCTTGCTTTGGTCAAATTAAAATGTGAATGAATAAAAAAAAAAAAAAAAAGAGCTCTGGATACCCCTCTAGTTTTCTGTAATTCTTTCCACACTTCATAGAGGCCATCCTCATAGTTTATGTGGTATACAGTTTAACTGTTTTTTTTTTTTTTTTAAGAGAGGCAAGGGCATGTGTGCTTGCCAGAATGTCAGAGAGAGACAGAGAGACAGAAAGTGAGAAATCACCCCCCAGGGCGGATGGCCACGCCGCAATCCCTTCTCCTCTAAGGATCTTGAACACGCATGCACACGTGCCCAGTATGAGTTTAAGCCACCGGGTCCGGGACTTGAACTGTGGTTGACAACATTTGAGTCCAGCGTAGCCATTATGCCAACTGCTGGTCCCTAGTTTAACATTTTTAATGCAGTGTAATTTATTATGTTTTTAATGTAAAAAGGTTACCAAGTTTTAGATCTCTCTAAGTATGACTTAAAACAAATTAGGATCAGCAGGTGATATGAAGGTCTAGACTGCTGGATCACATATGGCCAACCGTGTGGTTTAAAAACATGCTGGACTTGATAGTTTAAAAACATGCTGGGTGTCACGCCGGGCGCGTGTGCGTACGTGCCCAGGATCCTGAGAGGAGAATGGAGGAGAAGGGATTGCAGCGTGACCATCCCCCCGGGGGGTGATTTCTCTCGTTCTGTCTCTATGTCTCTCTCTGTCTGTCTGGCGAGCGCACACGGCCTACAGTGAAAAAAAATCCCAGAGGAGAATGGAGAAGGGACTGTGGTGTGGCCGCCTGCCCCTGCCTTGGGTGGGGGGGTATGATTTCTCACTTTCCTTCTCTGTCTCCCATGAGTGCATGCACCGTATAGTAAACTTAAAAAAACAAAAGCAGAAACCCAATTAATATTACTTGCTTTAAATTGAGTTTCTATTAAAATTATGTAGGTGAATTATTTTTCTAAACTTTATTTACTTGTAGGTGGCAAGCTTTGAACAAGGTCTCACTTAGTGATTCCTCTGCCAGCCTTTCCCACCCAGCCAAAATCACCGGCGTGAGTGTGCCAGGGAACTGAACTCCCGACCTTCCATATGGCTTCCATCATTGGAGTGCATTGCACTACTTCTGTGCTGCTATGGCTGGGCCAGGCTCATTTTTTTTTTAAAAAGCAACAGATAAACAAGGAGAATAGAAGTATGTGAAGAGTTAGGCCTGTATGAGTTACTATACTGAAACCAGGGACTAAGTGAAAAATCTGTATACCGAAATAATGAAACTATTAAGTTACCATACTGAAATTCAAGGTAGAAGGTAGAGTTGGTAGTTTGTTAAATATAGTTTTCTTTTTTTAAAAAAAGTATTTATTATTATTATGAAATTTGCTATAGGTCATACACTCACCAGAGAGAAAGAAAAAGAAAATGAGAAAGCAAACCACCAGATCCAGGACTTGAACTGCAGTCAGCCAGCCATGTGGGAGTCCAGCGTGCTAACCACCACACTATCTGTTGCCCTAAATATAGTTTTCTTGGGCCAGGAGGTGGCATAGCA
>NW_006199637.1:3598338-3610986 GCF_000334495.1 Tupaia belangeri chinensis
ATACAGTTTAACTGTTTTTTTTTTTTTTTTAAGAGAGGCAAGGGCATGTGTGCTTGCCAGAATGTCAGAGAGAGACAGAGAGACAGAAAGTGAGAAATCACCCCCCAGGGCGGATGGCCACGCCGCAATCCCTTCTCCTCTAAGGATCTTGAACACGCATGCACACGTGCCCAGTATGAGTTTAAGCCACCGGGTCCGGGACTTGAACTGTGGTTGACAACATTTGAGTCCAGCGTAGCCATTATGCCAACTGCTGGTCCCTAGTTTAACATTTTTAATGCAGTGTAATTTATTATGTTTTTAATGTAAAAAGGTTACCAAGTTTTAGATCTCTCTAAGTATGACTTAAAACAAATTAGGATCAGCAGGTGATATGAAGGTCTAGACTGCTGGATCACATATGGCCAACCGTGTGGTTTAAAAACATGCTGGACTTGATAGTTTAAAAACATGCTGGGTGTCACGCCGGGCGCGTGTGCGTACGTGCCCAGGATCCTGAGAGGAGAATGGAGGAGAAGGGATTGCAGCGTGACCATCCCCCCGGGGGGTGATTTCTCGCGTTCTGTCTCTATGTCTCTCTCTGTCTGTCTGGCGAGCGCACGCGCCCTATAGTGAAAACCTTTCCAAAAAAAAACCATGCTGGGTGCATGTACATGTGCAAAATCCCAGAGGAGAATGGAGAAGGGACTGTGGTGTGGCCGCCTGCCCCTGCCTTGGGTGGGGGGGTATGATTTCTCACTTTCCTTCTCTGTCTCCCATGAGTGCATGCACCGTATAGTAAACTTAAAAAAACAAAAGCAGAAACCCAATTAATATTACTTGCTTTAAATTGAGTTTCTATTAAAATTATGTAGGTGAATTATTTTTCTAAACTTTATTTACTTGTAGGTGGCAAGCTTTGAACAAGGTCTCACTTAGTGATTCCTCTGCCAGCCTTTCCCACCCAGCCAAAATCACCGGCGTGAGTGTGCCAGGGAACTGAACTCCCGACCTTCCATATGGCTTCCATCATTGGAGTGCATTGCACTACTTCTGTGCTGCTATGGCTGGGCCAGGCTCATTTTTTTTTTAAAAAGCAACAGATAAACAAGGAGAATAGAAGTATGTGAAGAGTTAGGCCTGTATGAGTTACTATACTGAAACCAGGGACTAAGTGAAAAATCTGTATACCGAAATAATGAAACTATTAAGTTACCATACTGAAATTCAAGGTAGAAGGTAGAGTTGGTAGTTTGTTAAATATAGTTTTCTTTTTTTAAAAAAAGTATTTATTATTATTATGAAATTTGCTATAGGTCATACACTCACCAGAGAGAAAGAAAAAGAAAATGAGAAAGCAAACCACCAGATCCAGGACTTGAACTGCAGTCAGCCAGCCATGTGGGAGTCCAGCGTGCTAACCACCACACTATCTGTTGCCCTAAATATAGTTTTCTTGGGCCAGGAGGTGGCATAGCAGCAATGCTGTTGGACTCACATGGGAAAGGTTCTGGTTCACATCCCAGACCCTCCCTGATCATAGTGGCCATGCACATACATGCCTATGATCTGAACCAGTAGAGGTTGGGGCCCTCTCTCTCTCCTCCCTCCCTCACTTTTTCCTTTCTTCTGTCATCTTCATAATGGAGACATAAAGGACCCATCTTCTTCCCCTCCCTCCTTTCCTTTCTTCCTTCACAGAGGAAGAGAGGGAGGGGTAGAAGGAGAGAGAGGGTGAGAGGGTGGGACCCTGATAGGGTCTTGTATACTGTGTTCTCCCCCTAAGCCTTCCATGTAGCAAGGCACACTGGATGAGTTCAGGTCAACTTGGGATCAGAACCTGTATGGCGGGAACCAGCAGTTAGCGTAATGGCTATGTCGCTGAACTCCCACATAGTCGACCACGGTTCGCGTCCCGGATCCGGTGGCTTAAAACTCACGCCGGGCGTGTGTGCGTGCGTGCCCAAGATCCCGAGAGGAGAATGGAGGAGAAGGGATTGCGGTGTGACCATCCCCCTGGGGGGTGATTTCTCGCTTTCTATCTCTGTCTGGCGAGCGCACGCGCCCTATAGCAAAAACCTCTCCAAAAAAAAAAAAGAACCTGTATGGTTCCAGTATCATGCGACATGCTGCTGGTCCTGTCACATATTCCTTTATAATTGCCAGAGAGTACACACACTCACTAGAGATAGAGAGAGAGAGAGAGAGAGAGAGAGAGAGAGAGAGAGAGAGAAGGCAAGCACTCCCCATTGGGGCATGCATATACCACAATCCCTTTTACTCTACTTCTCCATCCTGTCAGAGGATCTTGGGCATGCAGGTACACAGTCCTGGCGTGTTTTATTAGTCTTTGTGGCTGGAATTTAAACCCTAGTCCACCATGTGGGATCTGGCATGGTTCTTGACTGCTGTGCTACAGGTCTGGCCCTGCCCAGACATATTTATTTTTTAAATTTTTTTAATTTGACGAGCGAGCGAGAGAGAGAGGGAGGAAGAGAGAGAGAAAGTGAGGAAGCAAGCCGCCAGGTCCGGGACTCTCAAACTGCAGTTGGCCATGTGGGAGTCCAGCGTCCTTAACCAGCATACCACCTGCTGGCCCCCACCCAGACTTTTTTTCTTTTTGCTATAGGGCACGTGCACTTGCAAGAGAGACAGACAGAAAGCGAGAAATCACCCCCCAGGGGGATGGCCATGCCTCAATCCCTTCTCCATTCTCCTCTCAGGATCTTGGACACACATGCACATGCACCTGGAGTGAGTTTTAAGCCACCGGGTCCGGGACTCAAACCGTGGCCGACTTACATGGGAGTCCAGCAACATAGCCATTACGCTAACTGCTGGTCCCACACCCAGACATTTTTAATGTTAGTGTAAGCAAATTTATTTTTCTTCACCTTTTATTCTTTTTTGGTTTTAGATCCTACTAAAGTAGGAAGATTATTCCTACTCAAAGATTACAAATTAAGTGATTATAAACAATTGTAGCCCTGAAGGCATATTGTCCCTAAATGAAAACACATTTTATTGTGAACAGAAAGGAAGAAGTTCTGTTATATACCTGTAAGGCTGTGCTCTTTGAAGGCAGAGACTTTGTTTTAGAAATGTTTCTACCTGCAGAGTTTTACTCAGTTTCTTGTACAGGAGTGCTTTATTTGTTTGTTTGTTTTTGTTTTTTTCTTTTTGTACTTTTTTAAAATTGAAAGTAAAGAGAAGATACTGTTCTTTTTTTTTTTTTGAGAGATTTTCACTGTAGGGCGCGTGCGCTCGCCAGACAGACAGAGAGAGACATAGAGACAGAAAGCGAGAAATCACCCCCCAGGGGGGATGGTCACGCCGCAATCCCTTCTCCTCCATTCTCCTCTCGGGATCTTGGGCACGCATGCACACGCGCCCGGCGTGAGTTTTAAGCCACCGGGTCCGGGACACGAACCGCGGTTGACTACGTGGGAGTCCAGCGACATAGCCATTACGCTAACTGCTGGTTCCCAGAGAAGATACTGTTCTTTAAGAGAACACAATTTGGATAAAGCTAGTCAACTATATTAAGTATTGTTTGCCAAATGACCATATTAAATATCGACTGTTATAAAATTGGTTGAGTATCTCCTTTTGTAAAAGAAAATTACTCCAAGATACACTAGAGTATTTGCTTCCATTCTTTTGAGTTACATTTGGACATTGAGAAATGTCTGTTGATAATTCTTATTTCTGAGTTTACTTCATAGAACTCAAATTGGTTAATGGTAAATATACATGTTCTCTCTTGGGCATCAGAAAACACTATAAAATTAGTTATAGTATCTTCTGTGTAAGTTGATTAATCTTTTAGCAAAAATTAAGTTGTGAGGGACTTTTCACTTGAAAATTCTTTGGCTATTAACCTTAGCAGTCGGTTCTACCTTAGGATGGACTTTAATTGGCGTTCACAGCTTGGGATGGCCACATCATCTTGCATCTTTGACTTACTGATGTTTGAATTATTCAGTAGTTGGTTTAGCCATACTTGGTTTCAAGTGAAGTGTTCAATGGTGTTAGTGACTTATTTCTAAATAAAAACATGACATTTTAAGTGTATGCTATTAATTTCTAGTGACTGAGATAATAGGAAAACAGTTTTCATATGTATAGTTAATAACCCATGAAGACATAATGGTGAAACAAAGGGCCTGCCCTCCCTCGCTTTTTCCTTTCTTCTGTCGTCTTCATAATGGAAAAATACAGGACCCATGTTCCTTCCCCTCCCTCCTTTCTTTCCTTTCTTCCTTCAAAGAGGAAGAGAGGGAGGGGTGGAAGGAGAGAGAGGGTGGGACCCTGATAGGGTCTTGTGTACTGTGTTCTCCCCCTAAGCCTTCCATGTAGCAAGGCACACTGGGTGAGTTCAGGTCAACTTGGGATCAGAACCTGTATGGCTCCAGTATCATGCAGTGGCTGGGCCAAAAGGACTGTTTTTAATAACAACTTGGAAATAGCCTTAACGATAAATGTGTGTACCTTGTTTAAGAAAACTGCCATTATTTGCTGGAGGTTAAAAACATGGACTTTGACTCACACAAATCCGGGTTTGTTCTTGGCTTTATCATTTATTGTTTCAGTTTAGACACATTATTTAAACTAGTACTTAAATATTAATGTGCACGAGAATCATCTTATTTTCACGCAGATTTTGGTTCAGTAGGTCTGTGGTAGGGCCAGAGGTTCTGAATTTCTAGCAGGTTCCCAGGTAATGCTAGTGTTTAGTCCAAGGACCACATTCTGTAAGCTTAATATAGCATTAACTTTTCCAGTTTCCCCAACTTTAAATGGAGATAGTATTAAATCTATTTCGGCAGTATTAAGTGAGGAGGTGAAAATTCTTTGTATGTTGCCTGGTTATGTCGTAGGCACTATTTACTGAAAAATTAATAAGTGTGTATTAGTTTATATTTCTGAATGCAAAAGTAAAATAAAAATATTGCCAAAGGGCACGTGTGCACACCAGAGAGACACAGAGTGAGAAAAAGCACCCTCTAAGGGGACTAGTCACACTGTAGTTCCTTCTCCTTTATTTCTCCCTCCTAGTAGGATTTTGGGCAGGCACACACACACACGCCTAGCATGTTTCTCAAGCCGCTGGATCTGAGACTCGAACTGTACATTTGACTGTATGGATCCAGCCATCTTAACCACCAAGCCATGGGCTGGCCCAACTAAATATTAATAAGATGTTAGAGCTTAGCAAATAAGAGCAGAGGTTTGAGACTGTTTCAATGAGAAGTTTTTTGGGGGGAGGGTAATAACTTTATTTATTTACCTATTTATCTGTTGTAATTTTCAAGCCACCTAGTCACCATGGCTTGAACTGTGGTTGTCCCTGTGGGAATCCAGCACCTTAATCACCATGTCACCTGCTGGTCCCAGCCTTTTAACATTAGGGACACCTTATTTTCTGCTTTTTTCTGACAGTGTGCAGTTACACCGGGACTTAAATGAGGTATGAACAAGTTGGAGAACTCTTAGACGTTCTCTGTCTTCAGGAGATTCTGCAAAAAATCCCACTTTCTTGACTTAAATTGTGAACATCTGTACTGTAGGTCTTCCCCTGGTTTGCACATATATCTTTAACTTCCCTTTCTTCTCCTTCTTTTTATTATTATTATTTTTTAAAGGTTT
The DNA here is from genome assembly GCF_000334495.1 of Tupaia belangeri chinensis. Taxonomy (NCBI): domain Eukaryota; kingdom Metazoa; phylum Chordata; class Mammalia; order Scandentia; family Tupaiidae; genus Tupaia; species Tupaia belangeri. The sequence goes on from NW_006199637.1 coordinate 3,603,967, forward strand.
TGATACCATGTGCACTTGCTGGAGAGAGCCAGCGAGAGAGAGAGAGAGACAGTGGGAGAGACAGAGAGAAAGAAATAACTTCCCAAGGGGAATGGTCCTGCTGCAGTCCTTTCTCTGTTAGGATTTTGAGCATGCACACATATGCATCTGGCATGATTTCCTTCCTTCCAGTTCTTTATTTTTTAAGATTTATTTATTTTATTCATCATTGTTATTTTTTAACCAGAGAGAGAAAGGGAAAGTGAGAAAGCAAGCTGCCAGGTCTGACATTTGAACTGTAGTCAACCATGTAGGAGTCCAGCACTCTAACCACCATGCCACATACTGACCCGTCTTTCTTTTTTTTTAAAAAAAAATTTTAATTTTATTTATCGTTACTATTTATTTATTGTTACTACCAGAGAGAGAGAGAGAGAGAAGAGAGAGAGAATGTAAGCTGTCCGATCTAAGACTTGAACTGCAGTCGGCCATGTGGGAGTCCAGCACCTTAACCATCATGCCACCTGCTGTCCCCCTGGCATGATTTTCAGGCCACTGGATCTGGGACTCGAACTACGGTTGGCCATGTAGAAGTCCAGTGCCTTAATTATCACACCACTTGCTGGCTTCCCTCCCTTCTTTTTATTGATAGAAATGATGTTTCAGTGTGAGTCCAGCCATATTTTCTTATTTTTTCTTTAAATAATTATTTTATTTATTTTTTCACATGAGTTTGCCAGAGGGGGTGGGGTGGGGGGGAGAGGGAGAGTGAGAAAGCAAGCCCCCTGGTTCAGGACTTGAACCCTCATCGGCCATGTGGGAATTCTAGTGCCTCCACCACCATGCCACCTGCTATTTTCTTTTTCTTTTTGGAGAGGTTTTTGCTATAGGGCGCGTGTACTCGCCAGAGAGACAGATAGAAAGCGAGAAATCACCCCCCAGGTGGGATGGCCATGTGCAATCCCTTCTCCTCCAGTCTCCTCTCGGGATCTTGGGCACACACGCACACGCACCCAGCGTGAGTTTAAGCCGCCGGGTCTGAGACTCAGACTGCAGTCAACTCGGCGACATGGGAGTTCAGCGACATAGCCATTACGCTAACTGCTGGTCCCCTATTTTCTTATTTATTTAGAATTAATTGAGGACCATCTCTATTAAGGGAGATGGATCTCACATGGCCAGATGCCCCACTGAGTTGAGAATTCCAGCCCCAGTAAGATGAGAAACACACCAGGCACAGTGGATGTGCCTGCATGCCCCAAATCTCGACAGGATGGAGAAATCAAAGAAAAGTGTTTCAGCATGACCATGCCTAACTGGAGGGTGCTTTCTCCCTCTCCTGCTTTCTGTTTCTCTCTCTCTCTCTCTGGCAAGCAAAATTAATTGATTTATGGGAGTACCTGTCATTGTGTCTTTTTCTCATAGAAGAACTAAATAAATAAACTTAAAAATTAATTGAGTTTTGACCATGAGTAGTAACAATAAAACACTTTTTTAGTCTTTTCTTTTGCTATTGAACCTTAGAAGAGTTAGAGGAGTATTTTTCTGTTGTGTCAATTGCAGATTTATTTTATTTCCATCCATTTGTGTTTTTATAAAAAGAATTTGTTTATTTATTTATTGTTAGAATTATTCAGTTTGATCAGAGAGAGAGGGAGAAAGCAAGTTTCCAGGTCTGGAACTTGAACTGTGGTCGGCTCTGTGGGAGTCCAGTGCCTCAACCACCATGCCAGCCATTTGTGTTTATTAGTTGTGTCACTACAGTTGATCCTTGAACAGCACAGCGGTTAAGGGCATGGACACCACCCTCTGCAGCTGCAAATTCATGTATAACTTTTTATGTACGGGGTCTTCCTATCATCCTTCTGCCTCAGTCTCTCACATGGAACTATGGCATTTGCCACCATGCCTGGCTGCTTTTTGGACAGATTCTTGCTATGTTACTCAGGCCAGTCTCAAACTTGTTATCATTTAGCTGCACCCTCTGAATCACTGGGATTAAGGTACATGTGACCACACCTGGCCTTTAGGTGGGACTAGGAATTGAACTTGGACCTCCCATGTGGTCCCAGCCTATAGAACACAGTGTCTTAGTAGTCTGTGCTGCCATGCTGGGTCCCTCATACTACTTTTAACTCCCTCTGAACTTAACTGCTAGTAGCCAGCTGTTGATTAGACACTTTCCTGGTAACATAGATAATTGGTTAACACGCATTTTGTATACTATTACTATGTATTGTATTCTTATAATGAAGTAACCCAGGGAAGAGAAGATGTTATTTAAGAAAACCTTAATGAAGAGAGATTATGTTTATGGTACTGCATCATATTTTCTAGTATATTGGGTCATTGGGACAGTCATGAACAGTCATGATGCATTTTTGTATAGAAAACTAAAAACCAAAACACAAAAAAATATGTTACAACTTTCCTGATGACCTAATAGTTGTTGAAGAAAATGTGCATGTAAGTGGATCTTTGCTTTTCAAACCTGTATCATTCAAGTCAAATGTACTTTGTGCTGTGTTCAAGCCTATGGGAAACATAACACACGCCTGTGCCCTTTTGGAATTCACTATATGATAGGAAGCAGACTAATGATTTACATAAGGGGTAATCATTTATACAAGTTCTACGTTTCTGGTTGGTACTGAGTATACTTTTTTTTTCATTATGCCTTTAATGGATTATTACTGATATTTATGAAAGTATGTTTTAAAAATTGTTAGTCCTCTGGGACTGTAGTTTCAATGGGCAGAATTCTAAGGTGGCCCCAAGATTAACATCTGTATAGCCCCCTGCTCTTGAGTATGGATGGGACCTGTGAATATGATGGGATATGACTCCAATTACTTCGTTATATGAGATAACAAAAGGATTTGCAGAGGTCTTTTTAATTAGAAGAGTGAGCCTGGCCTAATTAGTCAAGCCTTTTCAAAGAGGATTCTAGAAGTCACAGAGAAGAGAAATGTGAAGCAAAAGAGATTCTCCTGCTAGCCTTCAAAACAATCATTAACAGCCGTGGGTGAACTGCCTGTGGAGAAGGCAGCCACTAGGAGCTGAGTGACGCCTGGCTCACAGCCCGCAAGGAAACAGCCTAGTCCTACAACCGAGATCTGCCGGCAACTAGTGAGCTTGGGAGAGGACCCCTGGCCGCAGACGACTTCATAGCCCCACCAAATGCTTCAATCTTATTAGCCTAGAGCTGTCCTAAACGGAGCACCCAGCTCACCTGTGCCCATGAACTTGACACACAGACACTGCATCGTTTTCATCTGGCTTGATAAAACTTACCACCGATAAAATAAATGTGTGTTGTTGTAGGTGCGTATTAGCAAGATAATAGTAATATTCAAATTTGGGAGTGTGGGAGAGCAGGGTTGGTCTCAGAGGAGGTGTGACCTGGGTATTCAAAGATGATGGATACATGTTCAGGTGAGTGATAGATAAGCCTATTCCATTTCAGGCAGAGCGAGGAGCTGAAAAGAGAATACTGAAAAATGAAGGGTATGCTTGTTGCATGGCTAATTTACCTTAAAAAAAGTTTTCAAAGATTTATTTATTTAATTTTATTATTATTATTTTTAAAAATTTTCTATGGGACACGTGTGCTCACCAGCGAGAATGGGCGAGGGGAAGTGAGAAAACAAGCTGGTATTTCTGGGACTCAGAGCACAGTCAACCTTGTGGAGTCCAGCACCGTAATGGCCATGCTACCTGCTGGCCCTGCTGACTTACCTTTGAATGTTGCGAAGTGACAGAAAAGGTAGATTGGGGCCGAAGATCGAAAGATTTGGGCTAAATAGCGTTCTTCTAGGAGGTATAGGGAGTTTTTAATACGGGAGATAAGGTATCTGTTTTAAATAGAGTGGGTCAATTGTGGAAAGTCTGATGGGAAAGGAAATAATTTTTTTTTTTTGTCCTTCCGAATTTTCTCCTTTCATACCTTTTAAAAATCTTTTATCTCCAACAGAAGCCTTTACTTATATTCTGCCAGTCTCTGGAAGTTTTTACACTTAAAGAGGTTCTGGAATACTCTCCAGCACAGCCAAAGCCTAACATTCTTATGGGGAACAAAACAAAAAAAAACAAAAAACAAAGCAAGACTCTTTCTCCCACGTTATTCTAGCTCGTATGATTTTTCTTTTCTCTGAATTTCTATGGGACTATTCTTTAGTACCACTGTCTTCCTGCCTTCAAGTTAGTTCAGGTGGGAGAATCAATCAGAGTGGTGTGTTGTCAACATCTGGGGGGAACTGTTCATATGGTATTCTGTATGATTACTGCTTCCTGGAGTTACATTCTACCGTGGTTTTGGGAGTCATGATATCTTTTGTGAAAACACCATTAAATATGCATTTATTTTTTATGATAATTTTGGGTCAGACCAGCCCTGTAGCCTAATGGTTAAGGGAGTTAGAACCTACATGGTTGACTGTGGGATGGGCCCACCCTCCTCCTTCTTGTAAACATGCAGGGTGCATATGGGTGCAGGCATGCCTGCCTCAAATCGCAACAGAATGGAGAAATGGAGGACAAGGGATTGTGGCATCACCATGCCCCATTGGGAGGTGTCTCCCCCTCACCCCGTTGTCAGAGGGCGGCCCTCTGACAATTAAAAATAAAATTAGGGGCTAGATGGTGGTACAGAGTTAAAGCAGTGCTCTGCCAGGCAGGCCACGTGGGAAAGTTCCAAGTTCACGTCCAGAGACCTCTCTGCCTCTTTTGCTTATTGAAGAAAGAGAAAGAAATAAAAATTAAGGATATTTTGCCAGGAGCTAATCTGTTATTGGTTTGTAATATAGGTCATACTTGGAGAACAGATGTGGGGGGCACAAGAAGGACAACTTTATTTAGTATTGGATTGCTTTATATGTATTTCTCAGGTTTTTCTAGCACACAAGAAGTGGCAAATAACAAAGGTTTAAAGAAAATATTAAGGGTGTTGGACTCCCACATGGCCAACTGGAGTTTGAGTCCTGGACCTGGCGGCTTCTTTCTCACTTTCCCTTTCTCTCTTGTGTGCTCACTCTGTCCTCTGGTCAAATTAAAATAAGTAAATAAATAAAAATAAGTTAAGTAAAATAATTTTTTTTAATTCTCAAGTTAGATCTCTTATGGACCTCTCACCAGGCATTTGTGGATTACCTCAAAGGATTCTGAAAGTTTAAGACAATATTTTAAGTTTTGTGCCTTACTGATAATCTTTTTGAAAGTTTGCTTATTTAAAAATTTTTATTATTAAAAAAAAATTTGTTATAGGACCAGCGCCACAAAGAGAGGAAGAGGGAGGGAAGGTGAGAAATCATCCCCCTAGGGGGATGGCCACACTACAGTCCCTTCTTCTCGCGGGATTTTGGGCACACACACTCGTATACCAGGTGTGTTTTTCAAGCCGCTAGATCTGAGACTCAAATTGCTCAGTTGGCATTATGGGATCCAGGCACTTTAACCACCGTACTACTCGCTGGTCTCCATTCTTTCTTTCTATTTTTAAAGAGATTTTTGCTATAGGGAGCATGTGCCCACTAAGACAGAAAATGAGAAATCACCCCTTGGGGTGGGGTGGCCATGCCGCAATCCCTTTTCCATTCTCCTCTTGGGATTTTGGGCATGCATGCACACGTGATTGGCGTGTTTTAAGCCGCTGGGTCTGGGACTTGAACCATGGTCACTACATGGGAGTCCAGTGACATAACCATTATGCCATCTGCTGGTCCCATCAGTTTTGATTTCTTTAATGGCTAATGTTGAACATCTTTTCTAGTGCTTATTTGCTGCCTATTTATTCTCGTGTGTGTGCGTGTGTATGTGTGTGTGTACATGCATTGTGTTGTTGTTACTTATTTTTTTTACATGGGGTCTTGCCATGCTGTGACCCTCTCTAGTAGGTAGGACCACAGGTCCAGACAGGATCTTGCTTCTTACCCTGGGTGTGAGTTCACTATCCTACTGCCTCACCTTCCCCATTAGTTGATCCTCAGGAGCATACCTGGCATATTTTTTAGAATGGGCTAGAAACTGATCCTGAACCTTCCACGTGGCTCCAGGTTGTGTAGCAGCAGCATTCAGAGTAAGCTGTTGTGGCTTGACCCTGTATATTCCCCCCTCCCTTTTCCTTTTGATTTGTTTCTTTGTTCTTTAATGGCCAAGGATGCCTGTGTTGGACAGAGACAGAGGAGAGGGGGGAAAAAGCACCCCTCAATGATGTGGGTTCATGTTGCAATCTCTTCTCATAATCCTTTTTCCATGTTTCCATCCTGTCAGGATTTGAGACACACACACACACACACACACACATACGCGTGCGCGCACGCGCGCAGTGTGTTTTTTTTCAAACTGCCAGGATCAGGATTTGAACCATAGTCAGCCTTGTAAATCTGATTCCTTTAACCACTAGGCTATGGGCAGCTCCCGAGTGTCCTCTTTGATGAAGGATCTGTTAAAGTCTTTTACCCACTACTTAACTGGGTCGTTTATTTTTTTGCTGTTGAGTTTTGAAAATGTGTATACTCTGGATACAAGTCCTTAACTAGATGTGTGATTTGCAGGTATTTTTTTCCTGATAATATAGGAAAGCATTCCGTTTTTTATTAAGTATAATAGCTGTAGATTTTTCTTTTTAAATAATTTTTTTATTTAACTTTATTTATTTATCTATTTTAATTTGACCAGATAGGAGGGAGAGAGAGAGAGCAAGAAAGCAAGCCACCAGGTCTGGAACTTGAACTGTGGTCGACCATGTGGGAATCCAGTGCCCTTAACCACCACACCACCTGCTGGGCCCAATAACTGAGAGTTTAAAAAAAATTATGAATGGATGTTGAATTTTTTTTCAAGTGCTTCTTTTTTTGTACTGCTAATCTGGTGAATGAGGTTAATTTTCAGATTCTGAATCAGCCTTGCATCCCCGGGGATATCTCACTGGATTGTGGTATACTTTTTATATATTACTGACTTCGCTGATACTTTGTCAACCTTCTCATCCCCCTTTAAGTTTATTTATTTCTTCCATGAGTGAGAGAGACAAAGAGGGAAAGA
>NW_006199637.1:3611016-3640437 GCF_000334495.1 Tupaia belangeri chinensis
CAGCAGGGTCTCGATGTTGCAGTCTACCCCCATCCTTCAGCCAGCCTCAGACCATGAGCACACGTGTAGCTGGCTTACTAAGGGAGATCTCTGGACTTGAACTAGGAACCTTCCCCTATGAGAGTGCCTTGCAGCGCATCGTGTTTTACTGCTGTGCCACTCTCTGGCCCCTGTAGGCAATCTTTATTCTCATGTTCATGAAAGATGTTGGCTTGTGGTTTTCTTTTCTTGTAATGTGTCTGGTTTTCTTATCAGTATAATGATAGCCTCGTGAAAATGAGTTGAGAAGTCTTTTCTCCTCTTCTATTTCCTGAAAGAGAGCTTACAGTTGGCCTTATTTTTAGATTCCATATTTGTGAATTCACCTAAAATGTACTTGTGATCCCCATACCAAGCCCACTTTCCTCGTGTGGCCATTCATCGACCTCACAGAGTCACCTGAGAGACTCAGCCCCAGCTGATGTTGAACAAGGCAGCTCTGTCTTCCGTCATCTCTCAAACTGAATACAGTTGTCCTTTTTGTGGTCTGTTTGATGCTTTGTTTTTTTTTTTTTTTTGTGTGTGTGTGTTTTCTGTTGGTGTTTTTTGCTGTTTAAAATGGTCTCCAAGTATATTACTGAAGTCTTGTCTAGTATTATTAAGAACAGGGGGCTCTGGTGTGCCTGTGGAAAAAAATACTGTGTTAGATAAGCTTTGTCAGGTATGATTACAGCACTGTTGGTCGGGAGTTCAGTGTTAATGAGTCAGTAATATGTATTGACCAAACAGAAGTAACATAAAAATAAGATTATATGCTGATCAGTTGACAAAAACACTGTAGCCAGGGACTTTCAGGACCCTAACCCTTCCTTCCTTGAGCAATGGTCCAGTATTTGCCAGTGTTGGAGTTGACTTTAATAGTATTGTTGTTGTTATTATTATTATTATTATTGTTATTTCACCTTTAAATGTTTTGGTAGCCTTCACCAGCAAAGCCATCTGGCCCTAGAGATTTCTTTTGTGGAATTTTTTAAAATTATGAATTCCCTTTTTTGTATAGTTAAAGAACTATTCAGATGATCTTTCTTCTCTTGGGTGAGTGGTGGTAGTTTGTGGTTTTCAGGAATCGGTCCATTTAATTTAAGTTGTTGAATTTGTGTTTGTTAGAGCTGTGTGTAGTGTTGCCCTATTATTTGCAGTGATAGTACTTCTTTATTTCCGATATGGGTAATTTGTGTCTTTTTTTTGTCTGACTGGAGGTTTTATCAATTTTATTGATCTATTGAAAGGACCAGCCTTTGGTTTCATTATTTTTCTCTGTTTTTCTGTTTTCATGCTCTTTATAATTTCCTTTCTCATAGGCTTATTTTGTTCCTAATTTTCTAGTTTTTTTAAAAGTGTAAGTGCTAGATTTTATTTTTTTTTTGAAGAATCATTTTTTTTATTTCACTTACTATTATTATATTTTTAATTTCCTATGGGCCACATGCGCTCACCAAAGAGAGGAAAGAGAGAAAGTGAGAAAGCAAACCACCAGGTCCAGGACTCGAACCACAGTTGGCCATGTGAAAGTCCAGCACTTTAACCACTATGCCACTTGCCAGCCCTGGTAGATTTTTATTGAGATGAAATTCACATAAGGGGCTGACAGGTGGCATGATGATTAAACGTGCTGAACTCCCACATGACTGACTACAGTTCAAGTCCTGGACCTGGTAGCTTGCTTTCTCACTTACACTGGTAAGTTATATTTATCCGCTGGTGGACATGTGGATTGTTTCCACTTTTTAGCTGTTGTGAATAGTGCTATTATGAACATTTTCTTTTCATTTTTAAAAAAATCTTTTAAAATGATTATTTTTAAAATTTTATTTGCTCATTTATTTTCATTTGACCAGAGAAAGACAGACACAGAGAGAAGGAATATGAGAAAGCAAGCCACCAGGTTCAGGACTTGAACCCTGGTCAGCCATGTGGGAGTGTCCAGTGCCTTAACCACCACGCCACCTGCTGGTCCCATGAACATTTTATTTTTTTTAATTATTATTTTATTTTAACTTTATTTATTATTGTCATTATTATTTTCCAGCTTGATCAGAGAGAGAACGAAATAGAGATAGAGGAAGTGAGAAAGCAAGCCACCAGGTCCGAGACTTGAACCGTGGTCGGCCATGTGGGAGTCCAGCACCTCCAACCACCATGCCACTTGCCGGCCCCCCCATGAACATTTTCATACAGGTATTTGTTTGAATTCTGTTTTCAGTTCTTTGGTTAAATGCTGAGGAAAGGAATTGATTGGGTCTTAGAGTAATTCTTTGTTTAACTTTTTCAGGCACCGAAAGGGAGATTTTTTTTCCCTTTGAGTTAGTTCTTCTCTATTACAGATATTTAATATTTAATAATAATATATTTTAATTGGGAGAGAGAGACAGGTATTTTTTTTTTCCTGGCCAGAGGGTAAGTGTGCTCACCACAGAGACCGAGAGGATAAAGAAGACAGAAAGCACTCCCCCATATTGCATGCTTATGCCACAATCCTTTCTCTTCCCTTTTTCCATCTTGTCAGGATTCTGAGTACATACACACATGCCCCTGGTGTGTTTTTCAAGCCATTGGGACTGGGACTTGAACCTCAGTCAGCCTTGGGAGATTCTGCTTCCTTAATTACTGGAGTATGGGGCCAGCCCAGAGGTAGGAATTCTTCCCCGGGCTCTGCTATTGCTATCTTCTGCACCAGATTCCCATTCAGCCAGGACAGCAGGTGTGTGCCACCATGCCTGCTTGTTCAGGCTGGTCCAAAATCCGAACAGACCTCTCACGTGATCCCAGCCTTGTGCAGCAGTATCCTACTGCTCGTACCACTGTGGCGGGGCCTAAATTCAGATGGAAAGAGTTTTTATAGTGAGGACCCATACACCCATCACCTCAGTTCTACTGACATGTTTCTGCCTCTTCATCTGTCCACATCGCTCTTTAAAAAAATATTGTGGCAAAATATAAGTACCAGTCAACCATTTTAATGATTTTTAAATGTACAGTTCTGTCGTGTCGAATATATTCACATTGTCATGCAACCCGTATCTGAGACTTACAAAATTGAAACTCTATACCCATAAACAACTGCCCATTTCTCCTTTCCCTCAGCTCCTGGTAGCTATCATTCTTTTTTTTTTTTTTGGAGAGGTTTTTTTCACTATAGGGCGCGTGCGTTCGCCAGACAGAGAGAGACATAGAGACAGAAAGCGAGAAATCACCACCCAGGGGGATGGTCACACCGCAGTCCCTTCTCCTCCATTCTTCTCTCGGGATCTAGGGCACGCACGCACATGCGCCCGGCGTGAGTTTTAAGCCACCAGGTCCGAGACGCGAACCGCAGTCCACTACGTGGGAGTCCAGCGACATAGCCATTACACTAACTGCTGGTTCCCGTATCATTCTTCTATTTCTGTGAGTTTGACTATTCTCGAGACCTCACATAATTGTCTTTTGGGAGATCAGCAGATGGAGTAATGGTTATGTTGCTGGACTCCTGTGGTTTGAGTCTCGACGTGGTGACTTAAAATCACACCGGGTGCATGTGTGTGCATGGCTGCCTAAAGTCCTGAGAGAAGAATGTGGCATAGCCATCCTCCCTCGGGGGTGATTTCTTGCTTTCTGTCTCTCTTTGTCTCTCCAATGAGCACATGTGCCTTATAGCAAAACAAACAAAACAAAACAAACAAACAAACAAAAACCTCTCTTTAAAAACGGTCCTTTTTCTTTTTTAGAGAGAGAGTTTTTGCTATAGGGCACGTGCGCTTGCCGGAGAGACAGAAAGTAAGAAATTACCCCCCGCCCGGAGGGGATGGCCACACTGCAATTCCTTCTCCTCCATTTTCCTCTTGGAATTTTGGGCTTGCACCTTGGGAGATTCTGCTTCCTTAATTACTGGAGTATGGGGCCAGCCCAGAGGTAGGAATTCTTCCCCGGGCTCTGCTATTGCTATCTTCTGCACCAGATTCCCATTCAGCCAGGACAGCAGGTGTGTGCCACCATGCCTGCTTGTTCAGGCTGGTCCAAAATCCGAACAGACCTCTCACGTGATCCCAGCCTTGTGCAGCAGTATCCTACTGCTCGTACCACTGTGGCGGGGCCTAAATTCAGATGGAAAGAGTTTTTATAGTGAGGACCCATACACCCATCACCTCAGTTCTACTGACATGTTTCTGCCTCTTCATCTGTCCACATCGCTCTTTAAAAAAATATTGTGGCAAAATATAAGTACCAGTCAACCATTTTAATGATTTTTAAATGTACAGTTCTGTCGTGTCGAATATATTCACATTGTCATGCAACCCGTATCTGAGACTTACAAAATTGAAACTCTATACCCATAAACAACTGCCCATTTCTCCTTTCCCTCAGCTCCTGGTAGCTATCATTCTTTTTTTTTTTTTTGGAGAGGTTTTTTTCACTATAGGGCGCGTGCGTTCGCCAGACAGAGAGAGACATAGAGACAGAAAGCGAGAAATCACCACCCAGGGGGATGGTCACACCGCAGTCCCTTCTCCTCCATTCTTCTCTCGGGATCTAGGGCACGCACGCACATGCGCCCGGCGTGAGTTTTAAGCCACCAGGTCCGAGACGCGAACCGCAGTCCACTACGTGGGAGTCCAGCGACATAGCCATTACACTAACTGCTGGTTCCCGTATCATTCTTCTATTTCTGTGAGTTTGACTATTCTCGAGACCTCACATAATTGTCTTTTGGGAGATCAGCAGATGGAGTAATGGTTATGTTGCTGGACTCCTGTGGTTTGAGTCTCGACGTGGTGACTTAAAATCACACCGGGTGCATGTGTGTGCATGGCTGCCTAAAGTCCTGAGAGAAGAATGTGGCATAGCCATCCTCCCTCGGGGGTGATTTCTTGCTTTCTGTCTCTCTTTGTCTCTCCAATGAGCACATGTGCCTTATAGCAAAACAAACAAAACAAAACAAACAAACAAACAAAAACCTCTCTTTAAAAACGGTCCTTTTTCTTTTTTAGAGAGAGAGTTTTTGCTATAGGGCACGTGCGCTTGCCGGAGAGACAGAAAGTAAGAAATTACCCCCCGCCCGGAGGGGATGGCCACACTGCAATTCCTTCTCCTCCATTTTCCTCTTGGAATTTTGGGCTTGCACACACACGTGTCCAGTGTGTTTTAAGCTGCTGGGTCCGGAACTCGAACTGCGATCGACTGTATGACAGTCCAGTGATGTAGCCATTACACCACCTGCTGGTCCCCCCAAAATTTGTCCTTTTAAACTTAACACTGTAGGAGTTTATTTATTTTGCCAGAGAGTACATAGGCTTGCCAGAATGAGGGAAAGGCAACCCCCAGTGGCATGATGTTGCAATCCCTTTTCTATTTCTCCATCCTGTCAGGATTTTGGGCACACGCACACGTGTGTCTAACATGTTTTTTAAATCACTGGGCTGGGATTCAGGCTCTTGTTGGCAGTGTAAAATCCAGCTTCCTTCACCCCAAGCCATGGGACAGGTCCTAGTATTTGTCTGTTCTGTGATCATGTTATTTAATTTACCAAAATATCTTCAAGGTTCTTACGTCTTATAGCAAGTGTCAGGATTTTCCTTCCTTTCACAGCTGAATAGTATCCTTTTGTGTCTATTTACCACTTTTTGTTTATTCGGTCATTCATTGATGGACACTTGATTTGCTTCTACCTTTTAGCTATTGTGAATAACGCTGCTATGAACTTGAATATATAAATATCTTTTCAAGATCTTGCTTTGAATTATTTTGGATATACACCCAGAAGTGGTATTGCTGGATCACATCATTCTATTTTTAAGTTTCTTTTTTTTTGGAGAGGTTTTCGCTATAGGGCGCGTGCGCTCGCCAGACAGACAGAGAGAGACATAGAGAGAGAAAGTGAGAAATCACCCCCCCGGGGGGATGGTCACGCCGCAATCCCTTCTCCTCTATTCTCCTCTCGGGATCCTGGGCATGCACGCACACGCGCCCGGCGTGAGTTTTAAGCCACCGGGTCCGGGACGCGAACCACGGTCGACTACGTGGGAGTCCAGCGACATAGCCATTACACTAACTGCTGGTTCCCTATTTTTAAGTTTCTGAGGAGCTGCCATTCTGCTTTACACAGTGCCTGCACCATTTTACATTCCCATCAACAGTACTCAAGCGTTTGAGTTTCTCCACATCCTTGCCAGCACTATTTTCCGCTTGTTTATTTATTTTTTATTTTCAAATAGCACCCATTCTAGCAGACATGAAGTGCTATCTCTTCGGAGTTTTGATTTGTATTTTCTTAACGATTAGTGTTATGGAACATACGCTCTTGGGCCCTTTGTATATCTTCTTTGGAGAGTATCAGATCAAGCTCATTTCTGAATTTTTTTTGTTGTTGAATTATAGGAGAGCTCTATGTATTTATATTGTCCCTTATCAGATAATATAATTTGCAAATACTTTTTTCCATTCCTTAAATTGACTTTTTGCTCTTGTTGATTGCATTCTTTGATTCACAAAAGTTTTCAATTTTATTGTTGTGCCATTTATCTCTGGTCGTCTGTGCTTTTGGTGCCCATAGTAATTTTTAAAAAATAATTATGTGTTTCTTTAATTCCATTTGTTGTTATTATTACTATTATTATTTTAATTTGACCAGACAGACAGAGAGAGAGAAAAAAAGGGAAAGCAAGAGAGCAACTCACCAAGTTCGGGACTCGAACTGTGGTCGACCATGTGGGTATCCAGAGCCTTTAACCACATGTCACATGCCAGGCTCAGCCTATAGTATTCTTTTTTTTTTTTTTTTTGGAGAGGTTTTCGCTATAGGGCGCGTGCGCTCGCCAGACAGAGAGAGACATAGAGACAGAAAGCGAGAAATCACCCCCCTGGGGGGGATGGTCACGCCGCAATCCCTTCTCCTCCATTCTCCTCTCGGGATCTTGGGCACGCACGCACACGCGCCCGGCGTGAGATTTAAGCCACCGGGTCCGAGACGCGAACCGCGGTCGACTACGTGGGAGTCCAGCGACATAGCCATTACGCTAACTGCTGGTTCCCAGCCTATAGTATTCTTTTGGATGGAGGCATATTCTTATATTATTTGGTTATTCACCATCTACTTTATTAATCCCTTACTGGAATTTAGGTTATTCCTAGTGTTATGATATTACAAACATGACTTTAGTAAATATTGTTACATATTTATTTGTGTACTTATGGGAAGATATTCATAGAATTGTTTTTTATTTGACATTATGTCAAAGGTGTATCCAGCCAAGGCTGCATAAATTATGAAATTATGCTACAAAAGTGTTGTACCATTTTACAATGGGCAATTATGTCTGCTCCCCAAACCCTACTGAATATGGGGCTTTTAGCTCTTTCCACCTTTGCTAATTTAGTAGGTGAAAAAATTCTGGTTTTGATGTGTGTGTGTGTGTGTTAGAACATCTTTTTTTAAGTTGCCAGAGGGTACTCAAGGGGAAGGAGGAGGAGATTTCAGCATAGTTTTTCCCTCTACTTAACCTTTCCAGTTTTCCCCGCCACTTAACCTTGTTGAGTGGAGAGTCATTAGTATGTCACTGACCTTGAGATTACATTGTTTACTGATTGTGAAGCAATGGATGCCTCTTCCTTCTACTATGAACTCTGGTGCAGTTCCCTAGGCTCTTGTCAGCGAGTAAGGAGTAGGAAGGTCACAAGCCAGGGCAGGAGCATCGGCAGAAGCACCGGTGTTAGAAGGTCATCATGATGCACTTCAGAAACGTGTTCAAGTAAAAGTGACTGCAAGTTGTGTTTTTTTCCTTCATTCTATTGTGCAACTTTCCCTTACTATTTAGTAATGCTTTTTTTTTTTCTTTTTTTGGAGAGTTTTTTTGCTACAGGGCGCGTGCGCTCCTCAGAAAGAGAGAGACAGAAAGCGAAAAACCACCCCCTAAGGGGGGATGGCCACGCCGCAATCCCTTCTCCTCCATCTCCTCTCGGGATCTTGGGGACACACACACACACACACACAAATGCCCAGCGTGAGTTTAAACCGCCGGGTCCGGGACTCAAACCACAGTCAACTACATGGGAGTCTAGTGACATAGGCATTACGCTAACTGCTGGTCCCAGTAATGTTTAGTTTTTACAATGTCTTTTATTTCTTTTAAACTATACAAGGGCAGGCAAAGAAAAAGGATTTTTTTTTTTTTTCATATTTCAACTGGAGCTTTAAATAGAAATCATTTTACCCTGGTGGGGGGTAGGGGGGACATTATAGTGGGAGCAGTATTAACCACAGGGAGAAAACTAAGTTTTCCCCCAAAAAGAAGGTAAAGTTCAGTAAATCTAAGTTGTGATTATATAGTTTGTGGTCTTCCTCTATTTCAGGAGTCTGTATTCTAGTTCTCTCATGAGTAAAACCTTGGTTATTTTGCCTCAACGAATAAGAGTATTTCATTATGTAGAAATAATAAAAATAATACGTAATTCACTGCAGTAGTTGCCCGCTTTACCTATCAAAGGTGGTCTAGAAGAAAGGGTGTCACGGAGGATAACAGCAGATTTCAAGAAAGATGTGAGATTTTGCTGATGTTGGTTCTTTTGAGCAGGGATGTGGAAGCACAGGTTCTGGTTGACATCTGGGGAACTGCAGTCCGAAGACAATTGCATTGTCTCAGTAGCTTCAAGGCTTTGCTTTGACTGTTTCTGGGAATATTTCATCATATGTTTCAGTAATGTACCAAGTTTAGTAAAAACATATGGAGATTTTGTTTTTGTTTTGCTAGTATGGTTTAAAGCTTTTTGTGACGAGTAGGCTCTAGTTATTGCGTGTATTCACCATAATCACCTTTACTGTTACGAACTTATATGTATAGATTCAGAATGTAGATTTGTCATCTCTTCCAGGAGTTCATATCTTGGTCTAGGGATTATGGCCGGTGTCTCAGGACATTATCACTTTTTTAAAAGAGATTTTTAAAAATGAATTATTTATTTAACTTTGTTTATTATTACTGGACTCAAACCACAGTCAACTACATGGGAGTCTAGTGACATAGGCATTACGCTAACTGCTGGTCCCAGTAATGTTTAGTTTTTACAATGTCTTTTATTTCTTTTAAACTATACAAGGGCAGGCAAAGAAAAAGGATTTTTTTTTTTTTTCATATTTCAACTGGAGCTTTAAATAGAAATCATTTTACCCTGGTGGGGGGTAGGGGGGACATTATAGTGGGAGCAGTATTAACCACAGGGAGAAAACTAAGTTTTCCCCCAAAAAGAAGGTAAAGTTCAGTAAATCTAAGTTGTGATTATATAGTTTGTGGTCTTCCTCTATTTCAGGAGTCTGTATTCTAGTTCTCTCATGAGTAAAACCTTGGTTATTTTGCCTCAACGAATAAGAGTATTTCATTATGTAGAAATAATAAAAATAATACGTAATTCACTGCAGTAGTTGCCCGCTTTACCTATCAAAGGTGGTCTAGAAGAAAGGGTGTCACGGAGGATAACAGCAGATTTCAAGAAAGATGTGAGATTTTGCTGATGTTGGTTCTTTTGAGCAGGGATGTGGAAGCACAGGTTCTGGTTGACATCTGGGGAACTGCAGTCCGAAGACAATTGCATTGTCTCAGTAGCTTCAAGGCTTTGCTTTGACTGTTTCTGGGAATATTTCATCATATGTTTCAGTAATGTACCAAGTTTAGTAAAAACATATGGAGATTTTGTTTTTGTTTTGCTAGTATGGTTTAAAGCTTTTTGTGACGAGTAGGCTCTAGTTATTGCGTGTATTCACCATAATCACCTTTACTGTTACGAACTTATATGTATAGATTCAGAATGTAGATTTGTCATCTCTTCCAGGAGTTCATATCTTGGTCTAGGGATTATGGCCGGTGTCTCAGGACATTATCACTTTTTTAAAAGAGATTTTTAAAAATGAATTATTTATTTAACTTTGTTTATTATTACTTTTCAATTTGCCAGAGAGAGACAGAGAAAGAAAGGGAGAGTGAGAAAGCCAGCCACCAAGTCTGGGGCTTGAACTGTGGTTAGCCATGTGGGAGTCCAGCGTCTTAACCACTATGCCACCTGTTGGCTCCTAAAGAGATTTTTACTGTAGGGCAAGTGTGCTCATCGGGGAGAGAGACAGACAGACAGTGAGAAATCACCCCCCCAGTGGGGATGGCCTTGACACAGTCCCTTCTCTTCCATTCTCCTCTTGGGATTTTGGGCATGCACGCACATGCACCGGGTGCGAGTTTCACCACTGGGTCTGGGCCCAAACCGTGGTCGGCCACGTAGAAGTCTAGTGTCCTAAGCGCTGCACTACCTGCTGACCCTGACCCATGGACATTTTTGAAGAAATGGAAAACATATCCTGAAGCATAAAAGGAAAAAAGGGGATTTATTGTCATTGGAAAATCTTGAGGAAGACCTTCAGGTATGACCAGATTGAGCATTTGAATAAAGGCTTTATTGTACTGACTTCATGTCACAGTGGTCATGTGCTGCCTAAGGGAAACCAGGTCCTACGTGGTGACCATCGGTCAAATTCCTAGCCCAGTCATCCTGAAACAGCCCAGGTATGCACAGGAGTGCCCAGAATCCAACCTGCTGGAGGCTTGGAGGAAGCGGATGCAGCATGACCAGGTCCTTTGATGATCATGAATGCCATGAATAAAGAAAAAAGGGGACCAGCAGTTAGCGTAATGGCTATGTCGCTGGACTCCCACGTAGTCGACCGCGGTTCGAGTGGTCGCACACGGACCCGGTGGCTTAAACGCACGCCGGGCACGTGTGCATGCGTGCCCAAGATCCCGAAAGGAGAATGAAAGAGAAGGGATTGCAGTGGGCCCATCCCCCAAGAGGGGTGATTTCTCCCCCCCCGGGGGGGGGGTGATTTCCTGCTTTCTGTCTCTCTGTCTCTCTCTGTCTATCTGGCGAGCGCATGCGCCCTATAGCGAAAACCTCTCAAAAAAAGAAAATAAAGAAAAAAGGAATTTAAATAAAGACATTATCAAGATTTTGTTTGTCTCTTAGATGCTCATTTGATTTAAAACCTGTGTGGAGGGACCAGCAGTTAGCGTAATGGCTACGTCGCTGGACTCCCATGCAGTAAACTGCGGTTCGAGTCCTGGACCCGGTGGCTTAAACTCACGCTGGGCGCGTGTGCGTGCGTGCCCAAGATCCCGAAAGGAGAATGAAGGAGAAGGGATTGCAGGGTGCCCATCCCCCAAGAGGGGCCATTTCTCACTTTCTGTCTCTCTCTCTCTGTCTGGTGAGCGCATGTACCCTATAGCAAAAATCCTCTCCCAAAAAAAGAAAAAAAAAAAAAACCTGAGTGGAGTAAGAAGGCTATTAGCCTCAACCTCATATCATTTAGGCTTAAGTTCAGTGGTTGCCTGAGTGAAAAGATCTTTAACTGTCTCTTATTCTGCCCCTTTAGCCTTGGCTCCAGTCTTCTGCCATTTCTAAATCAATTACTGTGGCCAAGAGGATGGGATGTGCCAGTTGGTTTCATGCTCTACTGCTAGTGTTAGTCCCCACCTCCATATGGATTGCGAAGGGAGGAGAGGGTGCATCTACAAAAGAAAGTCAGGGCCTTTTTCCTGGGAGAATGTTGAGTGGTAGGTCAGTTGCTAAAAGCACACATCCACCTTAGATTTCATGGGGTAACACAGCAGCTTACAATAAAAATTATGCCATAAAGCTGTCATCAGACACTCAAAGTTTCTACCCTTAAAAAAATTAAGTATTGATAATTAATCTGGGCAGAAAACAGCATTTTAAGTGAGGCTAAAGGCATTTGTGAGAATCATTTTGGGGGGACAGAAGAATTAGATGAACTTAACCCAGCAATGACAGTACATTGAGGATAATAGGGAATAAACTCAGGTAGTTATAGTACAGCCATATTTTGTGTGACTTGCTAGGCGCTGGACTGTAGTAAATACTTAGATGTTTGTTGAAATCAAATACAGTGAAAAAAAAATCAGGTAGTTTAAGGAAAAGACATCTACAAATAATAAATTGTTTCTGTCTTTTTTCATAATTATACTTTTCATTTATTTCTTTTATCTAGACATTGTAATTATGATTTGTTTCTTTTTTTTGGAGAGGTTTTTGCTATAGGGCGCATGCGCTCGCCAGACAGAGAGAGACATAGAGACAGAAAGTGAGAAATCACCCCCAGGGGGGATGGCCATGGCGCAATCCCTTCTCCATTCTCCTCTCGGGATCTTGGGCATACACGCACATGCACCTGGCATGAGTTTTAAGCCACCGGGTCCAGGACACGAACCGCGGTCGACTACATGGGAGTCCAGTGACATAGCCATTATGCTAACTGCTGGTCCCATTTCTTTCTTTCTTACTGTTAAGGTTTTTTTTTGGTAGATATGAAACACAATTTGAAGGTGTTACTTATTTTTATTACTATTTTTAATTGCCAGAGGGCGCGTGTGCCAGAGGGTTGTTGGGCCATTCCTGACGAGAATCCCCCAGTGTGGCATGTTCATGCTGTGTTCCTGTCTCCATTTCTTCATCCCATTGGGATTTGGGACACACGCATACATGTGCTGGTGTGTTTCTCAAACTGCTTGGGCTGGGATTTGAACCTAATTGGCCATGTGGGATCTGGCTCTCAGCCACTAGGATGCGGGGCTGGCCCAGGATTATTTTATTGTTTAATTTAGGGCTTTATTTACGTTTATGTATTTATTCCATAATTGAGAAGGAAAAAGAGAGAGTGTGCGAACCTCTACAAGGTCTTACTGCTGCAATCCACCCTCAGCCTCAGCCTGTTGGAAGTATAGGTGCGTGCATGTTCACACCCAGCGTGAACAGGGAGGTCTCAGAATGTGAAGCGCAGGGTGTTCCCGTGTGGGTCCAGTTGTGTTATTGCTGCATCACTGTCTGCCCAAAAGTTTAATATATTTTTGGAATCAACCTTGTGATTTTATTATTCATATATTTGTGTCTTACAACGATGGATGAGAATTGTAGGGGAAGGAAGGTTGGGATGACCCTGACGTACATTAGGATCCATGACTGCTTTATCAACTCCCGGGTATTTTTTTAAGCATGTAATATAGCCCGTTTCCTTTGATTGGAAATGTTTACCAGGGGTGGCCTGACAACTGTGGAATTTGTAACCCACTTTTTGTCTTAGACATAGGAAGCTTTTACTGAAATTCGTCGGTGACAGAAACCCATCGTATTTTAGAGCAGCACCACCGGCCTGGGTTTCTTGCTCCTGAGCTTCCTTTTTTGGCTACACCCGTTAGGAAATCTTGATCCTTCAGTGTGGACAAGACTTGGGGTTAAGAAAAAGAAAAATGATTATTTTTTGAGTTGATCGAAATGTTTTAAGGAAATGCCTAGATATTAAGGTTCTTTAAACTTTCTTTTAGGGATTAATCATTATTTATTTTTAAAGAATTATTATCATTATTTTTTAATTTGTTACAGGGCATGTGTACTCACTTGCTTTTCTCAGCTGTTTATAATGTGTATGTGTCTCAACCCTTCAAGAATGGCATAATATTAGTTTTTTAAATCTTTGCTGGGACCAGTAGGTGTTATGGTGGTTAAAATGCAAGATGCCACATGGCTGACTCTGCCGTTCGAGTCCCAGACCTGGTGACTTGAAAAACATTCTGGGCACGTGTATATATGTCCAAAATACCAAGAGGCGAGTGGAGGAAAAGGGATTAGGGCTTGTGGTGTGGCTATTCCCCCCTCCATCCCCCAGAGGAGGGGGAGTGATTTCTCAGTTTCCTCTTGTTCTGCCTTCCTTCCTCACTCATGTGAGCACTCTCATAGTGTGGCAGAAATCTAAAAACCAAAAACAAAATGAAGCAAGACAACCAAAAACCTTTGCTGCTTTGTTAGATAACATAACTTGCAGGTATAGAAGGAATAGAGGGACCAGCAGTTAGCACAATGGCTGTGTCGCTGGACTCCCACATAGTCGACTGCAGTTCGAGACCCAGACCCAGCTGCTTAAACTCACGCTGGGCGTGTGTGTGCGCAGCCAAGATACCGAGAGGAGAATGGAGGAGAAGGGATTGCGGCGTGGCCATCCCCTCTCGGGGGTGATTTCTCATTTTTTGTCTCTGTCTTTCTGGTGAGCCCATGTGCCCTATAGCAAAGCCTCTCCAAAAAAAAAAAAAAGGGAATAGGGAAGGTATTGTCAGAGAACAGCGTGAGCAAAGGTGGGGCGTGGGCATGGCAGGGTAGGAAGTGCATCTGCCAGCACTGCAGCAGAAATCGTGGGGGAGGGGTTCTATTTTTGCTGTTTTTAATCTTTTATTTATTTATTATTTGGAGAGGTTTTTGCTATAGGGCACGTGTGCTCGCCACAAAGAGAGAGAGAGAGACAGAAATCACCCCCGCCCAGGGGGAATGAGCATGCAACCGTGCCCCTTCTCCTCCATTGTCCTCTTGGGATCTTAGGCACGCACGCACACATGCCCAGCATGAGTTATTTATTATTTTTTTTTTGAGAGGTTTTTGCTATAGGGCGCGTGCGCACGCCGGACAGACAGACAGAGAGAGACAGAGAGACAGAAAGTGAGAAATCACCTCCCGGGGGGCTGGCCACGCCGCAATCCCTTCTCCTCCATTCTCCTCTCGGGATCTTGGGCACGCACGCACACGCGCCCAGCGTGAATTTTGGGACGCGAACCACGGTCGACTAAATCAGAGTCCAGCGACATAGCCATTATGCTAACTGCTGGTCCCGCTGTTTTTAATCTTAATCAGTTTTATTTTAATAAGATTTTTTATTGTTGTTAGAGGGTGCATGTGCCCCCACCCCCCATCCCCAGAGAGAGAGAGAGAGGAAGAAAGCACCCCTCAACGGGGCATGGTCACGCTGCAGTCTCCTCCCATCATCTCCCCGTTCTGTTGGGATTCTGGGCATGCACACACATGGGCCTGCTGTTGGGTCTAAGTGGTGTGTGACAGGATACTGAAAGACTGTTACGATCTGATTTACACAACTTGTATTCTACAGGAATCCCACTCTGGTCGCCAGTTCCTCGAGACAGGCTGGAAGCAGTTTCTTAGAATAGTTCAGTATGGAAAGATCAATGCAGCAAGCTGTAGTCTCTGCAGTAGCCACAGGTCTCCAGGCTATATTGATCATCGTCATCTCTCTTTGGTACTACCCAGTCTAATTTTTCCTCACTTTGGCCAAACTTCTACTGATCCAGGTTGCTTGCCTGAGACTGAGGAGTCCCAGTGCCCCTTTGCTGGGTGCTGTACTCGCGTCATTAGTAGTTGGGGAAAGCACGGGAAACCTCCTCTGAAGCCGTTGCTTAGTAGGTTAGCTCCTAGGGCCAGTTTCCCTGTCATTGTAATGACTTCCTTCGCCTGCTTGTCCATCATCAGGAGACTATAGGGACCCAACAGTTGTTAACTTCAGATTCAGAGTAAAGGTCCTCTGACAAAAAGCCTCTGTCCCTGGGACCAGCAGATGGTGTAGAGGTTATGTTGCTGGACTCCTTCATAGCTGATTGCAGTTCGAGTCCTGGACCTGGAAACTTGAAACTCACGCTGGATGCATAGAGGAGAACGGGATTGCAGTCTGGCCACCCCCCCCTCCCCGGGGTGATTTCTCGCTTTCCATCTCTCTCTCTCTCTCTCGTGCATGCACTCTTTCTATAGCAAAAAAATCTTTATTAAAAAAAAAATTATGGGGCCAGCAGGTGGTGTGGTGGTTAAGGGTGATCGACTCCTACATGGCTGACTGTGGTTCAAGTCCTGAACCTGGCGGCTTGCTTTCTCACTTTCCTTCTTGCCTTGTTTCTTTCTGGTCAGATTTTAAAATAATTAATGAATAAAGTTAAATATAATTCTTAAAAAAAAAAAAAAAGGGCTCATGCCAGGTGTGTGTGTATAAGAGGAGAATGGAAGAGTAAGGGATGCGTGGCCATCCCACCTTGGGGGTGATTTCTCACTTTCCATCTCTCTGTCTCTCCCATAAGTGCACATTGCTCTATAGCAGAAATCTCTTAAAAACAAAACAAAAACAAACCAAGCGCATGTTTGTGTGTGCCCAAAATCCTAAGCGGAGAAGGAATTGCAGTGTGACCATCCCCCAATGGGGTGATTTCTCACTGTCTGACTCTCTGTCTCTCCAGTGAGTGCATGCTCCCTGTAGTAAAAATTTCTTAAAAAAAAGCCCTCTTCCTTCCCATTTGATCCCCAACCCTCTTGCTAAATAAGGATCTCTAATCCTAGCAGAGCCTAAAGTTGCAGGGATGGGAAACAAGTTCTTTTATTGATCACTGCGACCATCATCAGAGCCGATTCTACTTCCACTCACACTTCAGTGTTGTGCTTTTTTTTTTTTTTAAATTTTTTTTTTTATATAAAGTTTTTACTATAGGGCTGTGCACTAGCCAGAGAGATAAGGTAGAAAAAGAAAAAGGTGAGAAATTACCCCCCCCCCCGGGGGTCGGCCATGCTGCAACCCGTTCTCCATTCTCTCAGGACCTTGGGCGCGCGCACACACACACCCAGCGTGATTTTCATGCCCCTGGGTCCAGGACTCGAACCATGCTGTCAGCCAGCCATATGGGGTCCATTGCCTTAGCCACCACACTACCTGCTGGCCCTTGTATTGTAATTTGAGGGTTTTTTATTTTTTCATTTTGGAGATCATCCCATGTCCTCTGAGGCTTACTGCTTCTTGGTGTTCTAGTGTATGGTGAGATCAGGGCTCGGAGCCTGCTGTTACACTTGCTTTTGTGTTAAGGTTTACGTGGTCTGAGCTGATGTAGCTAAATCACTTCTCTCTGGATGGTGGTGCTGGCTGAAGCACTGAGGGTAGGGAAGTCATCTTCGCTGGGATGCTGTCAGTGTCAGTGAAGGCAAATTGCTGTCCCCTTCAGAGTGGAAGAGGTCCAGTGTGATTAACACCCCAGTGGCTGGCCTTGCTCTTTGAAGAATTGTAACATATGGGGCCTTAGAGCTGGCTTTTACTGATAGCAGGTTGGCCACTCACTAGCAACAGTAGCCATGTGACCTTGGGTGAGTTACTTAATTTCTCTGTCTCATTTTCACATCTGAAACAAACAGGATAATAGTATCTACCTCACAGATTTATTGTACTGATTAAAGGAGAAAATATATGTAAAGCATTTAGAATAATATTTGGCACTTAAGTGCTAGGTAAATAGTAACTGTTATTAATTCTTCAAAGTTGGGGGATAATTAGTTTTTATTGGGACTAGCAGTTAGCGTAATGGCTATGTCCCTGGACTCCCATGTAGTCGACCATGGTTTAAGCCCTAGACCTGGTGGCTTAAACTCACACCGCGCGCTTGCGTGCTTGCCCAAGATCCCGAGAGGAGAATGGAGGAGAAGGGATTGCGGCGTGGCCATACCCCCTGGGGAGTGATTTCTCGCTTTCTGTGTCTCTGTCTCTTTCTCTCTTTCTGGCAAATGCATGTGCCCTATAGCAAAAACCTCTAAAAAAAATTAGTTTTTATTTTATTTTACCTTTTTAAAAAATAATTATTTAATTTTTGTTTATTATTATTAATTTTTAATTTGACCAGAAAGAGACAGAGAGAGAGAGAGAGAGAGAGAGAGAAGGAAAGTGAGAAAAGCAAGCTGCCAGGTCTAGGACTTGAACTGTGTTCAGCCATGTGGTAGCTCAATGTCTTCACCAGCATGCCACCTACCAGCTGCATTTTACTTTTCGGGGGAGGAGATTTTTGCTATAGGGTGTGTGCACTCGACAGACACAGAGAAATCACCCCTCAGAGGGATGTCCATGCCACAGTCCCTTCTCCTCCATTCTGTTCTTGGGATTTTGGGCCTGCATGTACATGCATCCAGCGTGAGTTCTAAGCCACTGGGTCTGGGACTTGAACTGTGGTCGATCATGGGAGTCCAATGCCTAAACCGCTATGCCACCTGCTGGCCTCCTTCACTTTACTATTTAAAGTTTATTTCCTTCATAAGAGGAAGACAGCGAGTGCCACCAGTAGAGTTTGAACATCTCGATCCATCCCCAGCTTCAGCAAGCCCTGGGTAACGATGTGCACGCCTGGCCTACTCAAGTCTCTGGGCACAAACCCAGGTCATCCGTGTGGGTTAGCCTCATAGAGTGCTGGACTTTCCCATTATGTCACCCTCCTGTCCCTCCAGACTTTGATTTCTAGCCTTTTCTCTTGACCTAGGGACTGTGTTGAACATTTAGGCTTCTTGAATAATCAGGGCTCAAAGCTAGGAATGAGTTAACCAGAGTGACTTGGTGGACCTGTTCAGAATTGAAGTGACTGCTAGGTAAAACTTTAGGTTATAAAGCCAGCTTCTGTAATCTTTCTATTCATGGGTGCCTCTCTGAATAGATTTGGTATTTAAATATTCTCAGTCACTTATCACACTTGTTTTGCCCTTGAATCTGTAAACTTATGTGTAATCTTTTTTTAAAATAAAAAGCAGTGGGACCAGCAGAGGGGCATAATGGATACGTCGCTGGATTTTCATGTGGTCAACCATGGTTCGAGTCCCGGACCCGGTGGCTTAAGATTCATGCTGGGCACATGTGCATGCATGCCTAAAATCCAGAGAGGAAGATGGAAGAGAAGGGATTGTGATGTGGCCGTCTCCCCGGGGGGTTGGGGGTGGGGAGTGGTTTTTTGCTTTGTCTTTCTTTCTTTCCATCTCTCTGGTGAGTGCACACATCCGATAGCAAAAATCTCTTTTTTAAAAAAAGAGGTGTTTTTTATTTCCCAAGGCCAGTCTTGTTACCCATGCTCCTAATTCCATCAGTCAGTTATCAGATGCTCAGACCTACCCGGTGCTAGACACTGAGGATACTAGATGAAGAAGACAGATGTCCCAGTGCTCACAGAACTTAAGCACAGTGGGGCAGACAGATGGCGCACAGGGCAGTCCGGTGAGCACAGTGCTGTCACAGCATGGAGGTGGACAGGGTGCTGTTGGAGCAGCATGGGAGGACGAGAATGCCCAAAGAGAGTTGAGAAGAGAATCCTGAAGGTAAACATAAAAAGTTGTAGAGATGGAGAAGTTGCTGGTAGAGAGGCAGGAGGTGTCACAGAAGCTGAACAGAAGAGTGCATCTCAGGACAGAGGTAGTGATCAACTGATACTGCTAAGCTGCAAGCCAAGGTCCTTTTCCCGCTTTCCGTTGGAAATATTTGGCCCTAGGAGTTACTTCTGTGTAAATTCCATGCATGTCTTTTTATTCTGATCCATTAGCTCCTGAACTCCCATAGGGTTTGTATGAGTGAGTTTGGTAGGTGAGAGATACTACAGCCTTTGAATTCATTTTGTTCCTGAGTGTCAAGTTGTACATGTTTGGATAATGGGGGTTTGTCAAGAACTTTATCTGAATCTGTTTTGCTCTCATGGTGGAATGGGGAGGATTAGGTTAGCTGGGGATACACAAGTCTCCTTTTATCTGGTTCAGTGAAAATTGCTCAAGTCCTTGTGACAAACAGTTATTCCTAGACTCTACATTTCCTGTTCTGTTTACTGGGATTTGAATTGCAACCAGCTATGTGGGATCTGTCTAGCTCCACATGTATACAGTGCTTAATCACTGTGCTGTTGAGCCAGTCACTTGAATTTTCTTTTTAAAGAATTACTTATTTAATTTTACTTACTATTTTTAACTTGCTTTAGGGCACATGCACTCAGAGAGAGAGAGAGAGAGAGAGAGAGAGAGAGAGCGAGCGAGCGAGCTACCAGGTCCAGGACTCAAACCACGCTCGGCCATGTAGGAGTCCATCGTCTTCACCACCATGTCACCTGTTGGTCCCTCTCTTGAACTTTTTGAAAAATAAAGCTTTCTGTCTCTCCTGAGCGAACGAGAGAGAGAAGCACTCTCAATGGGATGGGATGTTTGTGCCATGATCCACCCCGGCCTCAGCCAGCTCTAGATCATGAGTACAGCAGCACTCACTGTGTTCAGGGAGGTCTCTGGTTGTGAGTCTGGAATCTTCCTGTGTGGGTTAGCTTTTCAGAGTGTTGCATTACCTCTGCACCATCTCTGGCCTTCTATGTGAACTTGCTGAAGAACTCCTTGTGGCTTAGACTCTCTTTTCTCACTCTGCATATTCTCTGGGTGATCCCACTCATGAGACTCAGCCATGGTAGCACACGCTGGTCAATGCCATTGTGTGGCCCGCTGAGGGCATATGGGGAGGCTTGGGTTTGTTTCCTGGGCTGCCCTAAAAAGTCAGGCATGGTTCCATGCATCTGTAGTCCCTGCTAGTCTGGAGCCTGAGAGAAGAGGATTACACATCAATACCATCTTTAAAAAACAAACAGGACCAGCAGTTAGCATAATGGCTATGTCGCTGAACTCCCATGTAGTTGACCATGGTTTGAGCCCCGGACCTGGTGGCTTAAATTCATGCAGGGCGCATGTGCGTGTGTGCCTAAGATCCCAAGAGGAGAATGGAGGAGAAAGGATTGCAGCGTGGCCATTCCCCCCGGGGGGTGATTTCTCACTTTCTGCCTCTCTGTCTATCTCTATCTTTCTGGCAGGGCACTTGCCCTGTAGCCAAAAAAACAAAAAAAAACAAAAACCAAAAAAACCACACACACAAAACGCAAACTCATAAAGATTGCCTTGTTATTGAGGCCAGTCAGTGACTAGCTCAGAGGTAGAACACGGTAATGTAGAAAGGCTCTAGGTTCTGGTCCAAACATCCCTTACTATGCCGAGCACATACATGCCCAGGATCTGGAGCTGACTGAAGCTGAGGCTAAGGGTGGGTTGTGCCATGGAGATCCTGTTGGGAGTGCTGTTTCTGTCTCCCTCTGGCTCATGGAGAAAATAAAAGAAATTCACAAAAATGATTGTCATATTGGTAGTTTGGATATTTTAAATAAAATGATCTAAATTACACAAAATTCAGACTCCACACATCTGTGCGTGTTTTTTGGAATGAACTCATGTGTGCAACCTAATTGAAATACTCTTTAGCCTACATAAAATCAAATGCTAATATCTGAGGCTACCTAAGTTACTCTCGAATACTCAAAATATAATTGAATCCTTTTTATTAGCTGAATTGAGAATCCGTGAGCTAAGAAATGCGTTAAGCTTGCTTTAAAAACCTATCATACTCTATTTTTTTATAGTGTTGATTTTATTCCTCTGTGTGGTTGTTCATATTGTCATAAAGTAATTTCTAAAGATTGCATTTTGTAGTTCTGTGAACATTTCGGTGGGATGAAAGGTTTTGTTTGATAAACACCGCCCTCTTGTGGTTAAAATAAGCAAAATGTTTTGCAAAACTGCTATAATGTTTCCATTTACATTAAATTTTTGGTAAAAGAACATAATTAATACAGTATTTTTGCTCAGGAATACATGTGACCATTTAGGTTTTCTCTTTCTTGGATTTTTCAAGTGTGTCTACTGTGTTTTCTTCTGTCAGTGCACATTTTCTCATGTGAATTGAAAGAGTTAAACATAAATGAAAACGTAAATGTTATGCTATTGAAGGGAAGGAAACCGTATTTAAGTGAAGAAGTGCTAACAGAAAAAGCAAGGATCATTGAGTTATAATACATAAAATTAATAAAATCTCCATTGAAAATTAACAGTAATAAAAAGATGTAGCATAAACTAGAATAAGTATTTGTAGGGCCAGCAGGCGGTGTGGTGGTTAATGGTGCTGGATTCCCACATGGCTTACTGCGGTTCAAGTCCCAGACCTGGCGGCTTGCCTTCTCTCTTTCTCTTGCTCTGTCTCTGGGCAAATTAAAAAATAATAACAACAAATGGAAACAATAAATAAATAATTTGGAAAAGAAAGAAAATGTATTTGTAGTAACTATGATAGTAAAAGTTTTAATATAGTTAATGTAAAATACAGAGCGCACACAAATGGTATAGTAAGTTAGTGGGCTATGGCCATGATGACTAGTTTATAGATGAGGAATTATAGTAATCAAAGCAAAAAGCTTGTTAAAATATGAGGCTGAAAACGTGTTAAAATATAAGGCTACTTCATATAATAGCATTCATGGGACCAGCAGATGGCATGATGGTTATGTCACTGGACTCCCATGTTGTGGACCACTGTTCAAGTCCTGGACCCAGCAGCTTAAAACTCTGCTAGGCATGTGTGTGTGTGCCCAAAATCCTGAGAGGAGAAGGGACTGCAGCATGGCCATCCTCCTGTGGGGTGATTTCTCATTTTCTGTTTCTCTGGCAAATGCAAACACCCTATAGCCAAAATCTCTAAAAGTAAATAATTAAACAGCATTTATGATATTAATAATAGTACTTTGGAGCATGCTAGAAAATCACCTGATTATTTTGAAAACTGGTAAATACAATAACAGAATCAAGTTTTTTTTTTTTTTTTTTTTTGCCCTTTTTTAGAGAGATTTTTACTATAGGGCACATACACTCACAGGAGAGACAGAAAGTAAAAAATCACCTCCCCCAGGAAAAATGGCCACGCTGCAGTCCCTTCTCCTCTTGGGATTTTGGGCAGGCACGCGCACATACACATTCCTGGCATGAGTTTGAAGCTGCTGGGTCCGGGACTGAAACCACGATTCACTACATGATGTAACCATTACACCACCTGCTGGTCCTCAAGTTACTTTTTCTGAGTAGCTCAGGAAACCAAATAATCAATGGAGGAAAGCACTTCTTTTTAGAAGGATTCTAGCATATAAATGAAAAAAGAAAGATCATTAGCACTTTTCAGTCCCAAAATAAAATAATGGGTCGAGGTAGTGATCATCAGTGCTGCTAAAGCAGTGAACGCCATGGGAGACGATAATAAATGCTCAGAGGGGCCACATGTGCCCCATTGATCCATCTTGGCTCCTCAAAAAGAGGAACTACAGATAGTTGCTGTGTTCTAATGTGGTAATGTGGTGTGACAGGAAGGATACAGTATTGCCTATAAAGTTTTTTTTTTTTAATTAAATGTCAGGAGGCACATGTGTATGTGTATGCATGAGGGGGACTCATTCCATCCAGAATTGTAATTTGGAATCAGGTAATTTAAACAGTCATCTCAGTTCTAAAATTTTCTAATTTTATCTTTCATGCACAGACTTATCATTTGTAGGGCTTTTTTTTGTTTGTTTTAATGCCAGAGTGTGTGTGTGCATGAGAGAGAAAGTACCCCCTATTATGCTGCAATCCTTTTTCTTCCAATTCTTCATCCATGAGCATGGGGACGCACCTAGTGTGCATTTTTTTTTTTTAAGTTTGCTCTAGGACATGTGTAACTGCCAGAGATGAAGAGGAAGAAAGAGTAAATTAAGAAAGCATCCCCTGGAGGGATGGCCATAAGTCAGTCTCCTCCCCTGTATTCTATTCTGTCTTGGGGATTTGGGGCACACACACAGTATGTTTCTCAAGCCACCCTGGTGTAGAACTCGAACTGCTCAGTAACCACCATACTGCTGACTGGCCCCTAGTGTTTTCAAGCTGATGGAGCGCAGACTGGCACCCTGATCCGACATAAGATCTGGCTCTCTCTATGTCTACACTACTTGCCTTTCCATTAAAAATAGAGGAACCTGGAACTCTTCTAAATTGCTGACGTACTATTTTTCCTGGCTGCTTTCAAGATTTTTTTTTGTACGTAGTTTTGAGTAGTGATATATTCTGTGATATATCTGGTTGTGGGTTTTTTGTTTTGTTTTGTTTTTGTTCTCCTCACATACAAAACTTCACACACCATGATTTTTGCAGTTAAGTCACTTGATGTTGGCCAGGTACCATTTTATCCCTAAAGTTTCATTGGCATCAAAATCTGACAATTAACCAGTGTTAAATCCTTAACTGTTTACAGAGCACAGCACATTAAGCTTTAGATGCTTGGCAATTAAACCACAGACGAGGAGGACAAGGCTCCCCATTCTACACGTTCAGAACCAGGTTTTCCCTGTCCCTACCTGGCCACTGTACACTGGTTCAAAGGGCGGCGGAGGCCACAGGTAGTTTACTTCAGAGGACACTAAACTGTGATCAGGAGGCACATTGTGATGTCACTCAGTGTCATGTACCACGCAGCCTGCCTCCAAGACTGCCTGGTAATTCTAGAATGGCAGGGCCAGCTGGTACAGACAGACAGACAACACGGTATTTAATCTTTGGAGACCTCCTACTCAGACTACGCATGCACGGTGACTTTGAACGTAACTCGTCCCAGGAACTTGTCACGATCATCCTGGTTTTTCAGGTTGGGTGACCCGTTGACCTTGCACTCGACTGTTACTTCTTTTCCATAGCTGTTGTGATCAAAGGGGACCTGGACAGCAACTAGTGGTTGTAAATATCCCACATGAAGTTTTTTCCCATAATATGGAAAATACTTTAAGTCCATAACTCCAAGATTAGGGTAGGTGTTTAAAGCTGGTGTGTGTTCCCCCTTCGCAGTACAGTCTATCCTTGGTTCTCCTTCAGGCTTTAATCCAATTATTCTGTTCATTTTCACAAGAATACAAGGGTTTCCTTGGGAATAGCCAAAATCAGAATCATTCATACCACTGCATGGTTGAAGTAACGTAAGAGGAAACGGACATGCAACATAACCTGGACCCTCCTGTTCAAAAAGCACTCCGTCTCGACAGCCTGTGACATCCTTCTGCTCTTGTGTAGTATATGGCTCTAGGAACTTCTTAAGGTCTTCAGTGTACCCTTTGTAGGAACCTGGGTTAGACATGCTGAATGAATAGTCCAGTGCAGTCTCTGGTTTTGGAAAAACTGTAAGCCCTGGACTAGGGACGTGGTCACGGTATTTTGGAACCTCATCGTTCAGAGTCTGAAGCATAACCCACATTGTGAATGAGAAAAGTGCGGCCAGGAACCCATAAAACACTAGGTAGAAGAGCAGGATCAAACTCCAGCTCTTGGCGGTGCGCCCCAGGAACTCCCCGGTGTTCCGGTTGTAGATGAAGAGCTTCCACTTGGCCAGCATCTGCTTGGAGGACTTGTCCTTCTTCGTCATGATGTGTGCGCGGAAGACCGGGGAGCGGCGGGCGCGAGAGGCGCGTGCGGGCTCTAGCGGCGCAGCGGAGCAGGGGACTGCGGACACCTCGCTGCCCTGACGCGGGCAGACTGCGCTCGCTCGCAGGCCAGGCCGGCCACTCCGACCGCAGGAGCCTGACGTCCCCGCCCGCCGCAGCCAATCCCCGCGCGCTCAGCCGCCGCCGCCCCTTTTGTGACTCTTGATGACATGAATGTTAGACCTTTTACACTGTCCCATTGTCTCTGTCCTTTTTTTTTTTTAAATCTTTTTTCCCTCTATATTCATCAGATTGGGTAATTCTATTACTTTGGCTTTGAGTTAACAGATTCTTTGCTCTGTTTTTTTCTGTTCTGGTATTGAACCCTTAGAACAAATTTAATTTTCTTTTTTCCCTATTTTTTACTTCCAATATTTTATTGTTTCATATGTAAATGTGAACATATGAAACAAAATAAAACATGAAATAAGTATATTTCTTTCTGAGACTCTTATCTATTTGTTTAAAGACTATTCACCCTGATTTCTTGAATGTAATTCTAAAGGCTGCTTTTTTTCTGATAATTCAATATTTTTATCTTGAGTTTATTATGTATAGCTTATCTTTTTTTAATGACTTACTAAGATTTTCCTGGTTTGTCATATGTCAGATAATTTTTGGATTATATGTTAGACATTGTGATAATATGATACTCTCGTCTTATTTAAATGATAGGGAAACTGTTTTTTTTTAATATTTTATTTTATTTAATTTATTCATTCATTTATTTTTTAATTTGACCAGAGAGAGACAGAGGGTGAGAGTGAGAGAGAGGAAGTGAGAAAGCAAGCCACTGGATTCAGGACTTGAACCCTGGTCGGCCATGTAGGAGTGTCCAGTGCCTTAACCACCACGCCACCCGCTGGTCCCTGTTTGTTTGTTTTTTAAGCAGGCATTTGACCCTGTAAGGTTCAAGTCACAAGTTTCTACTCACCTTCTGTGTACTAAAATTTAATGTCTAGTTTTCAAAGCCTTTACAGAACTATTTGGATCTGTCTTGCGTTTGTGCCACTTAGTGGCTAGATTCAGAACGGGATGTTGGTCTGCTTGGTAGTATGTCGCTGAGGGTCAGATCCACATATATGCAACACCAACCTCAGGGTGATCCTAGAACTATTTATAGGACTGCGTGCTGTCACTTTTGTGAGCTCTTATCTCTTTTCCTGAAGACCCTTCTTCCGTGTCCTCTGACTAGGAAACAAGGGTTTCCATATCTCTGTTTTTGGATATCCCCCTCCCCAACACACAAATTCATGGGAATAGAAGAGTTCCCCATTTCTTGGAGTTTGGGGTCCCTCTCCAACCACTGATAGTGTCACCAGTGTCACAACTACTGCCTGAGACAGGACCAGAGAGAAAGAAAAATACTAACTAGAGAATGTCCCCTGCTTCTAACATTTAGGAAGGCCCCTTTTACTGTGCCTCAGACCAAAACTGGAAAAGATTGTGTTTGTAGTGCTTTTGATCTTCACTTAATATGCTCTTCTGGGTTGGGGGCTGCCCTTGAGTCCAGGCCGGGAGGTACTACAGGAATCAAATCCAGGAATCTCACTGCCCAGCTAGTGGTATTTCTAGTTATGGTTTCCTCCCCAACTTACCTGCTCCCGCTTTCAGAGTCCTCAAAGAGCTCTTTTGTACATTTTGTCCAGATTTTTAAGTTGCATTTAGTGGGAGAGACAGAATGGTCTCTGCTTACTGTCTTTACCAGAACCAGAACATAGTTACCATTTTAATCTTATAACTATTATTCATGTGTTTCAGTTAAGAGTTTATTACATATCCATTTTATACTAGACTATTGTAAAAGTGGCTAATATTAAAGTACTTAGGGAGATCACCAGTAGAGATGGGATGGAGGGATGGAGATCGAAAGTAAACAGTTTCCTATTCTTTAATAGTGAACAGCTGGGTTATTAATCTTAGAGATTTTGATACATTTCTGCTTCAGATTTGACTTTATTGCTTGTGACTGAGGGAGATAAGATCTGGTTTATCATCAGTTAATTTATTATCCAAAATACAAGGGATGGGTATGTATCTTCTTAAGACATGATTATAAGGAGTATAATTACATATGTAATTAAAAATAAGATCTTAAAATAAGGAATAATTTATTATTATATACTTGTTTCCCAGGTCTTAGAAAAATACCCTAATACACCCATGAGTCATAAAGAAATTCTTCAAGTTATCCAGAGAGAAGGACTAAAAGAAATCAGGTGAGTTATTTAAATATTATTAGTAATGGCCATAATACCTGAGTAGCATATTTGGTAGTATGTAGTAGTACATTTTAGTCCTGAGTATTATTCAGTAATTAAATGCTTAGTTGTTATTCAGTAATATTCAGTAATTAAGTGTTTCCGACTCATTGAGCCGTCAGGTCTTAGAAGTTGTTACGTCATAGAGTTATAAAATCAAAAGAAAGTTGAAAAAAATTTTCAGTGAGAAATAGGATTGCTGTCTCCAAGCCCATGCATGCCCTTTATTTCTTGGCCATCTTCAAGCCTTCATCTATCACTGTAGGCTTTTGATTTAATGAGCTTGATCACTAGCTGTAAAAATTACTCTAGTGTAGGGACCAGCAGATGGCATAATGATTACGTCCCTGGACTCCCATGTGCCCGGCAGCTTAAACTCACGCCGGGCACATGTGCATGCGTGCCCCAAATCCTGAGGCAAGAATGGAGGGGAAGTGATTGCGGTGTGGCCATACCCCGTGGGGCGTGATTTCTCACTTTCTGTCTCTCTGGCGAGCACACATGCCTATAGCAAAAATCTCTCAAATAAAAATTAATGTAGGGAGGGACCAGCAGTTGGCATAATGGCTATGTCCCTGGACTCCCATGTGCCCGGCAGCTTAAACTCACGCCGGGCACATGTGCATGCGTGCCCCAAATCCTGAGGCAAGAATGGAGGGGAAGTGATTGCGGTGTGGCCATACCCCGTGGGGCGTGATTTCTCACTTTCTGTCTCTGGAGAGCGCACGCGCCCTATAGTGAAAAACCTCTCAAAAAAAAAAAAATTAGTGTAGGGAGAAAACTAGAAGTACACAGATAGTATAGGAAAAAGTAACCCTGACCACAAAAAATAAAATGGAAAAGATAAATAGGCAGTATATATTTGTCACATAATAGTCTTATGTTCAAATATAATAGACTAGGCTCAATTAATATAGCATCAAAAATAACACATACTTTAATTTCTGAAAATTTTTTTATATTCCAATAGCATATAGTACTTGTTCGTAATCAGTGTTCTTTATTATCAAGAAATGTTAAAATATGTTAAATGTGGTTTGTTTATTAAGATATAAATTTGGGAATCTATATTAGAGATGTTTTCATTAAGATAGGAAAAGTCTGTGGTGCTTTAAAACTGCTACTAGTAGTTCTGAACTATGGGAGATAGTGCATAACCTCCTTAGGGAGAGAGTTCAGAATTTGGGGCATCTATTTTTTATTGTCACAGTGACTCGGGTGGGACTTACAGTGGCATTTAATGGCAAGTAACAAGGATGCTAAATGTCTTGTGCGGTTCAGTCCTTCACTGAGTAGTTGTTCAGCTCAGGTGCCCTACATTTCTCATTGAGAAGCAGTGAGCTGAGCTTAAGCATTTGTAAATGGACAACAGTATATTCTTTTTCTTTTTTCCCCAATTTATTTATTTGCATTCATTCACTGTACATCATTACAGCATACGAAATGAGATTTTCCATCTAGAGTACACTGTATATTGTCTCAATCAAGCACATCAACAAATATGTTATTCTTAGCAAATGATCTTCCATTTCTTGTTTTCTGTATGTTTTGCTTTTTCCCCCATCCTTGGTTCCCTATCTCTTACCCTCTGCCACCTCCTGTTCTCCTCCCATACTGTCTCTGTTATCTATGTTTGCTTTCTATACCATTTCCCCCCCACATTTTATTGAATCACCAAAGACCCTGATCAATCCAAATACCCTCCTAGCAAACACATGTGACACACACATTTCCATGAGCACAAGTCTAACTTTACGTATCCTATAAAGTAGCACCTAACTGGGGCTACATATCCTACTGCAGTCATTGAATAGATATATATTTTTTTTCCTGAAACTTTTTTTTGTAACTCAATTTACATTCCTTCCCTAAGCATCATCACAGCACACAAAATGCGATCTCCCATCCAGTACACACTGCATAGTGACTCAATCATGCACATTACAAAAAAAAAAAAATTTCCAATTCTAGTTCCTAGAATTATTTCCACCCCTTTCTGACCCTCTGTCCCTTCCCACCCTCCTCTCACACCACCTCCAGTGTCCAAAATTGTCCTCCATTCCCTTCCCACCCACATTGCATTGATCACACAATTTCCTACATAACCTAACTACTTTCAAAGGTGAGTTCACTCATTACTACTAAGA
>NW_006199637.1:3641512-3682297 GCF_000334495.1 Tupaia belangeri chinensis
GCTGTTCTATTGTGCTTGCTGGTGCAGCAGATTCAGTAGATAGTGGGGAATATTTTAACCCTATTAGTATTTGGATGTTTAGCTACAGTGCTCTTAGATCTGTCTAAAAACACATTGAAAGGATACTGGAGGGTGAAGAGACAAGAAAAAGGAAAACGAGACAGAGAAAAACAACAAAAAGAGAAAAAAAGACAAAAATTTGAAAAATTAAAAATTTGTAATTATGGTTCTTTTTTTTAAAAAAATCACAAAATAGAAAACCACACGGTGCGCTTGCACAGCGCGCGAAAAATCTAGTTCACTGTAGCCATGTGGAACCTTGTCCTGAAGGCCCGAGGCTTCTTCTGCCTGGATGGGAGGAGCAGAGCGAAAATTAACAAGAAAGAAGGTGGAGCTAAGAGCCAGAGGAAAACTAGGCCTTTTTCTTTAAAAAAAAAAAAAAAGGGAAAAAAGAAAAATTTCCAAAAAAAAAAAAAAAAAAGGGAAGACAGAAGCAGGGAGAGACAGGAACTGAGAGACAGAGAGAGAAGGCTGGGGGTTCAGAGGGCGGCTCCCTACCGCTAGCTCGTTTGTTGGAGGCTGAATTATTAGTAGAAAATCTTCATTCCCTTAAAAATCTAGTTCACTGTAGCCATGTGGAACCTTGTCCTGAAGGCCCGTGGCTTCTTCTCGACAACAGTATATTCTTGATAAACAGCCATTGCATGTTGTAGATTTTAATTCTCATCTTTTTTAAAAAAAAAAATTGCTAGAGAGCATGTATATCTGCCAGAGAGACCGGGAAAAGGAAAAAACACGTCCTAGTGTGGTGTGGTCACACTGCAGCCTCTTCTTCATTTTTCCAACCTATCAGGATTCTGGGCATTATGCATATGCACCTGCCATGTTTTTCAAGCTGCCAGGGTCAGGACAGACTGCAGTTGGCCATATGGAATCTGGTTCCCTTAACCACCAGGCTATGAGGCTGGTCTTATCTTTTTTTGTTGTTTTTGTTTAGTTTTTGTTAATAATGGTACATGCGCTCTCCAGAGAGAAAGAGATAGGAAAAGTGATAAACCACTCCCTGGGGGAATGGGCATGTCACCATCCCTTTTCCATTCTCCTTTCGGGATTTTGGGCATGCATGCACATATGCCTGCTGTGTTTTTCAAGCTGCTGGGTCCAGTACTTGAATCTGGAGTTGGCCATGTGGCACCCAATGTCTTACCTACCGTTCCACTCTGCCACCTACTGGCTCTCTGTTGGAATTGTGAGCACTCACACACGTGCCTGGCTTGTATTCTTTTTTCATTTTCTTTTTTTTTTTCCCCTCAAGTTTCTAGAGCTTGAGTTTGAATGGAATCAGCCATGTGGATCCAGCTCCCTTAACCACTAGGCTACAGGGCTGGCCCTTAAATTAAAAAATTGTAAAGAACTATTTCAAACTCGGGAACCAGCAGTTAGTGTAATGGCTATGTTGCTGGACTCCCACGTAGTTGACCCTGGTTCGTGTCCTGGACCCGGTGGCTTAAAACTCACGCTGGGCGCGTGTGCATGCGTGCCCAAGATCCCGAGAGGAGAATGGAGGAGAAGGGATTGCGGCGTGGCCCTCTCCCCTGGGGGGTGATTTCTCACTTTCTGTCTCTATGTCTCTCTCTGTCTGGCGAGCGCACACGCCCTATAGCGAAAATCTCTCTCTCAAAAAAAGAGAACTATTTCAAACTTAGACTGTATCTAACAAATATATTAATTATGAAACATTATAATACAGACACTTGATCACTAAGCCAATGGAGCTGTCTCTGCTTTTTTCTTTATTTCCCTAATCGTGCTGGCTAGAACTCTCAGTACTATAATACATCGAGCAGGAGTGGTACAAGAACACGTCCTTGCCTTGTGCCCATCAGGAAAGCCTTGTCTTTTACCATTGAGTACGACATTAGCTGAAGGTTTTTTAGATCCTCTTTATTAAGAGGGTACGTTCTCCTCTGTGTGAGTTTCCTAGGGCTGCCACAACAAAGTACCATAAATTGGTGGCTTAAAGCCCAGTTCAGAAGACTAGCATTCTGAAATCAAGGTGTTGGCAGAGTTGGTTCATTCTGAGGGTTCTGAGGGAGTCTCTGTTCCATATTTCTCTCCTCCCTGGTAGTTGCCAAGAAACCTTGGAGTTCTTGGCTTGTATATGCTTCACTCTAATCTTGGTCTCTATCTTCACATGGCATTCTGCCCAGGTCCATGTCCAAATTTCTGTCATCTTACATGGGTATCAGTCGCTGGGTTAGTCACCCTACTGTAGTATGACCTCATTTTTAAGTTGATTACTTCTATATGTGGTCACAGTCATGGGTACTGGGAGTCATTAGGACCTATGTGGGGGGGGGGCGGACATAATTCAACCAGTAACACCCTATTCCAAGTTAGCTGAGAGTTTTTATCATGAATCAGCATTGAATTCCATCAAATGCTTCTTCTGTGTCAGTCAATAGAATTATATAATTTTATTTATTTGGTTGATATGACAGATTACATTAATTTTTGAGGACCAAGCTAGCCTGCACACCTATAATAAAATCCTACTTGGATGTGGTGTATACTTCTTTTTGTACGTTACTCTATTTGGTTTACTAATATATTTGTTGAGAACTTTTGTTTTTCAGTTCATGAGAAATATTGATTTGTAGTTCTCTTATTGTAGTACCGTAATAGTTTAATTATGATATCAAAGTAACACTGGTCTTATAGGATAAATTAAGTGTTTTCTCCTCTTCTGTTTGCTGGAAGATATTATATAAAATTGATGCTCTTTAAATGCTTCATGGAATTAAACCACTTAAACCACTGGACCTGAATGTTTCTTTTCTTGGGAGGTTTAAGGAATTTTTTCGAGACGATCTCATTACGTTGCAGTCTTTCTGCTTCAACCTCCAGAGTAGTTGGGACTGTTGATAGGCACAGGCTACCATGGCTAGGATTCAGGAGTTTTTTAGTTCCAAGTCTTACTTCTTATTTAATAGTTACAAAACTATGTGGATTATCTGTTTCATCGTCTTTGAGTTTTGGTATTAATAGTTCGTCGTCTCTGGTTGGTCCTTCTGAGTTGCCGAATTAATGAGTACAAAGTTGTTTGTATTGTTCCCTCACTTTCCTTTTTTTAAAAAAAGAATTGTTTTATTTAATTTTATTTATTTTCATTTGATCAGAGAGGGTCAGAATGAGAGAGAGAAAGAGAGAGAGAAGAAGAAAGCAAGCCACCAGGTCCAGGACTCAAACTTGGTTGGCTGTGTGGGAGTCCCACGCTCTTAACCACCACGGCACCTGCTGGCCTCACCTCAGTGTCCTTTTAATGGTACAGATTCTGTAATGGCTAATGACTTCTCTATTTCGTTCCTGATAATAGTTATTTGTATTTTCTCTCCTGTTTCATCCATCTTTATAGAGATTTACTAATTTCATTGATTAAAAAAATCAAACCAGAGTTCTGTTTCATTGATTTTTCTTTATTTTTTGGTCATTTTTACCATTTTTATAAGTAAGGGTGTGGTCTTTCTTGGTGTATGTGAATGTTCCATTCATGCTTAAAGAGAGTGGTTATTGTGCTTTCTTCTGGTTTGGGGTAGCATGTTCTGTAAGTGTCAGATCAGTGGTAAATAGTGTTACTCAGGTCTTTGATTTCTTTTCTGATATCTTTGTCTACTTGTATCGATTCCTGAGATGAATGTTTAAGTCTTTCATCATAATTGCATATCTGTTATTCCTTTTAGTTCTTTTAGGTTTTCTTTTAAAAAAAAATACTGTTTTATCTATGAGTGAGAGAGAGAGGCAGAGAGAGCTAGACAATACCCACAACAGTTTCCTGGTGCTGTGATTCCCTTCCCACCACTGCAACCAGCCCTGGATCTTGAGCATGCAGTGCCTGGCATACTCAGGGAGGTCTTCAGACATGAGCCTGAAACCTTCCCACATGGTGCAACTTCACAGAGCATTGCAGTTTACTGGTGCAGTACCACCTAGCCCCAAGTATTTCCAGTTTTTGCCTCATATATTTGTTTGTGGGGCAAATGCAATTCTGTTATTAGTACATAATGAGGCTCTTTAGCCCTGGTAATAGTCTTTGTTGTGAAGTCTATGTTGACTGTTTTTTCTTTTGAGATTTTTTTGCCTTAGGGTGCGTGCACTTGGTGGAGGGTTGGGAAGGTGAGGGGGGTGGGAGTGGAGAGAGACAGAGACAGTGAGAGGGAAAGTGAGAAATCACCCCCGAGGGGGGGGGGCAGATAGCCACACCCCAATCCCTTCTCCTCCATTCTCCTCTTGGGATCTTTGGCATGTACACAGTACACATGCCTGGTGTATGTTTCAAGTCACAAGGTCTGGGACTTGAACACGATTGCCCTGTGTGAGTCCAGAGACATAACCGCCATGCCATCCCCAAATTGACTGATCTTTTTTAAAATTATTTTTATTTGTTGTTGTTGTTATTTATTTTTTAATTTGACCAGAGAGAGTGAGAGAGAAAGTGAGAAAGCAATCCGTCAGGTTCAGGAACTGCAGTCAGCCATGTGTGAGTCCAGTACCTTAACCACCATACCACCTTGTCAGACCCTTGACTTAGATATTAGTAGGACCATTAAAAAAAAAAAACCAGAGGACACATGTGGTGACCAGAGAGCAGCAGAGAGAAGGAGAGGGAGAAAGCACGCCAGTGAGGCATGGTCCTGTCACTGTCCCTTCTCCTCCACTAGTCCATCTTATCAGGGTTTGGGTATACCCACACATGCCAAAGTGTTTTTCAAACCACCAGAATCGGTATTTGAATTGTGGTTGACCATGTGGGATCCAGCTCCCTTAACCACTGTGCCAAGGGGCCAGCCCAATAGAGTCACTTTTGATTAGTGTTGACATGATATGTATTTTTTCCATTCATTTAACTTATGTATATTTTTAGTATACTTATGGTGGGTTTTTTGAGGATAATATTTAGTTCTTTCTTTTTTTTTTTTAAGAGATTTTTGCTATAGGGCACATGTGCTCGCCAGAAAGACAGAGAGAGACAGAAAGCGAGAAATCACCCCCCAGGGGGGATGGCCACGCTGCAATCCCTTCTCCATTCTCCTCTTGGGATCTTGGACATGCATGCACATGTGCCTAGCGTCAGTTTAAGCCAACAGGTCTGGGACTCGAACCACAGTTGACTACATGGGACTCCAGCGACAGCCATTATGCCAACTTCTGGCCCCAGCATTTAGTTCTTAAAATGTCCAATTTGGGGCTGTCTGGTGGCATGGTGGTTAAAAGAGCTGGAACTCACACAGCCAACTGTAAGGTTTGAATCCCAGACCCTGCTGCTTGAAAAACACACTGGATGTGTGTGTATGTGCCCAAAATTGTAGAAGGAGAAATGGAAGAGAAAGGGTTGCAGTGTGACCATATCCCACAGGCCGGGGTGGGTAGGGGGAGGGTGCTTTCTCACTTTACTTCTCTCTGTCGCAAGTGATACATATCTAACAAATTAAAAATGAAAAAAGTCTGATCTTGGGAACTAGCAGTTAGCGTAATGGCTATGTCGCTGGACTCACACGTAGTCGACTGCGGTTCGTGTCCCGGACCTGGTGGCTTAAAACTCACGCCGAGCATGTGTGCGTGCGTGCCCAAGATCCCGAGAGGAGCATGGAGGAGAAGGGATTGCTGCGTGGCCATCTCCCCTGGTGGGTGATTTCTCGCTTTCTGTCTCTCTGTCTTTGTCTGTCTGTCTGGCGAGCGCACGCGCCCTATAGTGAAAAACCTCTCAAAAAAAAAAAGTTTTTTAAAAAAAGTCTGATCTTACTATTGGCATTTTAAAGATCTATTCTTCCATTTTATTGCTTATTTTCTCATTTTCTTTCTTTTTGTTTGTTTGTTTCACTGTCCCCTCTCTATTGCCTTTTGAATCGACTGTTTTGTAATACGCTATTTTATTTTATTTACTGGCTTTTGAGTATATCTTTGCTTGTTTTAATAGTTGCTCTAGAGTTTGTAATATACACCTTAAACCTTTCAGAGGCTTCTTGGAGTTGATATTTTACTACCTCAAATAAAATACAGATGCTCAATAACCCTTACGTCCTCTGTGTTGCAGTTGTCATATATATTGCATCTCATATACAGAAAAATCCCATCAGACACTGTTAATTTTGCTTTCCATAGTCAGAGAGTTAAAGACTCTGTTCATCTAGATGCTTACTATTTGTTTTGTTCTTCCTTTATCCCTTAAGTTCCAGATGTTCCTCTGATAGTGTTTTCTTTCAATCTGGAGAACTTCTTTTTAATATTTCTTTTAGAGCAGGTCTGTTTGTGATTAATTTTCTTAACTTTCCTTTATCTGAGCTTGTCTTTTTTTGCTTGCTTGCTTGCTTTACATTTGTTTTGAAGGATATTTTTGCTGGATATAAAACTCTGTTAACAGTTCTTTTATTTAAAAATGCTGTACTCCTGCCTTATGGCCTCTCTTTCTAATTAGAAATCCATGATTTTTTGTCCTTGCCCTCCTGTAAGTAGGTAATTATTTTCTCTGACTTTTTTCAAGATAATTTTATTATGTTTTGTTTTCAGGAGATTTATTTTATTTTTAAAAAGTTTATTGTTTCATCCATGAGAGAGAGGCACCAGGTGTGGAGGTGGGTGCAGGAGACAGCACCCAAAACTGCATTTTGACACCCCAATTTATGTCCCACTTTCAGTCAGCCTCAGACAATGGGCACATGCATGTCCAACATACTCAGGGAAATCTCTGGACTTCAACAGGTAACCTTCAACCTTCCCATGTGGGATTGCTTCACCGAGCCATACCTTTTACGGGCGCACCATCCTCTGGTCCCTCAGCAGATTAATTTACGTGCCTAAGTATGAATTTCTCTGTGTTCAATCTGTTCAGGATAAACTGAGCTTTTTGAATCTGTAACTTTATGTCGTTTCCCATTTTGACAAGTTTTCAGTCATTTTTCCTCAAATATTTTTTCTTTCTAAGAGGTTTTTGCTATAG
The DNA here is from genome assembly GCF_000334495.1 of Tupaia belangeri chinensis. Classification (NCBI taxonomy): domain Eukaryota; kingdom Metazoa; phylum Chordata; class Mammalia; order Scandentia; family Tupaiidae; genus Tupaia; species Tupaia belangeri. Next base: position 3,648,507 of record NW_006199637.1, read on the forward strand.
GGTGCATGTTCTCACTGGAGAGACAGAGACAGAAAGTAAGAAATCACCCCCTAGGGGGATGGCCACACCACGATCCCTTCTCAATTCTCCTCTCATGATCTTAGACACGCATGCATACACATTCAGTGTGTTTTAAGTCACCAGGTCTGGGACTCGAACTGCAGTTGACTAGGTGGGAGTCCAGTGGCATAATCATTTCGCCATCTGCTGGTCCCTTTCCTCCTTATTGCCAAAGAGCATGGGGACTTCTCAGAGAAGGAGAGAGAGAGAGAGAGAATCTAGTGGGTCATGGTCACACTATAGTACTTTTTACTCCATTTCTTCATCCCATCAATATTTTGGGCGTGCACACACATGTACCTGGAGTGTTTTTCAGGCCACCATACCTGGGACACAAATGCTGTGGGCCATGGCTTCCTACCCACAGGTTTAACTGCTGCACTAAGGGGCTGACCTGCAAATATTTTTTTCTTCACCACGTTCCTTTTTTTCTGGGAGTTCACTGACACGATTACCTTCTAGTATTTTATCAGTGTTCCTTGAATCTCTAATAATTTTTTTCCAATCTTTCTCTGTCTGTATTTCAGATTACAAAATTATCATTGTTCTATTATCACATTTCCTCTTTTTTTCTGTCATATCCATTCACTTAATGAATTTATCCACTGAGTTTTTTTTTCTGTTATTGTATCTTTCAGTTCTCATTATATTCTTGTTTAATAGTTTCTCTGGTGAAAATCTGTCTTTATATCAATTTCAAGTTCATTTATCTTAACTTTGTGGAGTTTAGTTATAATAAATACTTTGTAGGTTTTGTCTGATAATTCTGACATCTGGATAATCTCAGAATTGGCAAGTGTTGGGGAACCAGCAATTAGCATAGTGGGTATGTCGCTGGACTCCCACGTAGTCGACTCCCACGTAGTCGATCGCGGTTCGTGTCCCGGACCCGGTGGCTTAAAACTCACGCCAGGCGTGTGTGCGTGCGTGCCCAAGATCCTGAGAGGAGAAGGGATTGCGGCGTGACCCTCCCCTCTGGGGGGTGATTTCTCACTTTCTGTCTCTATGTCTCTGTCTGTCTGTCTGGCGAGTGCACGTGACCTATAGCAAAAACCTCTCAAAAAGAAAAAAAAAAAGAATTGGCAAGTGTTGATTGTCTTTTTCTTTGAAAGTTCCTCATGTTTTCCTGCATCCTTCTATATCAAAAAATTTAATATTATATTCTTGACATCTTGAATATTATGTTTGGGGCTGTTTTTCTGGTTAAAAAAAAACACTTTTGTAGTTGATCATTGCTGTTTTTAAAGTAGGCAATCAGCCCATCTGATCTCATACTACATGTGCTTTCTCACCTCTTATAGGTGTTGATTTATTTATTAGTGGAATTTTCAAAGCCCCTGCTGTTTCAGATGCACGTGCCACGCAGGGTTAGTCTAAGACTTGAGCAGTGGTTCAGTTCTCAAACCTCTTGCTGTGTTAGTTGGTAATGTCTCAAGTATGCATAGTTCAGGATAAACCCCAGCCTTGTGTAGGCATTAGGGGGTTTCTTTCTCCAGTCCTCTTCTCTCTGGAATTCCTGTCCCCACCCCCATCCCTCTCTTGCCCACAGGGCCCTTTCATTCCCCCCTCCTTTTTGGTCTTCAGGGCTTCTCTTAGAGGTTTCCTATCCCCAGTTAGGACCTGCCATTTATCCTCAGTGGTGAGAGGAAAACCAAAGTTAGAGGGAACAGTCCTCATGAAGGCCTTTATTATTAACCAGCTGTATGTTTCAGAGGTCTTCTAAAGCACTTGCAAAGTTCTGTAATTTGCTTAGAAGGACTCGTGGAACTCCCTGAAAGTCATTATACTCCTGGTTATGGGAGGAATATAGGAAAAGGACACTGATTAGGGTCAGCCAAGAGAAAAGATACGAAGGGCTGAGTCAAGGAAAATAAAGACTGAATACAGAGTTCCCAGCGGTCTTCCACCCGTGGACTCAGGACAGTGCTGCTTCATAAGCATCGGAGTGTGACAGAATGTGCAGAGTATTGCCAGCCAGCAGAGCTCTTCGAGCCTGGCTTCCTCATGTAGGCATGATTGATTACCCGTGTGGCTGACCTTGGGCTCCAGGCTCCAGCTCCTCCAGAGGTCAAATGACCCAAGGCCCTTCCCTAAATCACTTTGTTGGGTGGTTCAAAGCCTGACTAAATCACATTGTTACTGTCTGGATTATCCAAGGCTCGTTGAGGGGCTAGTGATTACTTGCTGGAAGCCAAGGACAAAAGCCAAACCTCTCTCTGTGTTAAGGTAAAATTCTTTACTACTTACCTCATGAATCAGGTTTTGATTTTTCTCTTCAGTATGACAGCACTCCCCCCAGTAATACCATAGAACTTGGTGGAGAGACAGAGACAGGGAGAGGGAAAGTACAAAATCACCCCTCAGGAGGGATGGCCACACTGCAATTCCTGGTGCCTGGTGCGAATTTTAAGCTGCCAGGTCCGGGACTCTGTCCATGTTCGTCCATGTAGGAATCCAGCGCCTTAACCACTACGCCACCTGCTGTCCCCAGTATGACAGTGTTCTAAATTTCTGGTGCTTTAGTTTGCTTTTTAAAAATTGAGTCATGGGACCAGCATATGGCATAATGGTTACATTGCTGGACTCCTCTGGTTTGAGTCCTGGACCTGGCAGCTTAAAACTCATGTGCGAGCATGCTGAAAATCCCCAGAGACGGGATTGGGGTTTGGCCATCCCCCTAAGGGGTGATTTCTTGCTTTCTTTCTCTCTGTCTCTCTTGTCTCACTGGCGAGCACACATGCCCTATAGCAAAAATATCTTTAAAAAAAATTGAGTAATAATTCAAAAGCCATGAAAGTCACCATTTAAAAATGTTAGTGGAAAAACAAAACAAAAATAAAAAGAATGAAAGTTAGTGGATTTTAGTATACTCAAAGCATTTTCAACCCTCCCCACCAAAAATCCCCATACTCATTACCTATCGCCCCCCGCCCCCCAGCCCTTTCTTCTCCCACATGTCTCCTTTCTGTTTCCATGAGTTTGCCTGTTTTGGATATTTCATACAAACAGAAACATATCATTTTGTGCTGAGCTTCTTTCACTTAATATAATTATTTGAAGATTTATTCATGTTATGGCATTTATCAGTACTTAATTCCTTCATTTGCCAAATAATGTTCCTTTGTATGCATATGGCACTTTTTTTTTTTTGAGAGGTTTTCGCTATAGAGCGCGTGCGCTCACCAGACAGACAGAGAGAGACATAGAGACAGAAAGCGAGAAATCACCTCCCAGGGGGGATGGTCACGCTGCAATCCCTTCTCCTCCATTCTCCTCTCGGGATCTTGGGCACGCACGCACACGCGCCCGGTGTGAGTTTTAAGCCACCGGGTCCGGGACACAAACCGCGGTCGACTACGTGGGAGTCCAGCGACATAGCCATTACGCTAACTGCTGGTTCCCCATATGGCACATTTTAAAAATCCATTCACCCACCGATGGGCATTTGGGCTGTTATGCTTGGGTGTAGTGAATAATGCTGCCGGAAGCATTAACATACAGGTTTTTTTGGGACCAGCAGTTAGCGTAATGGCTATGTCACTGGACTCCCATGTAGTCGACTGCAGTTCGAGTCCCGGACCCAGTGGCTTAAACTCACGCCGGGCACGTGTGCGTGTGTGCGCAAGATCCCGAGAGGAGAATGGAGGAGAAGGGATTGCGGCGTGGCCATCCCCTCTGGGGGGTGATTTCTCGCTTTCTATCTCTCTGTCTCTCTCTGTCTGTCTGGCGAGCGCACGCGCCCTATAGCAAAAAAAAAAAAAAAAACATACAGGTTTTTTTTAATGAAAAATTGCTTTTTGTATTTCTATGCAGTTTTTAGTTACAGTATGTGTTACCGGTAGGAAGAGGGAGGGAGGGACTGACTGCCATTGGCTTGCTGTGCCTTTATTACCAGTGGCAGAAGTTCAGATCAGTGTGTGTGTGTGTGTGTGTGTGTGTGTGTGTGTGTGTGTGTGTGAGTGTTTTGCCACTTACAGGGGGAGTGGAGAACAAGCACCCCCCTGTGAGGGATGGTCACACCGCAGGCCCATCTCCAGATCTCATGCTTATCAGGGTTTTGGACACATGCACGTGAGCCCAGCATGTTTCTCAAGCTGCTGGGCCCAGGACTTGAACTACACATTTGACCATGTGAGATCTGGCTCTTTTTTTTTTTTTTTTAAGAGATTTTTGCTATAGGGCATGTGTACTCACCAGTGAGACAAGAGAGAAACAGCGAGAAATCACCCAGGGGAGTGAGGGGGGGATGGCCATGGGCAGTCTCTTCTCTGTTCTCTTGGGACTTGGGGCATGCACGCACATGTGCAGGGCACAGAGTTTCAAGGCCCCAGGTGGGTCTGTGACTCCCAACTGGGCTGGACCATGTGGAAGTCCAGTGCCTTAACTGCTACTCCACCTGCTGGCCCCAGGATCTGGCTCCGCTAACCACTGTGCCACAGAGACAGCCTGTGGAATTCATAGCAACTTTAATAATTACGCCATAAACTTTAAGTCAGAGTCATTGACTTTTCTTGGGTTAGAATAAAATTCTGGAGTTTGGAGTAGCCTTTGTTTACTAGTCATTTTAAAAGCACAGTAAGAGAGATTATCTCAGTCTGTTATAGGCCATTTAACACAAGTGTTTTATGACTAGGAGTTTTGAACCCAGGGTGCACTACTTCCATAATTAGTGCTTGATTCTTTTGCCCATAAAAAGGTGGCTGCAAAGAGAACACAGCAAACCAGTGTGAGCGCATCACCTGGGTAACTGTTAAGCCTGTGAGTAGTCGGTCTCACAGGGAAATAGTACCTACTTTGGACATTTGCATCTGACAACGACAAGATCATAAGCAGTTTGAGTTTGGTTTATGTTTTAGATAAAGTATTATGGGCTGCTTTATGAAGAATAGATTGAAGCTGTCAGGAGTTGAAGGGATCAGGGAAACTAATAGGGAGGCTCTTGTAGTGGATGAGGCAGGATGCAGCAGTGGTTTGGATTAAGGGGAAGGTAAATAGAGCTAGAAAGATGGGAGATATGTTTCAGATAGCGGGGACAGGACTTCCAGATGAATTGGAGTGGGCGGTGAGAGGAAGGAAGACGTAAAAAAATGAGTCAGAGCCTTCCTGATTAATTTATTGCCATTAACTGTAGAGAAGAATTGAGGGATAAACTGGTACTATGAGGACATTGATTAATTAAGCCTTCCTTAAGGGTATATTGCAGGCTCCTACTTCCCCCTGAAAAGGTTTTAAAATCTCATGAGGGGACCAGCAGTTAGTGTAATGGCTGTGTCGCTGGACTCCTACGTAGTCAACCGTGGTTCGAGTCCCGGACCCAGTGGCTTAAACTCATGCCAGGTGCGTGTGCGTGTGTGCCCAAGATCCAGAGAGGAGAATGGAGGAGAAGGGATTGCAGCGTGGCCATCCCCCCTGGGGGATGATTGATTTCTCGCTTTCTGTGTCTCTGTCTGGCGAGCACATGTGCCCTATAGCAAAAAAAACCTCTCCCCCCCCAAAAAAAAAAGTCTCATGAGGGACAAGGAGGTATTCAAGTATAGGGATCTGGTTTTATTATAAATGTCAAGATAGTTATTGTAAAGGAGCAGCTGGGACCAGCATGTAGCATAATAGCTGTGTCGCTGGACTCCCATGTAGTAGACCGTGGTTCAAGTCCTGGACCCAAGTGGCTTAAACTCACGTGGGGCACGTGTGCGTGCATGCCCAAGATCTTGAGAGGAGAATGGAGGAGAGGGGGTTGTGGTATGGCCATCCCCCCCCTCCAAGGTGATTTCTTGCTTTCTGTCTCTCTATTTCTCTCTGTCGTTCTGGCAAACACATGTGCTCTATAGCAAAAACCTCTCCAAAAAAAAAAGAAAAGAAAAGAAAAGAAAAGAAGCAGCGAGAGGCCGGCAGGTGGCATGGTATATATATTTTTAATTTTATTATTTATTTATTTATTTGGAGAGGTTTTCGCTATAGGGTGCGTGCGCTCACCAGACAGAGAGAGACATAGAGACAGAAAGCGAGAAATCACCCCCCCCAGGGGGGATGGTCACGCCGCAATCCCTTCTCCTGCATTCTCCTCCGGGATCTTGGGCACGCACGCACACGCACCCCGCTGAGTTCTAAGCCACTGGGTCTGGGACGCGAACCGCGGTCGACTATGTGGGAGACTAGCGACATAGCCATTATGCTAACTGCTGGTTCCCAATATATATATATATTAAAAAGGAGCAACAATCTGGTTGTGTAGAGTAGGCATCTATTTTCAAAGGTTAATATCTAATACTTGTTTTGGACATCAATTAATAAATAGTTTCTGGTGTGTTACAGATTCCAAAAATGCATCTTTTTCCTTTTGTGGTACTGTATTTGCTCATTTGTTGCAAATTTGGGTTTATAATATAGGTACTAAAGACACTTCAACATATAAAATTTTTACTTCTGGAAGCTTCAAAACAGAAACAAAACTATGTGCATCCTCCAGCATAAATTGTAAATAGTCCTCCCACTTCAGGCTGGTTTGAAGTAAACTGCAATTATTTTCTCTCTTGAACATCCCAGTATGTATCTAGCAGAGTACGAACTCCAGAGACTATCCATGTGCAATTTGAATAATCTGGTTTTAAAAAGAAGAAAGGACAACTAAAGTACACACATTAAGTATACATAGTATTGACAGCACACACTGACAAGCATGTAAAACCAGTGCATGGGTGTTCTTTGAAGCCATTCATGCTGATTCTTCACTGTCATCACTCACTGCTACAGACTGAGCACCTTTGAGCCATACATCTGAAATGCTTCTAAATTGGAAACTTTCTGAGAGCTGGCATGATGCCCCATGTCAGCAGTGGCATGTGATTTCATGTATGATTACAGTCAAAGTGCTGCAGTTCCAAAGTCTTCAAAATTTCCTCAGGCGCTGTGGAGGTGTGTATGGAACATAAGTGGCTTTCGTGTTTAGACTTGGATTTTTCCCCAAGATACCTCATGATGTATTTGGCTGTTGGAAAAGTCATCACATTTTTCCTAAACTTTTCTATGCAAAAACATGTCATGACTTTTCCATTGACCCAGCATATGCAAATAACTGTGTGTGTGTGTGGGGGGGTGTGCACGCACGTGCGCGTGTGTAACAACATTGAAATCTCAAACATTTTCAGTCCCAAGCATTTCAGTTAAGAGGTACTCAGCCTGGGGCCAGTACGTAGTGTGGTGGTTAAGGTGCTGGACTCCCACATGGCCAACTGCAGTTTGAGTCCTGGACCTGGAGGCTTGTTTTCTCACTTTTCTTTTTTTCTCTTTGATGAGTGCATGTGCCCTATAGCAAAATTTTAAAAATAATAATAATTAATAAAATTAAGTAAATAATAATTATTTAAAAAAATAAACAAGTACTCAACCTGTACTAGCTTTAGGCTGGATGTAGATCAGGTTTTCCTCTCAGCTGACCGCATTGTCGTACTGTTGAGGCTTTGCTTTTACAGCGTTCAGTGTAGAAAGGCGTCAACCCTGCCTTCTATAGTAGCCATTGCCTTTACTGCCTTTGCTTCCCATCCCCTGTAGTTTTCCTAACCTGCTTTGCTCATCCTAAGAGCTGTATTATTTTGATTTTTCTCGTATCAGCTAATACAGAGAGAGAATTTTTAGGAAAGAGTATTAATTTTCTGTTCTCTGATTAGTTTTCCTTGTCCTTCCATTCATGGGTAGAAGAGAAAAAGGAAACTCGGAAGATTCTTTGCTCATGAATTTATCATCTACAAATTGAGCCTTTTTCTGATTTAGACCATTAAAGAGTGTGATCCCAAGGATTCAAAATATATAATTAGCAATTTTGGTGAGGTACAAATTTGAATCTTTCACACTGAGATTGGTATGGGTGAATTATGTAACTAATGAATGAATGTGGCCAGTGGTCTAGGTTCTAAATTAATTATTACTGATCATCTCTGAAAGAAGTCAAAGAATGTCTAAAGCATTCTCTCTTCATGGAAAACGATCTGGAAAGGAGAGCTCAGTGTTGGATGCCTAGCAGCACTGGCATATTTAGGGACAAGCAATGACTTGGGTGTGCATTCCTCCCCAGTGATGCTGATCCAGTTGTTTTACAGCACGTCGTCTTTGGTCAAAAGCACCCCATGGTGGACAATCTCTATCACGTTCCTCATCCTCCCTCTTTCTTCTTCTTCCTCTTCCTTTTCTAACCCTTTTCTGTATCTGTCACATTATTTTAGCCATAGGATATTACAGCTGGGGAAGTTACACCTTGTTTTATTATCGAAGAATTAATGCCCATGGAGATTGCACCTCCATCAAGGCCATGTAGCTGGTACAGTGAGGCTAGAAACACAGGCTACTGCTTCTGGTTTTTGTTCTCATTTTATCCTAGCGTTTTTACATTCATGGTTCCCCTACTCTTATTTAGTATATTTGCTCTATTATTTTCAAGTCAAACTTATATTGTGTGCTGATATATAACAATTTTAGGGTGGTTGTCGAATTACAGACTGCCTTCTGGAAGAAGTTGATATAAGAACTTCAGCCATTATAATAACTTAGCTTCTGAAATGGCCAGTACATTAAAAAAAAAATAGTATGAACGTTTAAATAGATCTTTATGAGTTGTTGTTTTGCTGAGCTCAAAATTGTTATACAGCAAGGAATTTTTCTTACATTTTAGTCTTCTATCCTGAGCAAAGTAGTAAGCTGCTTTATGGTTGAGTTTATAAAGTACTTTGGGAACCATCCAAATGTTCGATAAACATTTTTTTCTTTCTTTTTTTTTTTTTTTAAAGCTATATCCATTTGGTGGCTCCATGGCAGCAATTCCCAGTGCAGGGTGATCCTGCCTTTAAATGTAATTTCAAAACAGCTGTAATGGCAAATTAGTTTCTTTCTATTAGTTAAGTGATTATACACCAATCAGAACTGAATACACACACTATTAAGTTTATAATTATATTTGAGAATTTTACAGTCCACTTCATCTTCCTTCAGGACTCCTTGAATGCTCCCTGACTCATTTCTTCTTGAAGAGAGTGTTTTAGCAAATGTTTAAGCATGGTTATCTTGGTGGAGAGTATTTAAAGTCAGACCCAAAGGTGAATAAAATGGCTGAGAAGTTTTCAAGGTCTTCATTACCCGCGGTCGCCTAGGTGGGAGTCCAGCAACATAGCCATTACGCTAACTGCTGGTCCCCCAAATGTTCGATAAACATTTACCAAATTGAAATTTTACCTCTTTGAGGGAGTCCCAATCACATGACTAGATCTGACACATTTACTTATAAATGAAAATAAACTCTGTCACACAGTATTTAAGGTTATGTTTTAGCCTATATCATGCAAAAACTAATCACCTAATCCCTCCTCCCACCTTCCCCTATGCAAAAGTATAACAAGGAAAATAAAGTCAACATTCTCCACACTTTGCAGCAGAAATCCCTGTAGAGTGAATTGCCTTGAAGTGCTTTCATTATGAAGAACTTAGTTTAAGAATGAAGAACATGGTTTATGAGATTGATACCATGTTTCTTTAAGTTTGGTTGATGGTTTTGTGATTAAGCCTGTACCTTCTTTATCTACTGCAGTCTGCTTTAAAGCCTGCAAACCTGGTAGGAAAGTCAAAAAGGACTAATGGTGAGAAAATAGAAACAAAATTTGTGCAGTTTTGACAGAAAGTATTTTTATCCATTGCTATTTAGATTCACAAAGAGTTACATTCTAGATCAAAGGGAGACTAATAGCCTTATGGTCCATAGCTGATGGCTTCATGATGGCTCTTTGAAATTCAGTGCATGGGAAGAGTATTAAAGGATGGGAAGTAGACATTGTATCCACATTTCATTCTTAACTGCTCTACTAGTTTTACTCTGCCCCATCCTTAAGGTACTGTAACTGTTTCCTAAAGTGGTTTAGACTGTTTAGCTGAATGTGATGGACCCTTTTAGACAGTGATAACTTCGGCTAACTTGTAAATGTTAAAGAATAATTAATGTTTTATGTAGCAAAATAGGATGGTGGTGGTGATAATTTGAGGAATTGTGGATATTGCTGGGAGGAGAAGGGACAGTTTATTTTTTGGCCTTATTGTTGCTTTGTAAAGAAAAATTAAAAGCTTTTTTTTTTTCTTCTCCCTTTCATTTTCTTGGGGCGCGTTCCAACTACAGAAGGTAAGAAGTATTACTTTATTCTAAAGAAGTGTTATGCACTTTTAAAGCACTGTTTTCACAAGTTTGTTTGAACTTGCCTTTGAATGTATAATTTTTGTGATATAAAACTAGTCTCGAAAGTAAATAATAGTTTTAATCTGAAATAAATGCTTATTCATTAAATATACTTTTTTTTGTTCTTGTAGTTTGTAATCATTGTATGAGCATAATTCTGTATTTAGGTTTATCAAAATCATCATTTGACTTACTAGCATTGGAACACCTAGTATCCTGCAGATTAATAATGAAACTTAAGAGTTTGGAAATGTGTATGTTAATTTTTGCTTTATAGCTATACAATTGAAAATGTTTGTTTATATTCTGACCAATTGAGAGCAAAGTTTGGCAAATTCTCTAGAGGAATGTGCTTATTTGAAACCAAGCATGAACAGTTCAACTCATAGCCTGGGTCCTTTACTTCATTTTAACTGGCTTTTTGTGTCGATGGAGCATTTTAGATACAACTCTGTTATAGCAGCTCCCGTGCTATAGTTATGTATTACACATCCTCGACTTGCCCGTGAAACTTTAGCAGGAACCATATTCATGTATTTTTGTGTCCCTTGTACATGGTATGCTGGCTTACGGTTAGAGCTTAATTCCTTTTCATAGGCCAGCAGGTGGCATGGTGGCTAAGGCACTGGACTCGCACATGGCTGACTGCGGTTTGGGTCCTGGGTCTGGTGGCTTACTTTTTTGCTTTTCCCCTCTGTCTCTCTTTCTGTCTCTGGTCAAATTAGTAGTAGTAATAATAATAATAAATAAAAATAAGATGAATAATTCTTTTAAAAAATTCCTTTTTACTCCAGTTAAATTTGTACTCAACATTAAGTTCATATATAAGAATCTCCCATTTGCGCGTTAGGGGTGAAAGCTTAACTAACGTCTTATAAAGTTAAAATTATAATTAAAAACTTAAAACTTGGTAATGTTTTTGCATTGAGTTTGTCCAAAGTAGGGTATGTTTTTGTTTTGATTCTCTAGGTGCAAATAATGGAAATAAAATGTGAATGACTTAAGCAAAATGAGATTTATTTGAAGAATGCTGGGTATCTCACAAGCTCATAGGAAAGAAAGAGGCTTTCATATTAGAGAAATGAAGGCAGCTTAAGAGGTCAGGTAACTAGAATCAAAGGATTCTGCAATCGCTAGGGTGAATTACTCTTTGTGTACTCTGCTCAAGGGTAAAATTCAAGAAAGTGAACTTGGTTGGCCTAGTGCCTAGGGTTGGAGAGACATCTTCATGGACAGTCCTGCCAAGATTGTTTCCTGCAGGGTAGAGTATAGTTTTCTTTCCGTAGAAGAGGAATGGATATTGACTGGGCAGAAACTGGAGCTGTCCATACATTGATCACTATAGAATTTAGGCTACAACAACAACAACAAAGTCACAATTAGTTGTAAGAAATAACGCTCTGGGACCAACAGATGACATAATGGTTACATCACTGGACTCCCACGTAGTCGACTGTGGTTCAAGTCCTGGATCTGGCAGCTAAAACTCAAGCCCGGGCACATGTGTGTGCATGCTGAATATCCTGAGAGGCAAATGGAGGTAAAGGGATTGCGGTGTGGCCATTCCCCTCGGGGGTGAGGTGATTTCTTGCTTTTTGTCTTTCTGTCTCTTTTTCTCTCTCTGGCAAGTGCACACATCCTATAGCAAAAATCTCTCTGGAAAAAAAAAAAAAAGAAGTAACCTTTTATACAGATTCTCCCACTGGTAACATTGTGGCCATACTCTAGTATCGCAACCAGAATATTGCTTTTGATTGAGTCCACCTGATTTTTATTGTTACTGTTTACATGTGCGCACACATGGATGTATATAATATAGTTCTATGCAGATTTGTTTGTTTCTTCTTTGCTGTATAGTGTGTGCCTTACCACAGAGACAGAAGGAAAATGAGGAAGCACCCCCTAAGGGGCATGGCCACTGTGCCACTTGTTTTCCTCTGGCAGTTTTGCACACGCGTACACTCCCAGTATGTTTCTCAAGCCACCGCATCTAGAACCCAAATTGTGCAGTTGGCCATGTGAGATCCAGCCACCCTAAATGCCACGTACCACTGACTGGCCCCATGCAGTTTTAACATTTGTATAGATTTGTGTAGCGACTAGCACAATCAAGATACCAAACGATTTCAGCAGCTGTATTCCTTGTATTCCCCATTTAGAGCTCTGCTTTCTTAGTGCCCCTTTTCTCTCCCCAACCCCAATAATTAATTTGTCCTATCTCTCTGTTATTTTTATCATTTCAAGAATTTATATTAATGGAATTATTCAGTGTTTAGCCATTGGGGATTGCCATTTTTTCACTCAGTATAACTGGAGATTTTTCCAAATTGTACGTATCAGGAGTTAATAAATTTTTATTGCTGAGTGATATTTCATGACATGAATATGTTCAGTCATTGAAGGACATCTTGATTGTTTCCACTTTCTGGATATTACAAATAAAACTGCTGTGAACAGTTGGGTACATGTTTTTGAACAGATCATTTTTCATTATCCGGAGATGATATGTACAAAAGTGCAATTGCTAGATTGTATGGTAAGTATATATTTAGCTTTAAAGAAACTTCCAGGAGCCAGCTGGTGACATAGTAGTAAAGTACAGTATTCTGTGAGGCGTCTCACATGGGGAGATTTTCCTACGAAACTTCTGAGTATGTTCCATACATCGTTGCCCATAACCTGGGGCTTCCTGAGGCCTGTGGATGAGTCATAGCATCAAAACACGATGGGAGTGCTGTCTTTCTGTCTGTCTCTTTCTGTCTTTCTTTTTCTTGCTCATGGAAGAAATAAATAACATTTTAAAAAGACAAAAAGCAACAGAGAAGGAATGAAGGAGTTAGAAAACCATATATAGGACCAGTCCAGTAGGCTAGTGGTTAAGAGAGCTGGATCCCACATGGCCAACTGCAGTTTAAATCCCAGCCTCATGCAGCTTGAAAAACAGTGTCAAGTGTTTGTGCATTTGTGTCCCAGATCATGAGGATGGAGAAATAGAGAAGCTATTGGGGTATGACCATGCCCCATTGGGGGATGCTTTCTCCTCCTTCTGTGTCTTTTTTTCCTTCTCTTTGGCAATTGCATATACCATTTGGTAATTAAAAAAAAAAAAAAAAAGACCAGAAAACCTGTGCATATATGCCTAAGATCCCAAGAGGAGAATGGAAGAGAAGGGATAGCAGTGTGGCCATCCTTCCTGGGGGATGATTTCTAATTTTCTGTCTCTCTTTCTTTCTCTCTCTCTCTGGCGAGCGCATGTACCCTATAGTAAAAATCTCAAAACATATACACACTTCTTTTCATTAGCGGCCTGAGGTGATCTTTGAAAATAGTTCACTCTTCACTTGACCCAGAGAACCCCACAAAGTCATGCAAGTCAAGAGGTTCAAATCTTCAGGTTCACTTTAAGAACACTCGTGAAACTGCCCATGCCGTCAAGGGTATGCATATCTTGAAAAGCCATCAAGTATCTGAAGGATGTCACTTTACAGAAGCAGTGTGTGTGCCATTCCGTCGTTACAAAGTGGAGGTGGTAGATGTGCCCAGGCTAAACAGTGCGGCTGGACACAAGGTCGGTGGCCCGAAAAAAGTGCTGAATTTTTGCTGCACATGCTTAAAAATGCAGAGTAATGCTGAACCTAAGGGGTTAGATGTAGATTCTCTGGTCATTGAGCACATTCAGGTGAACAAGGCAACAAAGATGCGCCGTCGTATGTACAGAGCTCATGGACGGATTAACCCACACATGAGCTCCCCCTGCCGCAGAGATGATCCTCACTGAAAAGGAGCAAATTGTTCCTAAACCGGAAGAGGAAGTTGCACAGAAGAAAAAGATATCCCAGAAGAAACTGAAGAAACAAAAACTTATGGCATGGGAATAAAGTCAGCATAAGATAAATGTAGATAAAAGTAAAAGGGAACACACACACACACACACACACACACACACACACACACACAGAGAGAAAGAGAACAAAAGAGAAACTTCTAAATTATTTTCCAAACTGACTGTACTGTTTTGCATTTCTACCAGCAATATGAGCATTTCCTCTGAATTTGAAGTGAATTTCTTGCAAACTACGTATAGTTTAGGTTGTTTTTTAGTACTCACTCTGCTAGTCCTTGCCTTTTAACTTTTGTATTTATACTGTTTACATTTAAGGTAGTTATTGATAAGGGAGTTTAAGTTTGTTCTTTTATTATTTATTTTCTTTTCTTTCATTTCCTGTTCTTCTGTTTGTCTTTCCTTATCTTCCCTAAGGGTCATATTTTAGGAATCCATCTTGATTTACTTATAGTATATTTCTTTATATAGTTTTCTTAGTATTTACATATTTTTTAGTGTTTGCCCCTTAGTGTTTGTAATACATATTACTATGTATTCCATGTGATTTAGTCTCTTGGTATCATCATTTTACCATCTCAGGTGCAGGTAGAAACCTTACTTTCCTTTTTGTCTTGGGTATCAGATGGTGTTAGAGTTTTTGTTCCAGTCATGAAGTATGTTTTTAAATATTTGTTTATTTAATTCCATTTGTTATCATTATTTTTAATTTGACCAGAGAGAGACAGAGCAAGTGAGAAAGGGAAAGTGAGAAAGCAAGCTGCCAGTTCTGGGACTCAGGCTGTGGCCAGCCATGTGGGAATTCAGCACCTTTAACCACCACGCCACCTGTTGGCCCCCCAGTCATCAAATATTTGTAAAACTCATAGGAGGATAGTCTAGTATATGTTATTACGGCTCTTTCTGTTCTTTCTTCTTGAAGCTCCAGGATTTCTTCTATTATAATTTCCTTTATATTGAAGGGCTCCCTTTAGTCATTCTTTAAGAGTGGGTATGCTAGTAACAAATTCTTTTAGTTTACTTCGTCTAAAGCTGTCTTTACTTTTTCTTCCTTCCTTTTTTCTTTTCTTTTTGTGCACCTACTATGTGCTGTGACTAATTAGTACATAGTATTAAAAGAAACTTTATTATTATTTTTATTATTTATTTAGAGAGATTTTTTACTATAGGGCACATGTACTTGTCACAGAGACAGAGAAACAGAAAATGAGAAGTCACCTCCCCCTGAGGGGGGAGGTGGCTACACTGCAATCCCGTTTCCATTTTCTTCTCAGGATTTTGGGCACACATTTGCCCAGCATGAGTTTTACTTATTTATCTAAGAATTATTTTATTTAACTCTATCTATTTACTTATTTATTTTACTTTGACCAGAGAGGGACAGAGTGAGAGAGAGAGGAGAGAGAGAGCGCATGTGCATGTGCGCGCAAGTAGGAAAGCAAACTACCAAGTCAAGGACTTGAACCATGGTCAGCTATGTGGGAATCTAGCTCCCTTAACCATCACGCCATCTGGTGACCCCCAAGCATGAGTTTTAGGCCACCAGGTTTGGGACTTGAACCATAGTTGACTATGTGGTAGTCCAGGAACATAACCATTACACCATCCACTGGTCACAAAACTTTATTATTGTTAATTTTTTATAAAAGATGGCCAAACAAGTGAGAAGATGATGATTTAGTTTGCTCCTAGTAAGCAATATATTGTAATTAATACGCTTAATTAAAGACTGTATGCCATTAAGTATAGATGTTCAATTACCTTTAAGTTGTATTAGTTTTGAACTTTTATTGTTGAGCTCACAGGAGGTTTTGATGTTATAACAAACAACCCAAAGTCTCAGTGGCTTTTCATACATTTCATAAATCAGGTGCAGCCTTATACTCAGGCATATTTTTCTGTATGTTTCTCTCTGGTCCAAAATTAAAATAAATAAAATAAAATAATTCTTAAAAAAGGGGGGGGGGAATTCTGACATATGCTGTAGTGTGGTTGGAACTGAAGTTTTTTTGCTAAAATTAGTAAAATTAGACAAAAAGCACAAGTGTTGTGTGGTTTAATTTATACAAGGGGGCAGCAGGTGGCATGCTGGTTAAGGTGCTGGACACTCCCACATGGCTGACCATGATTCAAGTCCCGGTGGCTTGCTTTCTCACTTTCCCTCCTTTTCTTTCTGTGTCTCTCTCGCCAAATTAAAAAAAAAAAAAAGGAATGAATAATAGAATTAAAAAATAAATTTTAAAAATTTATACAAGGTACCTAGAATAGTCCATTTTTCTTTTAAAAAGTTTTTGTTATCGGGCATGTGCATTTGCCAGAGAGAGAGAGAGAAAGAAGTCACCCTCCAGAGGGGATGACCATGCCGCAGTTCCTTCTCCAGTTTCCTCTTAGAATTTTAGGCATGCACGTACATGTGCTTGGCATGAATTTTAAGATACTGGGTCTAGGACTTGAACCATTCAGTTGGCCATATGGGAGTCCAGCATCTTAACCTCCACACCACCTGCTGGTCCCAAGTAGTCAAATTTTTAAAAAATTTTATCTGTTTTTAAAATTGTATTATTTTTTCTTCTTAAATTTGCTATAGGTCTCTTGTGCTTCTCAGAGAGAAAGAGAAACTCACCATGTCTAGGACTTGAACCATGATCACAGCCATGTGGGAATCTAGTGGCTTCACCACCACGCCACCTGCTGGTCCTGAGTAGTTAGATGATAGGTTGCCAAGGACTGGATGAAGCGGGAAATGGTCATTGTTTAGTGGGTATGTAGTTTCCATTTTGCAGGATGAAAAATTCTGGAAATTGGTTGTATAACAGTGTTATTACATTTCACACTGTTATTGTACCCTTATAAATGGTTAAGATGGTAAATTTTATATTTATATATTTTATTGTAATAAAAAATGTTACAGGATTTTGGTGTTATTTGAACAGGACACATTTTATACTGGTGTAGGAAGAATAGTACTAGAACATTTGCCTTAGGTAGAGGGAGTGTCTTTCACTTGTTACAGTAGGTAATGTTTGTATTACCCTGTTAAATTTTAAATCCAGATAGTGATGAAGGTTATAGAAGGGAAGGATAAAAGCATGAATTTTTTTTTAACTTTTGCCTATGATGTGATGAATCAGAACTGGTAAGGGAACTGAATAAATTCCTTAAAAGTGTTGGCAAGGGTCTTTAGAATAAGGAGGGCTGTAGGTAAGACAAAGCAAACTAAAGCCAAGGAACTGGTTTTGATTTTTACTGAGAGCTGATGGGCCCTGCATATTTATGAACTCTTTTCCAATTTCATTTATGTGTTAATTGTAACTTCAAGCCCCAGAAATGAACTGAAAGTGAAAGAATGCAGTAGGAGGGCCAGCCAGGTGGTGTAATGGTTAAGGCAGCTGGATCTCACATGGCTGGCTGCACAGTCCGTTTCAGAACTGGTGGCTTGGAAAACATTCCAGGCACGTGTGTACGTGCCTGTAGTCCCAAGAAGAAGTTGAGGAGAAGGGATTGTGGCATGGTCTTCCCCTTTTGAGGGTACTTTTACTCTCTCTTTGCCAAGTACATTTACCCTAAAGCAAAAAAAAGTGATAGTGAAATTGTTAAGACTTTCACTGGAGAGATTAAGCCTGATTAGTTATAGGAAAAGCTATCAGTGAATTTGGACAAGATCGCTTATGTATTTTTTTCCACATACAAAATTAGAAAGCATTCTTAGAATGATCATTTTGCTGCAAGTACCGATGCATTTATAATTGAATATGCTCTTGTTTGTAATCCCGTGGGGGGGGGGTGGAATTTGTGACAAATTAAAAAATGATCAATTCCAAACCTGAGTTTCTGATTTTGTTCAATTCTTGACTAGGTAAGATTACAGATGTGACTAAAACTTTTGTGTAGTGACATTTTAAACTGGTATTTAACTTGTCTTATCTCTCTAGGGACAAAAATGTCCTTTTAATCAAATGATTTTAGTTGTGTGTGTGTGTGTACACACCAACAAATAGAGTCTATCATTGGCTCCACTCAGTCCCAGTTTGGTTATTTTTTACATTAAAATGTAAGAATATGTACTTCTTATGGAAACTTCCACTTCCTCTTTTCTATCAGCCACATTTACCACTGTGTTGCCACATGACAAGTCTTTTGTAAATGTTCAGTGAGTGAGAAACCAAATCAGCTTCTTTTCCATATTTTTAAAAGCAGTTTTATTGAATTATAGTTTACATGCCATAAACACCATCTATTTTCAGTGTAACAGTCCAGTGATTTTCAGTAAATGTGTTGAGTTGTGCAGCTGTTGTCACGGTCCAGAATATTTTCATCACCCCAATAAGATCTCTCAAATCTATATACAGATAGTATTGGTTCCTATCATCTTTCTGTAATTTACTCTGTCTCTGTAGATGTCCGTATCTGGACATTCACATAAATAGAATCATATAATCTTTTATATGATTATATGTGATTTTTTGAGGTTAATTCATGTACCATTTATCAGTATTTTGTTTCTTATCATTGGTCCTTATTGTCTATACGATTTTATAGACTTTTCTCATATACCTAATACTCATTTTTAACTTTTTGTTTTGATTTTGTGTATTTGCAGAGCAAACTGCAGATTTATTAACTACAGTATCTTAGAAAAGATGCAAAAATAATACAAAGAATTTATACTTTAAGCACTTCAGAGTGTATTTTCTAAAACTTACAGTCACAAAGATATACATCAAGTATATGTAAAATAGAAATCACAGTAAAGAAAAGCAAATATATTCTATTACATGGCCACAATGTAACAGAATAGTTCATAGAAATCCAGCATTGACACAATATTTTTATCTCATCAGCAGACTTTATCCAAATTAGGCAATTCTTCCTACTGATATCTTTTATACAATTTTTATTTATTATCATTGTTCTTCAGTTTTGACCAGAGAGAGACAGATGAGAGAAAGGGAGAGTGAGAAAGCAAGCTGCCAGGTCCGGGACTTGAACCATTTCCAATTGTGGGAGTCCAGCATCTCAACCACCATGCCACCTTCTGGCCCCCTCACTGATATCTTAGTCTAGGATTGCATGTTATATTTGCATTAGGTTTCATGTATCTTTAGTCTCCTTTAATCTGGAACCATCTGTCTGTCTTGGCCACCAGGCCCTTGACATTTTTTAAGAGTGCAGCCCAGCTGCTTATTCTAGTCTCTCACTCAGTTTGGTTATGTCTGATGTTTTCCTCATAATTAGTTTTAGGTTGTACATCTTTTATAAGAATATCACAGAGTTACTGTATTATTTGTATTACGTCATTTTCAGAAGGTGCATGATTTCAGTTTACTCCAGTTTGGTGATGGTAACTTTGATCACTTGGTTGATGTAATGTCTGGTGAGTTTATTCAGTGTAGAGGCACAATTTTTTCCCTTTGTAATTAAAAAGCATGTTGGGAATATGTTGACACAGTGAATGTGTCTTGTTTCTCACTGTACCTTTGTCCACTTCTTTTAGCATCTCATTATCAGTTACCTGTTGCTTAACACTGTTACCACAGACATAGCAGCTGAAAACAACATGTGCTTATGGGGCTGGCAAGTGACATGGTGGTTAAGGGCGTTGGACTCCCACATGGCTGACCGCGGTCTGAGTCCTGGACCTGGTGGCTTGCTTTTTCACTTTCTCTCTCTCTGTCCCTTTCTGGTCAAATTAAAATAATTAAATAAAGTAAAATAAAATAATTCTTTTATAAAAAGATAGACATTTAAAAATCAACAGCATGTTTTATTATCTCAGTTTCAGTGTCAGGAGTCTGAGCACGACTTTACTATGTCTTCAGACAATGTTGTAATCAGGGTATTATTAACCAGGGTTAAATTTTTACCTGAAGATGTGACTGGGGAAAGATCTGCTTCCAAGTTCTTGTGGTTGTTGGCAGGATTCAGATCCTTGCAGGTTACCGAACTGAGGGCCTGGGTTCCTAGCTGGCTGTTGGCTAGAGGCCATCCTGAGTCTTTGGCTACATGGGCCTTCCAGCATGGCCACTTGCTTCCTCAGAGCCAGCAAAGACCTAGCAGAGACAGGCAGTCTTCTGTAAGACAGTCACTAAAGTTTCATCTCATCATTTTTGCTGTATTATGTTGGGTAGGAGTAAGTCACAGATTTCACCCAATATTCAAAGGGAGGAGACAAAGGGGTGTGAGTAAGATAATTGAGGCAGGTTTTAAAGTCTGTCTACCACAGCATTCCCCTCCCCACTTTTTTCTTTGTCAGAAGGTGTTTGTGCTTACCAGAGAGAAACTAGGAGGGGTTTGTGTGTAGAAAGAACCCCCCAGGAGGGTATCCTCACACCACAGCCTCTTCTCCATTTCCTCATCCTGTTGGGATTTGGGACATGCACACAGATACCCCCAGCATGCTTTTCAAGTGTCAGGGTAGGGATTTGAATCATGGTCAGCCATGTGGGATCTGATTCCCTTAACCACTAGACTTTGGGGCTGGTCCTACATATGATGACTTTCTAAATCCTTCATTTGTTTGTTTCTTTATTGAAATTCTGCTGCAGGTAGTTTTGCTCCATTATTTATATTAGTATGAACTCATGAATTCTTATTCTGTAGGCTGTTATTTCTACTATTCTTATTAGTTGGTTTAGGTAAGTTCAACAACAGCATTCAGAGAATTCTTTAGCATAGATTACTAAACAGACTTGAAACTTAATGAATCATTTGTCAAATATACTGTAGATTAAAGGTAAGTTTAATATATAAGCCATAGGTTTGTAAAGCCTCTGTCATTCTGTTTGAAACTGTACTTTACTGGAAACAACTTTGTAAATTATCAAAACGCCAAAATGGTTTTGTATTACTAGTCTTTAAGTTAAAAGCTAAAAACCCTCCAAGGGTTATTACTGCGTAATTCATACGATTAAAAATTTTGGTTAGGGGCCAGTGGATGGCCGGATAGTTAAGGTGCTGGATCCCCACATGGTTGACTGTGGGTTCTGGACTGTGGCTTGAAAAATCACACAGGTGTGTGTATGTGCATTCCTAAAATCTCAAGAGAAGAATGGAGGAGAAGGGATTGTGGAGTGGCCATTCCCCTTGGGAGTTAATTTCTCACTTTTCCTCTCTTGTCTCTCTCTCACCTAGGCGAGTGCATATGCCCAATGGCAAAAACAAACAGACAAAAAAAAATTGGTGATATTATCTAACCATACTCATTCTAAGACTACTAGATCTCAGCTTCTTTATCTTTGGTTTGTTTCTTGATCTTAGAATATTACATATAGCTTACCCTTTCTTAAATTTGTGGGTGTTTAGGACTGTGACTCTCTCTCTCTCTCTTTTTTTTTTTTTTTAAGAGAAATCTTTGCTATAGGGCCGGCCTGTGTGCTTGTTGGAGAGACAGAGAGACAGAAAGCAAGAAATCACCCTCCAGGGGGGATAGCCATACCATAATCACATCTTCTTTCTCCTGTCAGGATTTTTGGCACACACCCTGCGTGAGTTTTAAATCACTGGGTCCAGGACTAAAACCATGGTCGACTGACTATGTGGGAGTCCACAAAGTAAAGATTATGCATCTGTGGTCCCTGTGACTCTCTTTTTGAGTATATGCCTTGTACTTAGGTAATCAAATGCCTTGGTATTCAGTGTTTCCTTTTTCTTGGAGTGGAAATCTTTCACTTCGGTCTGTATATAGTTCTCCTTTGTATCTGCTGTTCTAGTTTTTGGTTTGTTTTTAGTAGAATCTGCCAGGGATGTTTGTGTGCATGCCTCAGATCCCAACAGCATGAGGAAATGGAGAGGGATTGAGTTGTGAAGTAAGCACGCATGCCCTCTGACAGTTAACAGGATGCTGTGGTGGACAGATTCTCAAACCACCCGCAGTTACTCTGATTTCTGGTACTCACACCCTTGTAGAGTCCCCTGCCTTTCAGTGTTGGGGGAAACTCTGTGACAAAGGAACCGATTTTGAAAGAGCTTTACTCTTTCATAAGTTTCCTTGTTTTAATAGTTTATTCACATGTTTTCAGACAGTTTACTATTTTTTAAAATTAATACCAAAATAAAATCAATCAATAATGAAGAAAATATACTGAAATTCTTTTCTTTTTTTAGAGGTTTTTGCTATAGGGCACGTGCACTCGCCAGACAGACAGAGAGAGAGAGACAGAGACAGAAAGCGAGAAATCACCCCCCAGGGGGAATGGCCACGCCACAATCCCTTCTCCTCCACTCTCCTCTTGGGATCTTAGGCACGCATGCACCCATGCCCGGCGTGAATTTTAAGCCACTGGTCCTGGGACACGAACCGCGGTCGACTGTGTGGGAGTCCAGCAACATAGCCATTACGCCAACTGCTGGTTCCCTAAAATACAACTGTTTTGATGCCAAAGTTTTGTAATCCATATGTATGTTTTTTTGTTTTTTTGTTTTTTTTGAGAGATTTTTTGCTGTAGGGTGAGTGTGCTTGCCAGAAAGACAGAGAGACAGAAAGTGAGAAATCACCCCCTGCAGAGGGGATGGCCACGCTGCAATCTCTTCTCCATTATTTTCTCAGGACCTTGGGCACGCATGCATACACACCTGGTGTGAGTTTAAGCCACCATGTCTGGGACTCGAGCCATGGTCCACTACATGGGAGTCCAGCGACATAGCCATTACGCCAATTGCTGGTCCCCCGTGTATGTGTTTTTCTCAGAATCACTTTTCATGAACTTTTTAAAGACCTTCTCATGTATTTCACTGATTCTGATGTTCTGCAAGGTCATATGATAGAATGAATGATGAATGAAAAACAGTAATTCAAATTGCCACTTTGACTTTTAAAAAGTCTAGATCTCCTTTACATTTCCTTAATCCTTGAAACTCAAGGTTTAGGAACAAACTCAAGATAAATGTTTTGGATTATTTGGGATAATCTGTACAGGTTTGGGCAGTGCCTTGTCTCTTACATTATTGTTCACTGTACCTTGTTGATTCAGAAAGGTAATATCTTTTCTTAAATAGGAAAGAGGTCTTTACCTTTGAATATTTTATACTGTTCTTCTGTTTCCCTTTCATTTCTTTGTCAATTGAATGTGTGTACCTAGGTGTTTTGTATCAGTTAATATATTTTCAGTAAATAGGAAATACAATGTAACCTAGTTTAAACATTGAAGATAATTCATCATTTAACGTAAGTGGAAAAAAAAAAAAAACTTGAGCCAAGTGTTCCAGCCGTATCGCTGGTAGCTCTGCTTCTTTAATTTTTGTTCCATTGCTAATAGGCTTATCATATTGCAAGGTGACTGTTAGCAGACCCTGGAACCGGATGTTTTCAGGTTCGTATATAGAAGAGGAGAGGAGAGAGATTCTTAATTCTCAGAGACCTTAAGTAAAATCCCACAATGTTAAATCTGACTGTCACATAATGGGGTGAGGTGTTAAACTAAAATTTTTTCCTTAAATGTGTGTAATTATTAGTATGTGTTTTGTAGAAGCATAGGATTCTGTAGAATTTAGAACTTAATTTATTTTTAGATTTTTTTGCTATAGGGTGCGTGCGCTCACCAGAGAGACAGACAGAAATCACTTCCTAGGGGGCATGGCCACATCGCACTCCCTTTTCCTCCATTCTCCTCTTGGGATTTCAGGCACACATGCACACACATCCTGTGTGAGTTTAAACTGCCATGTCCAGGATTCAGACCATGGTCAACTATGTGGGAGTCCAACATAACCATTATGCTAGTGCCTTTTTTTTTTTTTTAAGAGATTTTTTGGTATAGGGTTGATGCATTTGCTGGAGAGACAGAGAGACAGAAAATGAGAAGTCACCCCCACCCCAGAGTGGGGAGATAGTCATGCTGCAGTTCCTTCACCTCCATTTTCCTCTTGGAATTTTGGGCATGCATACACATGCACCTGGCATGAGATTTAAGCCACTGGGTCTGTGAATCAAACCACAGTCAACTGTGTGGGAGTCCAGTGACATAGCCATTACACCGTCTTTTGGTCCCCAGAAGTATCTTTTAAAGCAAAGGCATTAAGACTGAAATTTAAGAATGAATTGGAGTTTTACTAGGAGAAAAGAAGGTAAAATGTTATTATTGCAAGTAGAAGCATTAGGCCATGAAATCTGGAGGATTGTAAACTACGAAATGGAGAGGTTATAGTAGCCTGGAATAGGGATGGTGGTCATATTGATGATTTTGTTCTTTTTCCTCAGAACCTTATGATATCATGGACGAGATTGATTGATTGATTTACTTACTATTTTTAGAGAGATTTTTGCTGCAGGGCACATGTGCTTGCTGGAGATACAGAGACAAAAAGCGAGAAATCACCCTCCCAGGGGTATGGTCACGCTGCAGTCCCTTCTTTTCCATTTTCCTCTTTGGATTCTAGGCACGCATGTACACACGCCCGGTGTGAGTTTTAAGCCACTGGGTGCAGGATTCGATCGACAGTTGACTACGTAGGAGTCCAGTGACGTACCTATTACCCCATCTGCTGGTCCCATCATGGACGAATTTTAGGTTGGATATGAGCTAGTATGATCTTTTCTCCTTCTCCTCCTCCTCCTCCACCATCATCCCCCCTTCTTTCTTCTTTCTTCTTTCTTCTTCTTCTTGAGTTTTGCTATAGGGTACATGTGCTAACCAGAGAGACTGAGAGGCAGAAAGCAAAAAAAAAAAAATCACCCTGCAGGAGAAATCCCTTCTCCATTCTCCTCTTAGGATTTTGGGCATGCACACATGCACACGTGTCCGGCGTGAGTTTCAAGCATCTAGGTCCAGGACCTGAACCATAGTTGGCCATGTGGGCATCCAGCAATTTAACCGTTAAGCCATCTGCTGGCCTCGACCTATTTGTTTTTAAAAAGTGGCTCCAAAGTGGAAAACAGATGAGGGCAGGAATGAGATTACTATTACTTGAGATAGGGAACATTGGAATGCCACCAGACTAGGGTACAGAAGTCAGTTGTTAAAATCACCACTGTTGTTATTGAAGCTTGATTCTATGCAACACACACATACACACACAAATTGGAGAGGGTCTTCCAAAAGTTTATGAAAAAATATGTGTTACGGAAAACTCTGCATGGATTTTAAAAGTTTTTTGTGCCCAAATAAACCTGTACTTTAACTGTTCTGCAGACTTTTGAAATTCCCGTGTGTGTGTGTGTGTGTGTGTGTGTGTGTGTGTGTGTATAAATCTGTAATCTATGCAATCATGTTACAAAGTAGTTGATACCACCTGATACATACAGATGTGTTAATTATTAGTAAGAGTATTTGCGCCAGCCCCGTGGAGTGCCTGGAATACGTTGCTCAAGAGAGAAGCAGAATCCCAGTTGGCAACTGTGATTCAAATCTCTGGTCCTGTTAGCCTGAAACTTGCCAGGCACCCATGTAAATGCCCAAGATGTGACAGGCTTGAGGACTGGAGGAAGAGAATCATGGTGTGACCAGATCACATAGAGGGTGCTGCATGCGTGGACATGCTGCCATGAATAAAGAAAAAAGAGAAGAAGATCAAGAGTGTATCTATATTTTGGGAGCCAGCAGGTGGTATGGTAGTTAAGGGTGATGGACTCCCACGTGGCTGGCTGAGGTTTGAGTCCCAGACCTGGCGGCCTGCTTTCTCACTTTCCCTCTCTCTCTCTGGTCAAATAAAAATAAATAAATAAATAAGTTAAATTAAAATTTCTTTTTTGGGACCAGCAGTTGGTTTAATGGCTATGTCGCTGGACTCCCATGTAGGAGTCCCGGACCCAGTGACTTAAACTCACACTGGACACGTGTGCATGCGCGCCCAAGATCCCGAGAGGAAAATGGAGGAAAAGGGATTGTGGCATGGCCATCCCCCCTGGGGGATGATTTCTTGCTTTCTGTCTCTGTTTCTCTGTCTTTCTGGCAAGTGGCATGTGCCCTATAGCAAAAACCTCTCAAAAGAAATTCTTTAAAAAAAAAAAAAAAAAAAGAGTATATCTATATTTTTAAATTACTTTCTCAGGGGCTACACTCAGATTTTAATTCGGCTTGGTACAGATCTCTATATATCTGGCTCTTGTGCCAGTCAGTAATGTCTCCTTTTAGAGTGACTATCAGTATTAGCTTCATGTAAGCAGTGCAGTTTTGCATGTCAGGTCTCTCCGCCTTGCTGGCTACTAGCTACTGCTAGGGAATCACTTTCATTGCAGAGAAATCTGAAAAGGCCATTGACGGTATGGTCAGAATCACTTCTGAACGTTGGGTCTGGAATGTAAAACGTCTTCGAATATTTCCTTCAATGAGGAAGATTAATCATAAACTTGGAGCGCTGCAGCTGATCTTTTCCTTAAAAGAACTCCTACCAGTCTCTTGTATATAGCCCAGGAAAATAAAAACCATGAGAAGCTGACTTGTCTAAGGATAGTTGTTTCATCTTTTGAGGTAATTTCACTTCAGGTGTCGGTACTTGCCCTGTGTTGCATTTACTCGACTTTACGTTGGTATTAATTTCAATAGTAGGGTTTTATCACCCTTGCAGGTCATGCTTTATTTCCTCAAGTTCTTTAATTATTTTTATTTAGTTACAGAATTCTGCAGTTGCTTCCCTTGAAAGTACACTCCTGCTCTCATGGGCAGTGTAGTCAATTTTACTTTTCTGCCATTGTTTCATTTATTCAGAAAAAACTCTGTCTCTGCCATGATTTTCTGACTTTCTGTGTTTTCATGACATCTAGTCTAAACTTTGTGGTACAGTGTCCTGTATATCTTGTGGGTTTTAAAAAAACTTTGCTTTCTTCAAAGGAAATTACCCTCAGGTATACAAGGAAAATAGTAATGGCAGTATCTACAGTTTGTCTTTTATCACGCCTTTTCACCAGCTATGTGTTCTGTTTACTTTCTTTTTTTAGGTTTTACTTAAGGACTGTTTCCTTTTTGTTTTTAGTTTTGACCTAAGTACTAAGTCCTAGACTAGATGTTTTGGTTTTCTTTCTGGCTCCAAGCACTTTATACATTTATATTTATATTTATACACATGACACAAACACACACACACAGGTTTGCAGTCTCTTACCCATAATTCCAGTATCCCAAATGGTTGTAAGATGAAGTCTCTTCATACATTTGGTACCCCAGCTCAGCTGACAATACTGCCCTTGAATTGACATGAGACTATACATAATCATTGTTTACCTCACTCAGTGTGAATATTCATGTTTCACCATTTGGGTTATGGGATATTGGTCCTAATCTTTTTGGTGATGTTACATAGTTGTTGGCATATTATGTTTTCTAAAATCCAAAAAATTACTTTTTTTCCCTGTTTATCTTTTTTCTTAAAAAAAAAAAAAGCATTAGTTTATTTAACTTTATTTATTTAAAAGTTTTTTTTTTTTTTTTTAATTTGAACAGAGTAGGGCATGGGGGGGGGGGAGAAAGAGAGAGAGAGAGTAAGCAAGCCAGCAGGTTTGGGACTCAAACCGTGGTCGGCCAGGTGGGAATCACTGGATTATCCACCACGCCCTTATTCACCACGCCTCCTGCTGGCCCCCTGTTTATTTCTTCTGTGAATGAGACAACATCCCCAACAGGGTCCTGATGCCATAATTCACTATCTGTGATAAACATTATATTCTTTTATTTTATTGTAATCAATTTGATATTTGAAATTGAACTCTTTAATACATCTAATCTAATGATTCCATGTGGTATATGTTAAAAAGCATGCACCTAATTTACAGTTCTCTTTTAATATGTGAGTAACTATTTTAAATAAGAAATCAATATTAGGCTCAATGGTGAAACATTAGTGCCATTCTCTTTATAAAGAGATGAATGCCCATTTATAACTTTTGTTGCTGTTCATTTAATTAGATAAGTACAGAAAGACAGGAAAATAAAATATGATTACAATTAGAAGGGAAAAGAATACATCTCCATTTTTTAAGATAATTTTTATATACTCAAATTTCCAGAAAATATGATATAAGTATATGAGAATTAATAAACATTTAATCATATCACTACATGCAAGATAAATATTCAGAAGCCTAAAGTAATGTCACAAGTCACTGGGACTCTCATGTTAAATATGAGACTTGCAGTGTGTTGGTTTCACAATGATGAATCCGTCTGGTGCAGTAGGGTGGGGAGGGCTTATTGTTGGAATCTCTGATTGTGTGTCTGTCTTTTCACTCTTACCTTTGGATGTATGTAATGCTCGTGCTAAATACAATAGAATGTTTCCAGAATATATTCGTGACATTTCTATATTTTTCTTGACTTAAATATTAGATTCTGGATCAGAGTTGTGGAATGATTTTTTTTCTTTGGATGTGTTGGAATGATTTTACATCCACTTTCTTTGTGGCGTCACTTTCTAGCTTGATAGACACTTCGTAATTTTTAAAACGTGCTTAAGTCAAAGGATTGTTGACCAATTTTATCTTAAAGTCTGTGTCACACAGAATAGAACTAATCGTTGTATTCATCTTTTTTTTTGTTTTGCAGTGGGACTTCCCCTCTTGCATGTCTGAATGCAATGCTACACACAAATTCCAGAGGTGAAGAGGGCATCTTCTATAAGGTCCCCGGTAGAATGGGAGTATATACTTTGAAGGTAAATATTTTTGTTGGGGAGTCGTTTTAAAAGGAAATAAACAAAAGTGACCATGTATAAATATTATTTAAATTATATAGACAAAATTCTGTTCTTAATGAAGTTGTTTTTAGGAAAAGGTCATATTTTCAACCCTATACCCAATATAATTTTAAAAAGTAAGTTAGCACTACTAATAGATCAGGGAAGTAACTATTCTTTATAATAATCTTATCTTAGAGGATGAAATAAAAATGAATTCCAGTGACTTTGAAGCACCTCAGAACATGTGAACAATAATTGTGGTTTACCATGGAGAATATGACCTAGATGCCTTATATATTTTTCATAGCATTCTCTATTCACATTCAGAGTTGTGCTTAATATTCCTTTTTTTATAATGAATACAACTAAAGTTCAGAAGATCAAATTTTCCTGGTCAGGTAAGATTAGAATCAAAATATGAACCCAGATCTGCCTGAACTCCAGTCATTATTTCTATCATAACAGGCTTGCTATAATTCCTGCACTGAAAAGAGACCTTTACTTATTGGTATCCTTTTACTTATAAACAAAGAAACCAACTCAAATGAACTTGAGTAAGACAGCATTTATTAGCTTATGTAACAGAGAATCCTAGGTATTCCCAGCTATATCCAGGAGCTTAAATGATATCTCTCCACTCTGTTTTTTTGGCTTCATTCTTAGTTAGGCACTCTATTCATAGTATTCAACCTCATCCCCAAGACCCACTCTGCAAGTTCTAAGTCTAGAGAGAAGAGTTCCGAGAACTAAAGCAACAGCTTCTCACTTCATTGTTTTGACTTGGCTCATGTGGCTATACCTGAATGATCGCTGTAGCCAAATGTATAGACTCTTCTGATCGCCTAGTCTCAGGTTCATGGTCACTCTTGATGTATGGTTGAGATTAATCCTACTCAAGCCAGATGAATTGAGGAGAAGGGTTCCCCCTACCCCAAAGGAAATTTATCAGCAGAAGGAAAATGAATGCTTGGTAGGTATTTCATGTGTATATGGGACTCTGTCCCCTTTACTTTTTTAGTTGTAAGCTATAGTCATCACTTCGATGGTTGTGAACACCCCCCCAACATTAAAAATACATAATCTACCTGTCATATTTAAACATGTTTTGGTGAACTTCTTGGAATTATGGGATTTCATTCCCACTTGGCACTTTCTGCATTTCTTTTTGGCTTTAGCTATTCTAGATTTTTGATATTACTAATAACATTTAGTGAATGTCTACTTTTTTGTACAGTTGTGGGGAAAATATAAAAACCACACTGTGTTTTTCTGTTCTCACATATCACTCAATACAAGACTTCTCATCTGATATATATGTGAATTTCTCCTGACAGGAGATATGTGGTGGTTTCTCTCTACATACCAAGAAATTCTGGGTGTCTTTTAATTCAACTCAGTTCTCAACTCTGTCTACCTGGAGATAGTGTCAGATCCCACAGGTTAAGGGTTCAGTCCCACAAGACTGCCAGTGGACTGTCATTGGAACCCCCTTCAGATGCCAATCACAAGTCTCAGGTTATAACTATACTTCTGATCTACCACCTTAATTGGAGTTCCCATGACTCCCTTCTCAGGTTCCGTTAGTATGATAGGATGGCTCACAGGACTCAGGGAAGCAGTTTGCTTACATTTATTTACCTTATTTATTACAGAGGATGTTATGAAGGATACAGGTGAACAGCTGTGTAGAAGGGATGCATAGGACACAGTATGGGAGAAGGGGCTCAGAGCTTCCATTTCTCCTCTGGCACCTCCACATGTTCAGCTGTCTGGAGGTTATCCAAGCTCCTGTCCTTTTGGCTTTTATGGTGTCCTGGTTGATTACATGGTTGGCCGTTGGTGATTGACTCAACTTTCAGGCCTTCTCTTCTCCTTGGGGATGAGGCTGAAAGTTCCATTTCTCTAATCATGTGCTTGGGTATTCTGACAACCGGTCCTCATCCTCAGGGTATCCAAGAGCTCACCAAGAGCCACCCGTTTAGAACAAAAGATGCTCCTATCACCTGGGAAATTCCAAGAATCTTAGAAATTGTGCCAGACTTTATTATCACTCAGATTACAGAGGTCTTAGAAGCTCTGTGTCAGGAACTAGGGCCAGATACCAAATAGCAGAACAAAGGATTCTCCTAGTGCTGTTACTGCTCAGGGAATTACTAGGGTTTTTAGGAGTTTGGTGTCAGAGTCCAAATACTTATTTCTTTTTGTATCACATATGTGCTAGACACTGTTGAATACAAGAGGGATACTGTGGTCCCTGATGTCTTGAAGGTCACATTATAGTTATTGAAATAATTGTATACTTACAAAATATACTGTGTCATATAGTACTGTAATGATGTAGACAACTAAAGGTTACTATTATGACTATTTAAATTTTTTTTATAGATTTTTTGACATAGAGTGTGTGCACTTGCCAGAGAGACAGAGAAGGGGAAAATGAGAACTCATCCCCTGGGGGCATGGCCATGCTGCAGTCCCTTCTCCTCTGTCTCCTCTCAGGATTTTGGGCACGCTCGCACACATGCCAGTGCTTTTTGTAAGATGCTGGGGTTGGGACTCAAACTGCCCAGTCAGCCATGTGGGATCCAGTGACTTTCCCAACAGCCACGCCATCTGACGGCCCCAAGATAATTTTTAAATAAAGGAATCTAGTCGAATTTTTGTCGTCATTGGTTTATAAGAGTTGGGCTGTACTTTGATACATAAATGATGAGAAGAAAGGCCTTCCAGGACGTGAGACAAGCAAAATCTCACATAATAGGATTTGAGAATAGAGTAAATTGAAATGGTTAGTCCATTTTGTGTGTAGGCTTATGTGGTATGAGTCAGGTTATAGAAAAAGGTAGAGATCAAACTTCGGAGGCCTTTGAAAACCTGCGTGAGCAGTTTGAGATGTGTGTGAGTGTGTGTGTATGGAGTAGACAGCAGAAGTTTTCAAGAAAATAGCATGATCAAATTCCTGTTTAGGAAGATTATTCAGGAAGGATTGATTTAAGGGTGAAACAGGAAAACGTGTCCAAAAGGTGATTATGATTGAGAGATACTGAGGCCCTGAGGTAAAAGAGTGATAAAAGAAATATAGACAAGGGACATTAGAGAAGTAGAATATATAGTATATTCATTTGGAGTTGATAAAATGATTCCAAGATTTGGGGCATGAGCAGTTGATCCTGGAGGGATGATAAGTTTAAGAAAAGAAGATAATTATATTTGTATTTCAGATACTCTTTGAACCTACAGGTCAAGATGTCTGGCTGGCAACTAACTCTAAAAGCTGTCCTGCATTTTGAAGGAAGGAATAGAAAAATATGGGGTGTGTATATTAAGAAAGTGTGTAACATAAGAGATGGCTTAGAGAGAAATTGCACTAGGATATAAAATTAAGCAGAAAATAACTGTTCCTTACTGGATCAGAGTTCACAGTCTTGGCTGTAATGTCATATGGGTGCCACTTGCACACAGAGGGGTTGCATTTTATGTATGTGAGAGGTGTTTTTTTTTTTTTTTTTTTTACATCTGATTATAAGAACAAATTATGTGAGAAAATAAAATGAAGAAAAAAGAACTATTTGTAGTTTTATAACTTAGAAATAACACTCTGTTAACACATTTTATTTTTATATACTACAAAATGCATAGTAGTCAATATTAGGTGTTTTTCTATGCAAAAATGAGTCATGACTTTCCCAACAACCGAATATTTACTCAGCTCTTATGCGAGGTACTATTCTAATAAGAACTTTACACATATTAGCTTATTTAATTCTCGAATGATCTTTCAAGGTAGGTATTATTATTATTTTCTAGACAGGGAAACAAGCATAGAAGATTGAAACTTGGAGTATTGCTACAAGTTGGGAAAGAGCCAGAAAATCTTGGTTTTCTAGTGTTTGGTCTTGCAGCTCTACCCTTTGTATCTTTTACACACTAAGCTCACAGATTAGCATTTGATCAGCATTCTCCTTATCTAACTGCAGAAACCAGAAAGATTCACCTTTTTACAAAAATTATTTCTATTTAACCCTCACTGCTTAGTAGTCAGTATTCAGGAGCCAGTTAGATTCAAATAATGTACTGTTTCTTGCTATCTGGACTCTAATTGTTCAAATTTAGTTTAGTGGGTTTTGTTTGTTTGTTTGTTTG
Source organism: Tupaia belangeri chinensis (assembly GCF_000334495.1). Lineage (NCBI taxonomy): Eukaryota > Metazoa > Chordata > Mammalia > Scandentia > Tupaiidae > Tupaia > Tupaia belangeri. Next base: position 3,681,362 of record NW_006199637.1, read on the forward strand.
TTTGTTTGTTTGTTTTTTAAAAAGAGGTTTTTGCTATTGGGCATGTGCACTCACCAGAAAGACAGAGACAGAAAGTGAGTAATCACCCCCCAGGGGGGATGGCCACGCCGCAATCCCTTCTCCTCCATTCTCCTCTCGGGATCTTAGGCATGCATGAACACGTGCCCGGTGTGAGTTTAAGCCACCGGGTCTGGGACTCAAACCACAGTCAACTACATGGGAGTCCAGCGACATAGCCATTACGCCAACTGATGGTCCCATAATTCTTCGAATTTAGAATACGTAGTGGTACTTAAACACACACACACATACACACATACACACACACACACACACACACACACACACACACTGGTGTACATCTATTTAACAAAGTTGATATGCAGTTTTTTATTCTGAACATTTCATCATTTATCTGGACTTATATCTACCCAGTTTTTATCTAATTTAAGCCTGTGTGTTATGCCTGCATATGAATATTGTGTATAATTTTTAACTTTGGATATTGATGGAAGTATTAGCTTATTTGATTCAAAAAGAGAGCTAACAAGAATTCAGAAAATATTGCTGGTTTTGCTACTGAATTCTATAATACTAGAAATTAATCAGCATAGTTGTTGCAACATTGCATATCAGAAATTTAATTTCTATTTGCTCAAGTGGTAATAATTAATCCTAATTGGATGCCTACATTTTCAGAAAGATGTGCCGGATGGGGTGAAAGAGCTATCAGAAGGTTCAGAAGAAAGCAGTGATGGTCAGTCAGATTCCCAGAGTTCTGAGAACAGCAGCAGCAGCAGTGATGGTGGCAGCAACAAGGAGGGAAAAAAGAGCAGGTGGAAAAGGAAAGGTAAATCCACCTGATCCTTGAATAAAGTATTGAATGTCGTAGGATAGATGCCCTTGCTGGTAGCTGTTCTTTCCCCAGATCCCAGG
>NW_006199637.1:3682308-3703920 GCF_000334495.1 Tupaia belangeri chinensis
TCCCTTACCCTCCAGATTAGATGGTCCGGTATGATTTCCTGCAGCGATGGAAATGTTTATGTCCCGCTTGTCCAGCACAGCACAGTAGCGATTAGCTTCATGGGCCTGTTGAACACTTGCAGTATGGCTAGTGTGACTGAGGAATTCCTTTTTAAAAATACTTTTTTTTAAGAGCAGCTTTAGGTTCACAGCAAAGTGGAATAGAAGGTACAGAGATTTCCTTTGTACTTCCCGCCCTCACACATACAGAGCTGCTCCTACTGTCCACATCCCTCATTTCGTTACACTTAATGAACCTACACTGGGATGTCATCACCACCCAGACCCACAGTTTACAGGAGAATTCACTCTTTTTTCAACTTTTTATTATCTTTATTTTTAATTAAAATAAGTTTTTGGTCATAAGATGCATACGCTCACTGGGGGAGGGGAGAGGGAAAGTGAGAAATATCCCCCAGCAGGATGACCCACCACAATCTGTTCTCCATTCTCTCAGGATTTGGGGCGCACATACAGAAGTGCCTAGCGTGGTTTTCAAGCTGCCAGGTCAGGACTCAAATCACGGTTGACTATGCGGGAGTCTGAGGCCTTAACCACTCTGCCACCTGCTGACCCCAGAATTTACTCTCAAGTGGTTTATGTTATATGCCTTTGGACAGGGGCATAATGTATTCGCCATCATAGTATCATACAGAAGAGTTTTACTGCGCTGAAAATCCTGCGTGCTCCATTAACCCTCCCCCCACCCCCCAAGCTCTGGCAACCACTGATCTTTTTGCTCCTCCATGGTTTTGCCCTTTCTAGAATGTACTGTTGGAACCTTTTCACACTGGCTTCTTTCATTTAGTAATGTGTATTTAAGGTTCTCCCATGTCTTTCCATGGCTTTGTAGTTCATTCTCTTTAGCACCAAATAGTATTCTGTCATCTGGATATACCACCATTTATTTATCCATTACCTACTAAAGGGCATCTTGGCTACTTCCAAGTTTCAGCAGTTACGAATAAAGCTGCTGTAAACATCTCTGTGCAGTTTTGTACGGGCAAGTTGTTTACTCCTTTGGCTAGATAACCAAGGACTGTGACTGCTGGGTTGTATTATGAGTATGTTTAGTTTTATAAGAAATGGCCAGACCATCTGCCAGAGTGGCTGTACCATTTCCATTCCCACCAGCAGTGAATGAGGCATGTTGTTGTTCATAGTCTAACCAGCGTTTGGTGTTGCCAGTGCTTTGGATTTTGGCCATTCTAATAGGTGTATCGTGGTATCTCATTTTAATTTGCCTGACAACATGATATGGAACATCTCTTTGTATGCTTATTTGCCTTTTGTATGTCTTATTTGGCGAGGTGTCTGCTCAGTCTTTTGCTCGTTTTGTGTAATATTTGTCTTCTTACTGTTGAGTGTCTAGAGTTTTGTCATATTTGGGGTAGTAGTTATTGGATATGTGTTTTGAAAGTATTTTCTCCCATCCTGTGGCTTGTCTTTTTATTTTCTTGGCAGCTTCTTTCACACAGCAGACATTTTCAATCTTAATGAAGTCCAGCTCGTCAGTTCTCTTCTCATTGTGGGTTGTGCCTTTGATGTTCTATCTCATACTCGAAGGCCATGTAGATTCTCACCTATCGTCTAGGATTTATAGTGTTATGTTTTACATGTAGGTCTGTAATTTTTTGTGAAGGGTGTAAGATCTGTGTCTAGATTCCTTTCTTTATTTGTACTGTTGCTATCCAATTAGGAACTAGATTTTTAATTTTATTTGAACTTAAATATAAATGCCCAAATATGGCTGGTGGCTATCACATTGGGCAACACTGGGTTCCACTGGCTTTGTTCTCAGCTCTTGGCGTCCATAGCCTTTTTAAGACCCTCTTATTTTATTTGCTGCTATAATTCTCTCTTCTAAACTTTGAGCACTTACTGTCCTATCAGATCATTCCTTACTTGGGAAAGAATACTTTTCATTTCTAGTAGCGAACAGTAGATTTGGTCTGCTGACCTTCATTCTTATCCCTTGTTTGGTGCCTGCTTTACAGCTTATTCAAAAGCTTTCTTTAGTCTTTGTTCTGATAGCTTTTTTGGAATGTGTTTGCCAATTAAGAGACACATTTCATTACGTCTGCTACTTATTCTGTAGCTTCTGTCAGAAGAGGGCAACTTGTTTTAACCTCCGTGTTTATAATTGAGCCGTATATGGTAAGGAAATTTTTAAGCCAACTAATGATGGCTCCAGTGGTTCATTTACAAGGATCGACATTGTGATTTTCTAAAGCAAAATAGACATTCATGATTTTCCCTAACTTGAATGTACTCTTAGATATTTGAACGATAGGTGACTGCCTTTTGATCTAGAAGCCAGTGTTATGTTTGCTACAAAATTGGTCTCATTGGTTTTAAGTCCCTCCAGGACTGTTAATATGCCTGTGTCACACAGGTAGTTCTGATTCACTACCATCCCTGTGCTAGCCTATCTGCTCCTTGTGGAGAGAACTGAGGTCCTAGACGACCTTGTCTGTTCACTCTGGTATAGCTACTGCATGGGTTATTAGGGCAAGCTTTGTTATGAAGATAGCTTAGCTTTAAGTCATAACCACTTGAAGAACCACCCTGACCACAACTGCTGGGAACAAATGGAAAGGAAGCAAGGTGTTAGACTGGGTGGGAGTGGGGAGGGGGCTCCGGCCGATATCCTTAATGTATAGTTTTAACGTAATTCCTACTGATAACAAAAGAAGGTGTGGTCCAAGACTTTCCATTCCTCAGACCTTCCTAACCACCCGTTTTTGAATAGTCAAGCCATTTGCTTCTCCCAAGTGTAAACTTTTAAGAATTGTGTGTGTGTGTGTGTGTGCGTGTGTGTGTGCGTGTGTGTGTGCGTGTGTGTGTGTGTGAAGTTTGGAAGTTAAAGATCTAAGTTCAGGAACCAAGCCAAATCATCAGGCAAGGGATACGATTCGTATTTTCTGGATGGGGTTAGAAATCAGGAAATCAATATTAAAAGAAATCACTCTGGGGACAGAATCTTTGTCTAGGAATATAGTCTGGGGTCCTTGCTTTTCAGGAGCTACATATGGTACAGTAGTGGTTTGGAACAGTGGCTGTTGCCTTGTTCCATTGCCAGTGTCGTACTGTTCACAACTAATAGCTTTCTCTAAGCATCTGAGGTAAATGTATTACAATACAGGAAGATCTTAGAAATAACCTTAGAATCCTGTTGTCAGTAGATTAATAAGTAGATTTGAGGGCCAGCAGGTGGCGTGATGGTTAGGGCGCTGGAATTCCCACATGGCCAACCATGGTTCGAGTCATGAACCTGGTGGCTTGCTCACTCGCTCGCTCTCTCTCTCTCTCTCTTTCTCTGGCAAACTCATGTGAAAAAATAATAAAGATAAATAGATAAAGTGAATAATTCTTTAAAAAATAGATTAATAAGTAGATTTGAATAGCATAACCTTGTTCTAAACTCTGAGTAATAGAAGACATTAACCACAAGCTCGTATCAATTTCAAATTTGGATCCAGTTCAGTTATTTTTGAGCTGCTGTTGATTCATTTTCTTCTAGAAATGATCACAATATTGATTATTTATTCTCGGTTTACAGTAAGATGAGATGTTCTATGAAGTTCTTTTTCTTGTAGGTAGTCTCTAAAGCTGAGAGGGCCGCGATTTGGAAGGTGGGCTGAGAGGCATACCTGAAGTTACATGTGATTCATGTTTGCTCAGACTACCAATTATGAGGAAAGATTTAGTCTCATAAAAAGTACATTTATCATTTATGGGTCACACCCATGGTATAGATAACCATATACATTTTTAGGCAGATATTCATATTTATGAATGTTTTGTAGTTTTGCGCAAATTAAAGCTACAGACTCATAGCCCGCAGTGATAGTAGCAGCATGCAGCCAAGCAGCTCTGAATTAGTTGCAGTTATCAGTAAAGATAAAGCCAATTAATTGCGCCTATTCCTCCTTATTTGGGGCTTTTACTCTGAGTCTGACATTATTTTATTGCAAAAGCATGGTAGGACAGGAAGAACACTGAGATAGTATCAAAACCCACTTCCTTTTATGTACAAAAATAAAGAGCTCTGACAGCAAAACCGATACCGCTAGTTGAAAATTGATTGAAAGTCTCTCAATAGATGTATACCTTTTGGCCAACTAGGAACATAGAATAGGACTTTGAGATTCAGTTAAATATTAAAGTAGTTTATTAATTTCCATGTATAGTGGAAGAACTTTAAAAAAGCTTGTAGTTTTGCTTCCTAGTTTAGAGACAGGAAATAATGTTCAGAGAAGAGCTTTATGGAATTCCAAACCAAGGTAAGGTGGAATAACTCCAGAAGAGTGATTATTAAAATCAACTGTTTCTATTGCTTTTTTTATGATCAGAGCCAAGTGAAATTTCTGCCTCCTCTGACCCCTCAGTCCAGTACAAATGCTGCAGCATGACGCAACTACAGGAGTATTTTTATCATCTGATAGGTGGAAGCTTTGTTAGATTTTGGTCTACTTTAAAGTTTTTTTTAAAAATTAATGATGTGAAATAGACCTTTTCACTCTAAGAAATCACAGATTATTTCCAGGAGCATGAACTAAGTTAATGTTACTGCTTGTTTAGAGCTATTTTAAATCAGGAATTTGATATATATTGTGGCTGGAATCATTTAAAATACTCCATAGACCTATCTGCCCTCTGACATAATTTGTATTTGTTAAGTTACTGAATAGGGATGATTATATCTCATTTCAAAAGTATACTGGGGGACAGAATTTCCTTTTGGCCATGATGACAAAGGCAAAAAGATTTTGGGAGATGTTCTGTTTTTTTCTGGGGTGATTATTGTGCCTAGTTGGAGGTTTGGCTCTGTCTTGTATTAAAGATGGCTACGCCATTAGGACTTGGATAGTCGCAGTACCTAGAGACAAGCAAATGTTCAGGTGTGGCCTTTCTCGTCTTGGTAAGGGGACTCTGAGCACAATCAGGAACCAGTCGGCTCATGTAGTTTAGAGTAGACTGCATGTGTGTGGGAAGGTGGGACTTAGAACCGAAACAGGTCTGTTACTTCTAGAAATGAAATTCCTCTAAAACAAAAAAAAAAAAAAAAAAAAAGACTGTGTTAGAATAAAATCTCTCCTTCAGGAGTTGCTTTACTATTTTTAAAGACTAAAACCATTTTGGAAACCGCAATTGTCAGTCCTTCAGCTGTCAGTCTTTACTATAGGTACTTCTTAAGTTTCAGTTTTGTTATTACTGCTAGGGTGTTTCTGATAGTTTCCCTAATATTTCAGAGGGGCCCATGGATATCTTCATCAGAACTTAAATTTAAGTCAGATATTATTTAACTCAAGTGCATCTACTAATTAATAGTCCGTATCTTTTTAACTTGGTTCAATAATGATATTCATCTGTCGAAATGGGAAATTCTTAATACTCTAATATATCTGAAAAGTAGCTGATACATAAATAGCCAGCAACCTGAAACTACTTCAGTAAATCATATAAAACTGACTTTGATGACCCTCAAGTTATAAAATTTGTTTTAAATGTTTTTCTGAAAACACTCAATATTGAACTTTAAAAAAATGTCTGTGCTAGCTACTATTTGTGTGTGCGTGTGTGTGTGATTTAAAATCAAGTTATCGTAACTCCTTATCTTTATCAAAATTTATTAATCCGTGTTATATCTCTATATTACTATGAAAGCAAACATTTTGTCTTTCCAATCTGATATAAAGTATGTTCTAAAGTAAGAGTTCTTTTACTGTGTTGAACTGGCCACACTGGACAACCCACTTACTCATGTCATAATCTTGAAAAGTGTCTTTCAGTCCATTAGTCTATTTGTAACAACCAACGTAACATCTCTGTTTAAACTGCTTGCTACACTTAAGCTATCTCAGCACATACTATTTACCAGATATTTATTTCACTGGCAGCATCAGAGAAGGGATATTTCTAAATTAACTTTATCTGAGGTACTGGCAATTATATGAGTTACAGAAAGTTCATAGATAGTGTTCTTGAACCCTTGCAGTTTTAATCTCTAGGGAGTGCAGGTTGTATCATGGAAAGAAAACATACATAAAGCCAAGGAAGTGGTAACATGCACGGTGTTTCCAGGGAGCCTTAGGAAGATAAGTTTGGCTGGGAGGGGATTTGTGGAGGGAAGAAATTTGGATCAGAATGTTAATTTTTGTTACATACAGCGTGCACAGAGTAACTTTTTAAAATAATTATTGATTTTAAATTTATTATTATTATTTAATTTGACCAGAGAGAGAGAGGGAAAGCGAGAAGACAAGCCACGAGGTCCAGGACTGTAGTCTCAGTTGGCCATGTGGGAGTCCAGCACTTTAAATACCATGCCACCTGCTGGCCCCTACAAAGTAATTTCTTAAAATCATGGGCCAGAGAAGAGTGACAGTGGCAGCACTGGTGACTTCCAGATTTTTATCATCACATGCAAGAGAACAAGATAGTTTATAGACTCCATTGGAGTCATCCTCTTGTCCATAAAGTATCTGAGTAATATACTAACTTTTTTTGTTTTTCTGCTCACTAGTATTTTGGTTAGTTCACTTTATTTTTAATCACTGGTTTATAGATGCAAAGAATTAACTTTCATTCTACTGTCGAAAAGTGTGCTGCTTTTTAAAGAAAAGATTATAAACAGTGCCTTGTTTTTAACATGTAGCCTTAATATTTATTTTTCAAACGAGGTCTTACTTTTTAAAAAAAATTATTTATTCAATTTTATTTATTATTATCATTCTTCAACTTGACCAAAGAGAGAGAGAGAGAGAGAGAGAGTGAGAGAAAGCAAGCCACTAGGTTTGGGCCTTAAACTGTGGTCGGCCACGTGGGAGCCCAATACCCCAAACACCATGCCATCTGCCAACCCCGGTCTTTTTTTTTTTTTTTTTTTTTTTTGAATCTTTATTCTTTTTAAAATGTAGTCAGGAAACCATGGTTCCTTTTTTTGTAACTCTGTGGCACTGTTCTCCAACTCTTCCATCACTACCTTCTTGGTTAGCTGGTTTATTCTCAAATAATTCACTGTAAAGACCCATTTTCCCTTCCAACTCATTATGGAGCAAAACTTCTGTAAAATGCAATATGAAGGCCTGACAAAACTTACTTTCGTATGGCTCCCTGAAGACACTGTATACAATGCCACCTTCTTGCCTTCGTCTATGTTTTCTTCCCATGGTACACTCTGTCTTCTGTAGTGATTAAATATGGGAACATACTATTATTAAGAAATTGCATATATGCCTTTTTCCGTGCAGGGCAGACATCAAGTGGAAAACTAAAGAAGGATATAGAACATGAAACAATAGCCTGTGAGGTAGCTTAATAGACATATATCTAGCTGTATTTCTGTAATGGAGAATAAATCTTATTTTTTTCTTCTTTTTTTTTTTTTTTTTAATTGCCAGATGTATGTGTACTTGCTAGACAGGGAGTGAGCGAAAGAGCGCTCCTCCAATGGCACATAGTCACGGTGCAGTTCTATCTCCTCTGTGTCTCCATCCTGTCAGTATTTGAGGCATGTACTCACACATTTAGGCGTGTTTTTAAGCCACTGGGGTCAGGATTTGAACCATAGCCATGTGGGATCTGGCTCTCAGTGTACAGCACTTAACCTCTGTGCTATGGGGCTGGCCCAGGAATAAGCCAAATAGAACATCTGTAAAAACTGATCGTGTTTTAGACCACAACAGAAGCATCAAGTTCCTGGTAACTTAAACAACATATGGAATACTACTAAAAAGAACGTCAGAAAACAAAAGGATTGCTTCTTAATATTTGTTTAAATTTTAGCCAGAGTCTTCCTGTAAGGTGGTCCTCCTGCCTCAGCTTTCTGAGTAAGTGTGCAGAGTGAGCGTTTAATGTCACTTCCAAAAGGTGTCAGTGCTGGTCCAAGTCTGGGAAGAGAATTCGAAGATTTCTTGTTCTTTATCTCTGTTCTGTAGCAAGGAAAGAGTCACATATTGCCAGAGCCCTGTCCAAAGACACTTGGCTACTTGAAGGAGTTCCTACTAGCTTAGAATGGGTTAATTTGATATGCCATCAAATTTTTAGTAATTACTTTTGGTTTATAATGTTAAAATATATAAACATTTATGATTTAATAATTACAGTTTAAAAATTGAACTCATTGGTTTCAGGTTTTGTATTGAGTTTTCTGAGGCTGTAAATTGCCACAATCTGTGTGGCCTAAAACAATAGAAGTTATTCTTTCTCAGTTCTGCTTTCAGCCAGACGACTGAAAGCAGGGTGTCTGTAGGGTGCTCTCCATACAGAGGCTTTAGGGGAGAATCTTTTGTAGATTTCTTATTGCTTTTTTGTAGCTTCTGGTGGTTCCTAATATAGTTGTCTATGGCCACATTACTCCTGTCTCTGCATCTGCCTTCACATTTGTGGGATTTGGGGACACACACACACACACACACACACACACACACACACACACACACACACACACACACACACACACACACACACACACACACACAACTGGCATGAGTTTCAAGCTGCTGGATCCGGGACTTGAACCTCAATCAGCCATGTGAGAGTGGTTAAGGCACCACTATCCCACCAGCTGGCCCACCTGCTAGCCCCTCCTCTGTGTCTTTGGCTTTAGGACCCACTCGAATAATACAGGATTATCTTCTCATTCCAAAATCTTTAACTTAATCTGTCAGTATCCTTTTTTTGAGTGACATTAATATTCACAGGTTCTGGGAAGTAAGACATGGATATACCTTTTTAGTGGCCACATTATCAGCCTACTGCAGGTGCCCACTCATTATTTTAAAAATAAAGTTCAAATCTTGATTTTACTCCTTACTCTCTATTTGCCTTTTGACAATGTAATTAGATTTCCTAATATGCAAAACTTAGATAAGCCTATCATAGGACCGGACACTCCTCCCTCTACCCCCATGACCTAATGGTTAAGGGATCTGGATCCCAGCCATGTGGCTTGAAAAATGCACCAGGCATGTGTGTTGCATAGCCAAAATCCTGACAGGGTGGAGAAATGGAAGAGGAGGGACTATGGCACGGCCACATCCCATCATGTGGTGCTTTCTCCCCCACCTTGCAAATGCCTTTGCCCTCCAGCAGTCAGATCAAGAAGAAATAATCCCATCATAGTATGTAGATGGATGTGTATGTTTGAGATACATTTGTACTTAAATATATGTCCTTAAAAATCTTTTCCTATTTTTATTTGCATAGAAGAATGTTGTAAAGATGCCACCTAGACTATATCATTTAGTTATGTCTGGAAATAGAACTCAAGACGTTTGGATGTAGGTAGGAACGGAGCTAGTACCAACTTTAAATGAGAGTTCAGTGAAATCCTGATTAAATAAATCAGTAATAAAATTATGTCTTTGAAGACAACTAGTGTAGCCATAGAAGAAATTATGAGGTATTTCTTTAGTGTTTAAGTCTCATTTGCTGCTTGTAGCTCTGAGCCTTTAATATTTAAAAAGTTAGAAGAGCATTTCATTTTCATAGATATTGAGACCAGTACTCGGCATTAAGTCAACCCTGGAAGATGTTTCTCACATGTAGGTTTTGCAGTTGTCATGATTTATTTGAACTGGTTTGGTGATTTGCTTGTGGCTTCATTCATTAAAAAAAGCTTTTGCCTTAAAGGGGAGAATTCTATTCTTGGTAATTACAGATAGCTTTATTATTTCTTTTCTAGGCTGTAAAGTAGATTTTTTTTTTTGAGGTGGGGGAGGTTTTTGCTATAGGGCGTGTGTACTCGCCAGCCAGCCAGAGAGAGACAGAGATAGAAAGCGAGAAATCACCCCCCAGGGGGGCTGGCCACGCTGCAGTCCCTTCTCCTCCATTCTCCTCTTGGGGTCTTGGGCACACACGCACACGTGCCTGGCGTGAGTTTAAGCCACCGGGTCCAAGACGCAAACTGTGGTCAGCTACGTGGGAGTCCAACGACATAGCCATTACGCTAACTGCTGGTCCCAAGGCTATAAAGTAGAATTCTTAAATTTTTTAAAAATTACTATTTTTTTTTCCTTGGGTCTACTCTTTTTTTTTTTTTAAGAATTATTTTATTTAACTTTATTTATTATTATTATTTTAATATTTCCAGAGAGAGAGGGAAAGTGAGAAAGCAAGCCTCCAGGTTCAGGACTCGAACCACAGTCGGCCATGTGGGAATCCAGCGTCTTTAACCACCATACCACCTGCCAGCCCCCCGAATTCTTAAATTTTCTAATGATATTATATTGGTTTTCTGTGTATAATCAGGAAGTATGTTGGGCAGGTGAGGAAATGTACATTCTTGGATTTCTGTCAGACATGGAAAAGAAAATAAACATAGTTAAATATTAGTATTTTTAACGTTTGTTTTCATTATGTCCCTTAGAAAACACTGACCATTGGCTAAATCAGAAAGACCATAACAGATGTTGGCAAGGTTGTAAGGAAAGTGGAACCGTTATACATTCCTAGGGGAGTTCTAAAAATTATGTAGCCATTTTGGAAGTTTAGCAGGTCCTCAAAAATTAAGCACAGACTTACCATAAGACTCAGTAATTATACATAAAGGCCTGTACATAAATAGTCGTTGTAATATTGTTTATAATAGTCAAAAAGTGGAAGTAGTTCAAATGTTCATCAGCGGATGAATAAACAAAATGTGACATATTTGTATATATCAAAACATTATGCTAAGTGAAAAAGGCCAGTCACAAAAGACTGTAATTCTATTATATGAAGTGCCCTGAATGTGCAAATCTGTGGAGATCGAAAGTCTGGTAGTGATTGCCCAGGACGCAGGCTGCAGGTGGGAGAAAGAGGAAGGACAGGTAATAGATACGGCAGAGGGTGGCGATGAGAGTTGATGGTTGGTGATGGGTGCACACCTCTATGAATATACTAAAAGCCACTGAATCTTACACTTTCAGTAGGTGAATTGTATGTATGTAAATTAGATCTTTTTTTTTTTTTCTTTTTTGCTATAGGGCACTTGTTCTGGCCAAAGAGAGAGAGCAAGAGCGAAGGAAAGTGATAAATCACCCCCCCACCACCCCTCCCCAGAGGGGATGGCCACACTGCAATCCCTTCTCTTCCACTCTTCTCTCAGGATTTTGAGCCAACACGCACGGTAGCCCAGGATGATCCTCAAGCCACTGGGTCTAAGACTCTAACTGCAAAGCTGGCCATGTGGGATCCAGCCACTTTAACCTCCATTGGCCCCTATAAATTAGATCTTAATAAGCCATTATCTTTTTAAGAAAAATTAGCACCATGTGCACTGAGACTGGTTGTTTTTTCACTGCTCAGTCATCTCGAGAATTAACCAGTTCAAAAAGAAAAAGAACTAACCAGCTCCATTTTTATGTGATAGAGATCACACTGAACACCCTTTTTTTTTTTTTTTTTTTTTAATTTGCCAGAAGGTGCATGTGCTCACTAGAGAGAGAAACAGAGGAAGGGGAAAAATACCCAGTGGAGCATGGTCATGCTACAGTCCCTCTCCATTAATCCGCCCTGCTGAGATTTCGGGCTCACGTGCATCCAGAGTGCCTTTTCAGGCCACTAAGGCCAGGATTCAGAGTGCGTGGTTGGCCACATAGGATCTCGCTCCTTTAACCGGCAGGCCACAGGGCCGGCCCTCTTTCAACGGCAGGTTTATTTTGCACTAGTTGTTTTCCATATATAATGTTTTGATAAAGGTTGGGATATAGAGACAAAGCTGAATATGATAATAAATCATTGTGTTAGTAATCATCTTCAGTTATCTTCTTTAAACTTACCTACTACTTACTTCTTCCTTAGGCTATCTAAAATGAATTGAAATTATGTGTTCCAAAACTCACTTATTCAATGTGCTTTACTTCAGCAACACATATACCCAAACTTGAATATTCCAGTTAACCATGCTTCTCTATTTTCATGTCAGACAGCTACTTCTAAGTACATACTTTATGTAATCCCTTAATTGGCCTTGCCATAGGAAGACTTTTTTGCTCCCAGGCCTTTTCAGTCCAACTCCAATGAAAGGAGGAAGACATTAATAAATAAATATGTACTTTTCTCAAAATCACCACTAACTGATTATAATCCTTCCTTCCTTTGTTTTTTTCTTACCTCCCTCTCTCCTTCTACCCTTCTTTCCTCCCACCCTCCTTCTCTTTCTCCTTCCTTCCCTTCCTTTAAAAGAAGGAATCTGGAACAGCAGTTTCTGTGTTCTTGCTTGTAAACGGCACTCACTGCTGAACTTTATAGAACATAAGGAGCCATTTACTGTTTAGTATTAGACCAATTAGCTTTTTTTTTAAAGAATTATTTTATTTAAATTTATTTATTTCAGTTTGACCAGAGAATGACAGAGAGAGAGGGAAAGTGAGAAAGCAAGCCTCTGGATCTGGGACTCAAATAACTGTTGGCCATGTGGGAGTCCAGCATTCCTAACTACCATACCACCTGCTGTCCCCAAGACCAGTTAGCTTTTAAAGGAAGAACACTCCTTCACGCAGGACTCAGGTCTGGCTGAGCTCTGACAGGCAATATCAAACAGCTAATGATGGAGTAGAGAATGAATCCTTTGCAAACTTACACTGCTTCTGTTGCCGAAATTTGAAACTGCCCTCTCACATTGGAAATCTCAGTATTATTCAGTGACTAAGGAATGTCAACTGAAAACTGTAGTAGAGGTTTTTTGTTTTTTTTTTTTGAGAGATTTTCACTGTAGGGCGCGTGCGCTCGCCAGACAGACAGAGAGGGACATAGAGTAAGAAAGCGAGAAATCACCCCCCAGGGGGGATGGTCACGCCGCAATCCCTTCTCCTCCATTCTCCTCTCAGGATCTTGGGCACGCACGCACACGCGCCCGGCATGAGTTTTAAGCCACCGGGTCCGGGACATGAACCACGGTCGACTATGTGGGAGTCCAGCGACATAGCCATTACGCTAACTGCTGGTTTCCAACTGTAGTAGAGTTTTTGAGGTAGAATGGCCTACTGCCTTCATTTTCTGTGGTTGATCCAAAGTTCTTCCACTGCATCATGTTGTCATAAGATTTACCTTAAGAGCACAGATACTGTTTAGCGGACCCTAGAGCCTTTCTAGGTTTTATCTAATTTGATGACTCATGGTTTATATTCTGCCTCTGGCTTCTTCAGTCAATTCTTTTGAAAAATGAAAAATAATGTATACTAACACCCATCCCTTCCCCATCCTATCATCCTTCACTAGAGCTTTCTGTGGAAATAAACTGAAAAGGGAGACTGTTTGCAGTAGAACTCCAAAAAAAGAAGATCCTTCCCAAAAGTGTTTGATCACAGTTCTTAATACAGGTAGCAGCATATGATTGGGGAAGGAATGGTGCTTGATAATAACTCTGATAGCAGAACTTTTCATTGTCACTTTTTCCCCTTAGTATCATCTAGACTGTCACAGCCATCCTCCCCACAGTCCGGCTGCCCATCACCCACCATTCCAGCAGGTAAAGTCATTTCTCCATCACAGAAGCACAGCAAGAAGGCACTAAAGCAGGTAAGCATTCCTAGTCTGTGTCATCAGAAGTAAGATCTCCCAAGTTAAAAATGCATGGCTCTCTTGCATAACCATGGTAGCTCCGCGTGCTTCTGCTTAGCAGGCTGATGCCACGTGGGAGGCCTGGGTTCAATCCCTGCCCTACTCTTTAAAAGCCAGGTGTGGTGGCTTATGCTTGTAATCCTGGCTGAGTAAGCTGGAGGCCAGCTTGGGTGACATAGTGAAACACTGTCTGAAACACCACAAATACACACCTCATCTCCTACCTCCACCAACCCCCACCCCCAAATAAAAAGTATGTGACTCTGGCATTCATCAAAAAGTTCATGAAACTTTTACATTAGACTCCCCCCCACACTTTTCTTTCTTTCTTTTTTATTGAGACGTTTTTGCTATAGAGTACATGTGCTCGCTAGATAGACAGAAAGTGAGAAATCACCCCCAGAGGGATGGCCACACCACAATCCCTTCTCTTCCATTCTCCTCTTGGGATCTTGGGCATGTACTCACACATGCCCAGCGTGAGTTTAAGCCACCAGGTCTGGGATTCGAACTGTGGTCAATTATTTGGGAGTCCATGCCAACTGCTGGTTCCACTTTAGACCCTCTCTTTTAAGGGGAGGTTTCATTCAGTATCCCCGTTTGGTTTTAGTAATTTGTGCACCTCTGTATATAATACTTAGAGATTTTTGGTAGATATTTTTGGTGTGTGTGTTTTAATCATGAGTAGATGCTGAATTTTTCAGATTTATTTTCTTTGTGAATTACCAAGATGATCAGGTGGATTTTTCTCTTTTAATCTACTAATACACAGAATTACACTGCTGTATTTGCTAATATTATGCTATACTATTCTCTGGAATAAACCCTGTATGTTCATTACATATTTTTTAATGTGTTACTGAATTTTTTTGTTAGGATTTTAGTTTGGATTTTGCCATCTTCTTGTACTATTCTCATGTAGTTTTCAAAGCATTATAAAACAAGTTGTAGAGTGCTGTTTTTTTTCTAGATTTTGGAGCAAAATTGTAGAAATTGTCTTGTCCTTGAAAGTTCTGTAAATAACATCTTAAAATCATTTTCCTAACATTATAATTTTATCTACTATTATTGGTCTCTTGATTTCCTGCTCTCGAAACCAACTTTGAAAATTAATTTTTATAAAAAGTGTTTTTTGTTGTTGTTGTTGTTTTGGTTTTGGTTATTATTATTTTTTTTTTGGAGAGGTTTCGCTATAGGGCACGTGCGCTCACCAGACAGACAGAGAGAGACATAGACAGAAAGTGAGAAATCACCCCCCATGGGGGATTGTCACGCCGCAATCCCTTCTCCTCCATTCTCCTCTCGGGATCTTGGGCACGCACACACACACGCCCTGTGTGAGTTTTAAGCCACCGGGTCTGGGACGCGAACCGCAGTCAACTACGTGGGAGTCCAGCGACATAGCCATTATACTAACTGCTGGTTCCCTTAAAAGTGTTTTTTAAGAAAAAATCGTTGAAGCCAAACTTTTTAAATATTGGTATAAAGTTGTACAGAATACTTTTTTAATGTCTTTTTTAGTTTCTCAGTGTTGTTCATTTATGATGGATCTTCTTTTCCCCTGCTATTGCTTGTAAAGAGCTTGTCTATCTTATTGGGCTTTACAAGAACTAGTTTGGATTTTTTTTTCCTAATACAAATGATCAGTAAATATAACTTACAGTAATTAGAGAAACAGTAAAATAACATTTTTCTCCTCAGATTTTGGTATAAATTATAGAGTTATCATTGTCAAGCATTGGGAAGTATGTGAGAAAAGAATTACTGGTAGAATTGCTGGTAAAATACCAACTATTATAGCCACTTTGGAGAGAAATTGTGCAATATCTGTTAAAATTTTAAATGCACCATGCCCCATGATAAGCAGTTGAATATTTTAGAACTTACGTTAGAAAGATACACAGTTATGCTAAGGTTTTTAATAGCAAGAACTTGAAAATAGCCTGTTATGTATACTATTTATTGAATTCCTCAATAATTGTTGGTATACTCATCTCCTAGAAAATTGCAGGATTAAGCATTTATTTTGTAATGCGATTGTTTTATATGTTTAAACATGGAAAGATGATCAAGATACAGTGTTGACTCATTTAAGTTTTACTATAACATGCAGAGCATGAAATCATTTATGAAAACATACACATACAAAGCAACACTTTGCTTTTAATAGAAATATGAATATGTGTTTGTACGTAAACACATATACTTGAGTGTTAAAATAAAGTTTAAGAAGGAAAAATAGTGAGTGGTTACGTCTGAGAATTGTGAACCAAGACCAAGATTGGTGGTTAAGAGTTTAGCTTCGTGTTTGAATTAGGCGGTAAAAATGTATTCATGCATGACGCATATAATTAAAATTGACTTTAAAATTATTTTAGATTTATTTATTTAATTTTAAATTTATTTTTCAATTTGACCAGAGAAAGATGGGAAAGTGAGAAAGGAACCTGCCAGGTCTGGGACTTGAACCATGGTTGGTCGTGTGGGAGTCCAACACCTTAACCACTACACCACCTGCAGCCCTAATTTAAAAAAAAAAATTTAAATTTGTCAGAGGGTGTATATGCTTACCGGAGAGAGAGAAAAAAGGGAAAGTGAAAAGGCATCCCCATTAAAAATGGTCATGCCTCAATCCCTTCTCCTCTACTTCCTCTTTTTGGGATTTTGGACATAATTACGCATGGTGTGTTTTTTCGAGTTGTCAGTTCTGAAACTTGAAGTGCACAGTCAGCCATGTGAGATCCAGCTCTTTAACCACCAAGCCACTATCTGAAAAACTTTACATTATGTAGGTTTTATGCTATTTAAACTAAAGTACTTTTATTAAAAGATACTGATAAGTTTGATAAGATTCATGGATGCCTGCTCGGATATCCTGTAGCACTTTCGTTTCAGTAAGCTCTGTGGAAGATTTTAAGAAATACAAGGTGCAGAACTAGAAGATGGCATAATGATTACATCACTGGCCTCCCACCTAGTCCACAAGGGTTTGAGTCCCAGACCTGGCGGCTTAAAACTCAGGATGGGTGCATGTGCGTGCATGCCCAAAATCCCAAGAGGAGATTGGAGGATAAGGGGTTGCATTGTGACCATCCTCCCAGGGGGTGATTTCTTGCTTTCTGTCTTTCTGTTTCTCTCTGTATCTCCAGTGAGTGCATGCACCTTATAGCAAAATGATCTCTCTCAAGAAGAAAAGAAATATAAGATGCTTCCTTTCCACAAGGAAAAGGCAAATATATTCTTACACCTTGTTAACCATTCATGACATACATTACTACTGTAGTGTATAGTATTGTAATCATAAGAGTCGGATAATTATATTTTCCTTAGGGAATATCAGTATGGAAAACTAAATAAATTAGATTGTTGATATGTAAAGTAATTCCTAATTCTAGTATATATTTTTCATAGTATTCAGTGAGAAAAAGGACTTCACTATTAGTTATCCTTTCCCACAAATGAAGATTTTGTTATTTCCTTATTAACTTTGAAATAGAATTAGGAATAGGAATTATAAACTACTGAAGGAGAGGAACTGTATAGATCTTGATTTCAGCAGCTATACATTGTTTTGCTCCCATATCATATGTCTGAATTTACATGATCACAGCAGAAGCAGATGGTACTAAGTGGTTCTAAGTGTTGCATGTACCTGGACAATGTGGATAGAGTGGTAAGGGCTGAATACTGGCAGCTGCTACTTAGGAAGCTTAGGAACATCTAGTCTGCCTGTAAAGTAAACCATAAACAGTGGTCAGATGACACTGTCAGGTTTACACTTTCTGCTTTGCCTCACCTCCTGTAAATGTTTTAGGTGGATTGAAGCCAGACATTTGACTCTCTCAGTTGCTTTTCTCCATCAGCAACTTAAGAGCTAGGCGATCCGTCATTGCCTGTGTGCCTGTGGCATGGCCAGCAACATGTGTGAATGCTAAGCAGGCGAGAACTACTTTGAGGAAAGGGAATGTGAAACCAGAAGTAGCCAGCTATTTCATACTCGTTCATTTAAAATATTACTGTCAAGTGTAAATTACTTGACAATCATTTATAAATTAAGAATCTTACAGAAGTAAAATGTTCTAACATAGCTGGAGGAGAAACACATTATTCAGTCTGGTCTTCTTTCTCCTCTGGTGACATTGTTGTAAGTTGCTAATTTGGTAATTGGAAAAAATCATATATCTCTTACTCATGGTAACTCAAGTAGTTATTTAGAACCTCGTGTTTGAATATAGCATCTCTGAAGCATATATAACTAAATATTTACATTTCCCCATAGGGTTGATGCAAATAGGGTTTTTCTTGGTACAAGGTTTATATTCTGTTTCCAGAAACTGTTGAAAACATAACAATTCTCTGATTACAAGATTGGAAAATGCTTGGCTTACTGGTAGTTCTCAAGTTCTGAAAATTGTTAGTGACTATTTCTCTCAGAAAGGAGTAATACTGGCAAAAAATAATTCAAACTCTTAAGGATCATTTAGACATTGTATTTAGTTTGATTTTGGTTTTTGTTTGCTTTGATAGATTTCAAAGAAATTGAACAATCGGCATGTTTCTCACCACTTAGTCATTTACTTTTTATTATTACTAAAAACTGATCTTTTTTGTTTCTTATAGTCAGTTTTCTCTTTATAGGCTCTAAAGCAGCAACAGCAGAAGAAGCAGCAGCAGCAATGCAGACCCAGCATGCCCATCTCCTCCAGCCAGCATCTCTCTTTAAAGAATGTCAAAGCATCCTGTGACTCTATACCTGCCAAACCTGGTAGGCAGTTTATGCATTTTTTCCAATGGAAGTTTATTTTTCTTAGTATTTTTGTGTTGGTTTTCCAAATTTGTATACTCCATCATTTATTTATTATTTATTTTTTAAATAATTATTTTATTTAACTTTAGTTATTTATTTCAGTTTGACCAGAGAGGGACAGGAGGGAGTGGGAGAGGAGAGAGAGATTGAGAGAAGGCTAGCTGCCAGGTCCGGTACTCAAACTGCATTCAGCCATGTGGGAGTTCATTGCCCTTAACCAGCATGCCACCTGCCGGCCCTCCATCATGGTCGAATCATTAATTATGAACCCTTTCAGAATATACGGGAAAGGTTTTATGTAAAATAATCATGAGTTATTTACAAATGGCATTTGCATATGAGAAGGAAATCAGTCACTGATGTTTGATGCTTAATCTCGTGATATTTAAAGACCTCTAGTCATTTATCATAGGAGGTTCAAATTGTTTACTAATTCTCTCTTGTAAAAAGAAAAGGTTTTTCTAAAAATGCATATCCTATCTATGTATTTCCACGGGACCTGTCTACAGACCTTTGGAGTTTTTTGTTTTTGTTTTGTTTTTAATTTAAACTGGTCAAGATACAGACTTTTATCGTATTATATAATTCGGTTTGATGCCATAGGCTGATTTTATGGGCCTTGTTGGACTTAATCTGAGTCTTGTAGAACTTCACATTTTTGTTAGAAAGGAAATTTGTCACCAGAAGTAAATAGTATGCTGTCGGAGGGTATGAGGGTATTTTATTTTGCTGTTTGACTTTACTTCTCGGACTCAGAAATATTAGCAAGGTCACATAGCATCATCCATAACTCTATTTAAAATGATTGATTGATTAATTGACTTCTGTCAGTAACCTCACTGGAACCAATCTTTATATTTTTTTCCTAGCCATATGGGAAGGAAAGCAATCTGATGTACAGTCCAGCAGCCCCCAGAACTCGAACTCCAGCTTTGCTCCCTCAGTGAAAGTAGAAAGCGCTTTGTTAGGCTTGGGGAAGAAGTCCTTCCAGAGATCTGACAGACTCCACACAAGTGAGTTGTTCTGCAGAGACTTAGTTTTCAGAGCTGTGAGTCGTCAGCTGTGTGTTTGAAATTTGTCAGCTGTTTTGAGTTATATAGCAAAGATTAGGCATAATTTCTTTTTGTTTGTTGTTAACATAGTTACTTCTAAGAAATGGAAAGGAGGATGGATAGAATTGATCTATATGTCTTTTCCCTGTATTTGTAACCTCTTATTTACCTTTGAACTCTTGACTCTCTTTATGTTCTTCCTGTTCTCTCCTTATCACTCTTTCTTTTAGCAGAAGATCCGTTGTTAACCATTTTGTGTTTTTTTTTCTCTTTGCCAGTAGGTTGCTTTTTCCAGCATTATTTGTGTCTTATTTCTGTATACAAAAAGATAGAAGGGCTTGTAATTAAATATAGTAAACTGAACCATTTATAATTTTGCTCTATTTGAAGTCCCACTAGAATTAGAACATGAACTTACAAAATATTAAATGCATATGGGTGAAGGTAACAGTGAGACAACAAATACGTTGATTTTGAAAGATGAAAACTAAAGTTTGGAAGATGAAAACTGGATGGCATTTTTCACCGAACTAAAAAGCATTTGCCAGTAATAAGGAAGCCAGCTAAGGCTGCTGACGACGAGAAAGGTTTAAGAATTGGAGAGATGATTTGTCACAGAAGAGAATGGTGAGGCAGAGAGTTGGAAGAAGAACCTTGCTTACAAGTTAATAAGGAGTTTGATGCCTCACCCTAGCAAGAGACAGGATGTTTGTTTATTTTATAAATAATTTTTTAATTTTACTAGAGAGAGAAAGGGAAAGCAAGAAAGCAAGCTGTCAAATCCGGGACTTGAACCGCAGTCAACCATGTGGGATTCAAGTGCCTTTAACCACCACACCACCTGCTGGCCCCAGGAAGTTTATTTTGACTTGAAATTGGACCAAAACCTCAAGGACACCACACAGAGCTGGGGGCAGATGATGAAGCACTGCGCTGGAACCTGGGAAGTCAAGTGAAACACAGATACAGAATAGTGGTTCTCTGGCTTTCCTTCCGGAACACAAGTAGAGAGGCATATTTCTCCCACCAGCACTTTACACCACAGTGCTCTAGCAGGAAATTGGTGGATGAGGACTTAAGGAAATCGGTGAGCCTCGGGGAAAACAGTCTATAGGCAAATTTATAAGCTTACAAGTAAAGCAACCGTCCTGGTAAGACTAGCAAAGCCCACCAGTCCGTAAGATCCAACCATGCGCCCTAAAGTCCCAGTTAGGTTTTTAGTGCTTCTCCTTTCATTATGATTACTAAGGATCACCTTGGAAGAAAAACACCATCATGGGGCCAGCAGGTGGCGTGGTGGTTAAGGGCGTTGTACTCCCACATGACCCACTGCGGTTTGAGTCCCAGACCTGGTAACTTGCTTTCTCTTTCTCTCTCTCACTCTGCCCTTCTCTGGTCAAATTTAAAGAAAGAGAGAGAGAGAGAGAAGGAGGGAGAAAGAGAGAGAGAAGGAGAGAGAGAAGAAATGAAGGGGAAGAAACGAAAGAAGGAAGGAAGAAAAAAAATTCTTTTAAAAAAAAGGAAAAAGAATAAGAAAACCACCATTATGAGACAAAACCTGAGATACTGGAACTTAGAGGAAAGAAATTCCAAGAGGTAGAATATTTAAAACAAGTAACTTTAAAACAATATCCACAGAAATAAATAAAAGAATCAGTTTCCATCCATGAAAGAACAAAACGTCATTTTTATTTTTTCTTTTTTAACTGTTTTAAGGTTTCACTATAGGGCATGTGTGCTTGTTGGAGAGAAACAGAGAGATAGTGAGAGAGAAAGTGAAAAATCACTCCCTCAGGGGTGTTGGCCATGTTCCAATCCCTTCTCCGTTCACCTCTTGGGATTAGGGGCATGCCTGCACACATGCCTGGCGTGATCCTTAAGCTGCCAGTTCTGAGACTCAAACCACGGTTGGCCATGTGAGAGTCCTGTGTTTGAAACACCATACCAACTGCTGGTCCCTATAATACTGTTTTTAAAATAAAATAAACAGAAAGTTCCAGTATACTAAGTTAATATAGCAGTCAAAAATTTAAATTATATTAGACATACAGAAGGATCAAATTGAAGAAATTTTTCGTAAAATAATATCAAAGAGATAAAGTGAGGTTCAGTAGGAGAGAGCTAAGAAAATTAGGACACCAATTTAGGCTGTTCAGCGTCTTC
>NW_006199637.1:3703937-3724949 GCF_000334495.1 Tupaia belangeri chinensis
CAGGAAGAACAGAGGTTGAAAGGGAAGTAAGTGATAAGAGAAGCAATACAGGAACATTTCTTAGAATTGAAAGCCACAGGATTCTAGATTGAAAGTACATAGTAGGTGTGAAGAAGTATGACTAAAGCACATTCTTTTGAAATTTCAAAGCATCCAGGAAAATGAGAAGGTTCCAAAGGCCCCTAGACAGAAAACAAACCTTCACGTGCAAAGGTGGAAGAACTAGAGGTGCAGACATGTCAGCAACACCGTGAAAGCTAAAAGGGAATGTAGTAGTGGGTGCAGATTCTGCAGGAAGGTTACTCTATATTTGTTTACATTTTCCAGACCCATCCAAACTATGAGGTGGGGGAGTAGAACTAATGTTTTCAGACAAATGCTTTGTAAAAACTGTTTTTGGGGAACAGCAGCTGGCATAATGGCTACGTTGCTGGACTCTGATGTAGTCGACTGCAGTTCGAGTCCTGGACCCGGTAGCTTAAACTCACGCCAGGCGCGTGTGCATGCATGCCCAAGATCCCGAGAGGAGAGTGGAGAAGGGATTGTGGCGTGGCCATCCACCCTGGAGGGTGATTTCTTGCTTTCTGTCTCTCTCTCTCTGTCCTGGCGAGGGCACATGCCCCTATAGCAAAAAAAAAAAAAAAAAAAAAAAATCTCAAAAAAATAAACACACTTGGTTTTGGATGAGATTATAAATTGGTATGTTTCTCTTAAGAGCAGTTCTCTCTCCTATTTAAAATACAAACATTCCTATTTTAAGAATTATTTACTTTTTTACTATTTTCCTTTTAAATTTGTTACAGGGAACACATACTCACCAGAGAGAGAGAGAGAGAGAGAGAGTGAGAAAGCAAGCTGCCAGGTCCAGAACTCAAACCACAGTCAGCCATGTGGAGGTCCAGCACTTTAACCACCATGCCACCTGCTGCACCCACCAGACATTCATATTTTAAACAAAAATTTGTAGGTTTGTTAATATGCCAAACACAGATTTAGAGCCCCAGAGATATAGTGATAAACAGAAGGAAGTTTTTTTATGGAGTCCATAGTCCACTTAAATTCAGTTAAAATCACAATTTTAGTATCTTCATTCAGTTGCAGTGATGTGAAGGTACCAAATTGAGAAGTTATGACTGAGAATTCCTTTTATGGAAAACTAGGAAAAAATAACCATAAAAAAAAGAATGCTTGTTATATTTAAGTTTGATCAAATGGCAAAGAAGTGTGAAAATTCATCTTCTTTTATGCAAATTAGCAATATTAGAAATAGTATAGTAATA
This sequence comes from Tupaia belangeri chinensis, assembly GCF_000334495.1. NCBI lineage: Eukaryota > Metazoa > Chordata > Mammalia > Scandentia > Tupaiidae > Tupaia > Tupaia belangeri. The sequence goes on from NW_006199637.1 coordinate 3,705,218, forward strand.
TTTACAATGTAACCACAATTAATATTATTAAAATACATATGAGAAGTGTACATTTGTGTAAAACATAAGCTATAAGTCTAAATTAAATTAGGAAATTGACATGAAAAATTTTAAAAGCTAATGTTATAATTTGTTTTAACCTCAGTAAAATTGGTGGTATACCATATTTTTATATCCCAGATTTAATCGTAAGAATAAGAATAGCTCACATTTGAAGTATAATAGATTAAGGAAATGTAAACTAAAAAAAAAAAATTAGATTAACTTTACCAGAATTAGAGAATTTAAACTGGCCACTTTAAGGGACATGAAAGTATCTTCAGGATACAGCTTGATCAGTAGTAGAGAATAATGTACAACTGCTGCTCATTCTCTCTTAAAAAGTTCACATTTTAACTAAAGTTTGATTCAGATGTGAAGCTAACAGTGAATGAAAAAATAGAACTGTTTGAAGAATGCTGACACTCCAATTCCATCAGTTATGTGGGAACAGGAAACTCTGTTGTTTTCCAGTCTAGGGAGGCATTGCAACATGGTTTATACAAACAAAATGCTGACCACCTGTGGGATTATCTGTGGGAATCCAGTTCAATTAATCATGCTACTTACTTTATCCCTTAAGCACTTAAAACAACACGTTTTAAAAAGTTCATTGTAGGGGCAGGCAGATGGCATAGTGGTTAAGGGTACTGGACCTCCACGTGGCCAACTACCGTTCGAGTCCTGGACCTGGCAGCTTGCTTTCTGCTTTCTCTCTCTCTCTGGTCAAATTTAAATAAATAAATAAATAGATAGGTAGGTAGGTAGGTAGGTAGATAGATAGATAGATAGATAGATAAAATATAAATAAATAAATAAATAATTCTTTAAAGAAAGTTCATTATATCACTGGCTTTATAGCACGGTGATTAAGCAATGGGCAGAAGGACCTAGATCCCACATGGCAGACCACCGTTCAAATCTTGGCCCCGTTGGCTTAAAAAAACATGGCCAGCATGTGTGCATTTGCACAGGATCCTGATAGGGTCGGGTGGGGGGACCAAGATTGTGGCATGGCTAGGCTCTGCTGTGGGGTGCTCTCTCTTCCTCTTTCTCTTTTCCTCCTCTTCTCCCTCTCATCTGCATGCACATGCTCTAAAAAGAGTGTGTGTGTGTGTGTGTGTGTGTGTGTGTGTGTGTGTGTGTGTGTCTGTATGATTGGTATGTTCATTTCTTCAAATTTAAAATGTCGTTTTGGCAGGAAGATGGATTTAAATGTAGAACCCTTTACTTTTTCTGGTAGTTTGCTGTAGGGCACATGCATTTGCTGGAGAGAGATACAGAAAAAGAGGGAAGGTAAGAAATCACACCTCCCTCCCCCCAATGGGGGATGACCACACTGCAATTCCTTTTCTTCCATCCTCTTTTCAGGATTTTGGGCGTGATTTTCAAGCCACCAGGTCTGGGACGCAAACTATGGTCAGCCATGTTGGAATCCAGCTCCTTAACCATTATGCCACCTGCTGGCCCCCATTTCTGTTATTTTTAATGTCACCAATTAGGCATTAGGATTATTTAAGCAAACAATGTTGATGTAGACTTACATACAAGGTCAACGTTCTCTATTGTATTCCAACCCATTCTACTGCCATGATTTTCCTTTCTGAAGTACAATTTTTAAGTAATTTTATTTACAGTAGGTTTATTGATATTAAATGCCCTCACTTTATGTTTATCTTTATAAATGTCTTTGTTTCGTGTTTATTCTGTTCTTGAAAGGCAGTTTGATGGGCACACTAGTATGATTGATGTCTGTGTCCTCTTAGCATTTTATACATACTGTCTACTTAGTTCTAAATTCTTTTGTTGTTATGAAGTGCATTGGCATTCTGATCTTCCTTTTTATGAAATCTTTTCTGTCCTTATGAATACATTCAAGCTGTTCTCTTGGCTTTTGGTAAATATTTTACTAAGCCAGGGCTAAACGTGGATTTCTTTTTATCCTGCTTGGCCTGTGTTATGCTTTTAGATTCCTAGGTGTGTGTTTTTCATTAGCTCAAGTAAGTGTACAACTGTCACATTTTTAGATAATTGCCTTTTTGCCATTCTCTCAATTTTCTTATTCTCGATCTCCAATCAGGTATATGTTGGATGTTCTCATTATTCACTTATTTATATTTTTGCTAAACCTCTCAAAATGTTTTCTCTCTTTCATTTTGAGTAAATTGCTTAGCTGTGTATTCTGGGTAATAATCTCTCTTTAATGTTGTCTAAACTGCCGTTTAATTTATCCACAGTATCTGATTTCCACAGTTTTTGTTATTTTTCTAAAGACTTTTTTTTAACTTTATTGTCATTATTCTTTGATTTTGACCATAGAGCGACAGACAGAAAGGGAGAGTGAGAAAGCAAGCTGCCAGGTTCGAGACTTGAACTGTGGTCGGCCGTGTGGGGGTTCAGTGCCTCAACCACCACATCACCTGCTGGCCCCTCAGCAGTTTTTATTCTTCATTTCTAGAAACCCATTTTATTTATTTTTCGATACCATGCAATTTGAGGCACTTACACATGCAGTGGGCATGTTTAAGGCAGATTGAGCCAGGTATTATCTAACCATAGTCATTGTGTGGGGTCTGGCTTCTCTTGAGTAGTACTTCACCACGGCACCATGATGCTGGCCTTCGATTAATTAATTTATAAAATCTATTTATTCCTGATCATTTTGTCCTCATCTTGATTATTACATCCTTTATTTCTTTAAACATTTTATAAATATTTATTCTGTGTTGTGTATATGTGATGCCCTCAGTACTTCTAGACCTAAAAGATCTTTGTGGTTTCTAATATCTCTGTCATAGTGACATAACGTACACTTTTTCTGGATAATCTTTGTGTGATTGTACTAGAGTTTAATTTGTAGGAAATCCTTTTAGTTAGAGAAAAATAACTTTTACTTATTCTTCAGCTGTGAGCCAGCATGTACCCACCTCAAGGATCATTTAACTGTGCAAATCTAAATGCAGAATTTCTGGATTTTGGAGTTCTACACATATTAAAATTTTCCTAAATATTGTTTAATTTTCTAAGATTATACTGATTTAAGCCCCACTAGCAACTTTCACTATTTGAAAGTGGTTTTTTTTTTTTTTTTTAAGTTTTGCTAGAGGACTCCTGTGCTCCCTGAATTGAAACCCAGGTGAGGGGGACAGGGAGTTCAGTTGAGTAAGCATCCACATTGAGCATGGCCACACCACAATTCCTTCTCCTCATGTCTCCCTTCTTTCAGGATTTTGGGCATGCATACACACGCACGTGCCCAGTGTGTTTTTCAAGGTGCCAAGTCCTGGACTTGTACTGTTCAAGTCAGCCATGTGGGATCCAGCTGTTTCAACCACCAGGCCATGGGCTAGTCCTAAACATACTTTTTTGTTTTAACCCTATCTGTTTTCATCACTATGTCACAATACTTTTCATTTTGGTAGACAAAACAAAATTTTTTTTGGAGAGATTTTTGTTATAGGACGCACGCACTTGCCAGAAAGACAGAAAGAGACAGAAAGCGAGAAGTCACCCCTGTAGAGATGGCCACACCACAATACCTTCTCCATTCTCTCTGGATCTTGAGCACACACACACACACACACACATATGCCTGGCATGAGTTTAAGCCACCGCGTCTGGAATTTGAACCACTGTCCATTATGTGGGAGTTCAGTGACATAACCATTACATCATCTGCTATTCCCAACTGTAACCTTTTGGTTGTGGACAGATGTCTTGAAACTGCTGCTAAACTATTCAATTATAGCATTATTCACTATGCAAATTGATTTTATTTATTATTATTGTTGTTATTTAATTTGCAATGGGCCACCTGTGCTCACCAGAGAGGGAGAAAAAGAGAGAAGAACAGAGAAGGAAAGTGAGAAAACAAGCCTCTAGGTCTAGGGCTTGAATCTCAGTCGACCATGAGGGTACCTCATGGTTGTGCTGGCACCTCAACCACCACACCACCTGGCAGTCCCAGCTATGCAAATTAAAATCAGTAAAAAAAAAAAATTATTTCCATGGGAGGACCAGAAGGGCATCAGTATAAGTCATACATTTGTATTGTTTACTTTTTAGACTTTCCATGTATGCGTCATGAAGTTTCCTCTCTTTGCAGAGGGGAAGTAATCTAGCCTCAAACGCAAAATGCTGGTTTAGGGACCAGCAGACAGTGGTAAAGCATTGGACTCCCACATGGCCAACCATAGTTCGAGTCCTGGACCCAGCCATTTGAAAATCACACTGGGCACAAGTGTGTGTGCCCAAAAATCCCAAATGGAAAATGGAGGAGAAGGGATTGCTGTATGACCATTCCCCCAGGAGGTGATTTCTCACTTTCTCTCTGTCTCCAGTGAGTGTATGCACCCTATGGCAAAAACTTTTTAAAAAATATACAGATTTAGTATAACAAAAGACCACGTTCTCTGGATCTTGTTTTATTTGTGCAAAGAGGGTAAATTGTATTCTCTCATCTTCTATAAATAAACAAAACTTGCCTTGTGAATCTTAGAAGAATCTTGTGGTCCTTAAGTGTTACCTTCCTTACAGTGTGATGTTTAAGTGCTTATAACAGGGGTGTGTGGGGGGTGTTGTACTGCCAGCAAAGTATAGTTTATGTAGAAACAGGAGTATAAGAGATGCCTCCCAAATGATCCTTTCCATATTTTTTTGTAGGGCAAATGAAAAGGACTAAATGTGCTGACATTGATGTCGAGACCCCAGACTCCATTCTGGTTAATACTAATCTGCGAGCATTAATCAACAAACATACGTTTTCAGTACTTCCTGGAGATTGCCAGCAGCGACTGCTTTTACTACTTCCAGAGGTGGATCGGCAGGTGCGTCATGTCAAGCAGAAGCAATTTCGTAATCCTCTGGTCTTCCTTTACTCATCACCTTTAGAATTCCCTGAGATTTTTTAGATTATCTGCTTTTTGTATGTGCCTGTGAAGAAGTGGCGTGAATGGAACTAAATAAGAAATGCAGTGTTTTTATGTCTTATTAGTAGGTGGGCTTTGTAGAGCTTGCAGAGAAAAAAAAAGCCCTCTCTTACTGTAGTGCACAAATTACAAAATAAATGACTGGCTATTGTTTTAGGACTTAGCACTCGCTGGAGAGACAGAGGGAGGGAGGGAAAGTAGAGAAAGTGAGAAATCATCCCCCCCAGGGCGATGGCCATGTCACAATCCCTTCATTCTCCTCTTGGGATTTTGGGCATGCATGCACATGTGTCCAGTGTGTTTTTCAAGCCCCTGGTCTCAAACCACACAGTTGGCCGTGTGGAATACAACTACCTTAACCATCACGCCACTGTCTGGCCCATTGTCCTGGTCCAGTATCAGCATGATGTGGGCCAGTGGTTCTTCTCTTCTGTTATATTTTTCTGAAAGAAACATTTATTGCTTTCATAATAAAGAACTTTATAAAACAAAAAACAAAACAAAACAAAAAAAACAAGAAATACCAAAGATTTGGGAAAAATCAAGATAGAGACCTGAGAAATTTAGCCTGCTCAAGAATAAGGTAAAAGTCTGGGAATTAAGGCTTTCATCAAGGAAAGAATGACCCATGAATCACTCCACTAATCCTTATCTGGGAAATGAAGGTCATGATTTTCTTTTCTTTTTTTTCTTTTTTTTTTTTTTTGGAGAGGTTTTCGCTATAGGGCGCGTGCGCTCACCAAACAGACAGAGACATAGAGACAGAAAGTGAGAAATCACCCCCCAGGGGGGATGGTCATGCCGCAGTCCCTTCTACTCCATTTTCCTCTCGGGATCCTGGGCATGAGCCCAGCGTGAGTTTTAAGCCACCGGGTCCGGGATGTGAACCGCGGTCGACTACGTGGGAGTCCAGCGACATAGCCATTACGCTAACTGCTGGTTCCCCCTTTTTTTAAAAAAAATTTTTTTGGAGAGGTTTTCGCTATAAGGCGCATGCGCTTGCCAGACAGAGCATTCTCCTCTTGGGATTTTGGGCATGCATGCACATGTGTCCAGTGTGTTTTTCAAGCCCCTGGTCTCAAACCACACAGTTGGCCGTGTGGAATACAACTACCTTAACCATCACGCCACTGTCTGGCCCATTGTCCTGGTCCAGTATCAGCATGATGTGGGCCAGTGGTTCTTCTCTTCTGTTATATTTTTCTGAAAGAAACATTTATTGCTTTCATAATAAAGAACTTTATAAAACAAAAAACAAAACAAAACAAAAAAAACAAGAAATACCAAAGATTTGGGAAAAATCAAGATAGAGACCTGAGAAATTTAGCCTGCTCAAGAATAAGGTAAAAGTCTGGGAATTAAGGCTTTCATCAAGGAAAGAATGACCCATGAATCACTCCACTAATCCTTATCTGGGAAATGAAGGTCATGATTTTCTTTTCTTTTTTTTCTTTTTTTTTTTTTTTGGAGAGGTTTTCGCTATAGGGCGCGTGCGCTCACCAAACAGACAGAGACATAGAGACAGAAAGTGAGAAATCACCCCCCAGGGGGGATGGTCATGCCGCAGTCCCTTCTACTCCATTTTCCTCTCGGGATCCTGGGCATGAGCCCAGCGTGAGTTTTAAGCCACCGGGTCCGGGATGTGAACCGCGGTCGACTACGTGGGAGTCCAGCGACATAGCCATTACGCTAACTGCTGGTTCCCCCTTTTTTTAAAAAAAATTTTTTTGGAGAGGTTTTCGCTATAAGGCGCATGCGCTTGCCAGACAGAGAGAGAGAGAGAGACAGAAAGCGAGAAATCACCCCCCAGGGGGAATGGCCACACCACAATCCCCTCCTCCTCCATTCTCCTCTTGGGATCTTGGGCACGCACGCACACACGCCTGGCTGAGTTTTTGTTTTTTTCTTTTTTTGGAGAGGTTATTTTTTGCTATAGGACGCGTGTGCTTGCCAGACAGACAGAGAGAGACATAGAGACAGAAAGCAAGAAATCACCCCCCAGGGGGGATGGTCACGCCGCAATCCCTTCTCCATTCTCCTCTCAGGATCTTGGGCACGCACGCACATGCGCCCGGCGTGAGTTTTAAGCCACCGGGTCTGGGACACGAACTGCGGTCAACTACGTGGGAGTCCAGCGACATATCCATTATGCTAACTGCTGGTCCCAAGGTCATGATTTTCTAAGGTTTATTCACTTCAAGACTTTTTTCAATTCATTATTAGTTCCAAGCACCTAATATAGCATATTCCCTAGTTTGTATGAAGACACTAACAAAGAATAACAAGCTACACAAGTCATTTTAACTCATTGACTGTAAAGTCAAACCTTCCTCATTTCCAGAGATCATCTTTTCTGTTAGAGTACATTGCCATCAGTTCCATAGTTCTGTGCATCAGCTTATGACAGAGCAGGTCACAGTTTTATCCAGAGAGTCCAAGTAAATCAGATAACCCCGCCATAGGGACAGAGCAGTAAAACTGGTCCTTCCCAGTGACTGCCTTCTCCACCTTAACTTTGCTTGGAGAAATTACAGCTTTGGGGATGGCCAGTTCTTCCAGAGACTGAAGTTTCAGCAGAGTTATAAAGAATCCCATTAGGGGGACCAGCAGGTGGCTTAACAGCTTTGTCACTGGACTCCTGTGTAGTCGACCACAGTTCAAGTCCTGGACCCAGTGGCTTAAACTCACACTGGGTGCATGTGCGTGCATGCCCAAGATCCCAAGAGAAGGGATTGCAGCGTGGCCATCCCCCCAGGTGGTGATTTCTCACTTTTTGTCTTGCTCTCGCTCTCTTTCTGGCGAACGCACATGCCCTATAGCAAAAACCTCTCAAAAACACAAAAACAAAAAAACACTGCCTGCTCCCTATCACATTTTTAAGAGTAGAGAAGGAAAAAACACCTTCAACGGTCTCATTGTGACATGGCCGTGATTTCCTTCCCCCAGCCCTCCAGCTCCTCAGGATCCAGGCCCTCACACACACATCTGCTGTACTTTGAAGCTGATCTGAAGTTCCAAATCCTCACTTGACCATATAGCTTCCAGCCTTGCAGACTGCTTGCATCACTGCTGCATCATAGTGGCTAGGCCCTATGGGTATTCTTTTTTGTTTATTTGTTTTTATTCATTCACATGTGTGCCCAGGGTCTTTTTCATGCTGCCCTGCAGATCCGAACCTGCAGTCAGCCATGTGTTCAGTTTGCCACCAACTGCACCACCAGGCTGGGCTCTTGTGGAATGTTCATAATAGGTTACTTGGCTAGAGTATTTCTGAAGAGTTGTTGTTGTCACTAGGATGAAAAGTTGGAAACTGTGCTTTAGTGTATGGGATATCTTGCAATGAACAGTAGAAAAATACCTTTTAAACCAGAGAAAAACAAGGGAGGATTGGATTAAAACATTTCTCTTCCTAAATATTTGAAATTTCATTATGTGGAAGAGGTAATCTTTATCCAGAGAAAGATTTGGCGTTGAAATGGCAGTTTTTATGTTAAAAGTTGGAGGTTAAACAATGGACTGATTGGACATGCAGTGGGGTAACTTGCTCATCACTGGATCACCTCATTAACACTCCACTTGAAGAAGTAGAGATTGGACGAACTCTTCTCATAGGAAAGCCTGTTAACGCTGTACCAGCTCTCTGGAGTTTGACTCAGCAGTCAGCTCTCCACAGCTTCCCTGGACAGGTCTAGCCCACTGCCTGTTTTTGAAAATAAAGCTTTATTGGCATAGTCACTCTTACTAGTTTATATATTTTCTAAAACTGCTTTTTTGCTCTAATGGCAGAATTGAGTAGTTGCAACAGAGGCTATGTGGTCTGCAATGGCTAGAGTATTTGCGTTTAGCCTTTTACAGAAAGTATACCAATTTCTGCTCTAGAGTCAGGAAAATATGTTGGTCCAGGTAGGTTTGAAAAATAATTGGATTAAGAAGAGTTCTTCAGACCAGCAGGTGGTGTGGATGTTAAGGCAGCTGAGTCGCACATGGCTGGCTGTGGAGTTTAAGGACCCAGCTTAAAAAATCACATGTGTCCATGGCCAAAATTCTGAGAAGAGAATGGAGGACAAGAGATTGTGGCATGGCCATCCACCCAGGGGTGCTTTATTACTTTCTCTCTCTTGTCGCTGTCTGACTCTGGCCATCATATAGGCCCTATAGCAAAACTTAAAAAATAGTAAAACTGGGATCAGCAGGTGGTGTAGTGGTTAAGACACTGGGCACTCCCATGTTTCTGACCACGGTTTGAGTCCCGGATCTGGCCGCTTTCTCTCTCTTTCTCTCTCTCTCTCTCTCTCTCTGGTAAAATTAAAATAAATGAATGAGTAAATAAAATTAAATAATTCTTTTAAAAATAGTAAAATTAAAGAGTTTCTCAATTATAGGATGTTGAAATAGTTTTCTAAATATTCTTCAATTAATTGGATTTTGATTTAAGGCTTCTCTTTGGGTTTTTAAATATATTTATTATGATCTGAATTTGAGATTCTTTGGTACATATTTCTTCATATACACATGGTGTATATTTAGACACTGTCTCCTCATCCATTCATACTTGTTCATTCTAATACCAGTGATAGTTTAGATTGTAGTGACTTTGTTTAGTATGTTTAACAATTAGAAAGGCAGTTCCTTTTTCTCATTTTTTCTTTTTTTTCATGTTGAATTTAAGATTATTTCTTTATGAATATTCTCATAAAGATTCTGATAGAGATGAAGACATTAATCTTTAGCTTTTTTTATTTTTAATTGAGATTTTTTGCTATAGGGCCCTTGCGCCCACCAGAGAGACAGACAGAAAGTGAGAAACCACCCCTCACCTCCAGTGAGAGATTGGCCTCACCACAATCCCTTCTCCTCCATTCTCCTCTTGGGATCTTGGGCACACACCCACATGAACCTGGTGTGTGTTTTAAGCCACCAGATCTGAGACTCGAACCGCGGTCTACTACATGGGAGTCTTAGTGACGTAACCATTATGCCATCTGCTGGTCCTGAGATGGCAATGTTATTAAGTTTCTTTATCCAGGTTTCTTCATATCTGGTGTTTTATGTCCTTAAATGAGATTTTATTGTTTTAAACCAAGACAGGAAATCCGGAATCTCTAATATGAAAAAAAAAAAAATGTAAATCTTTTGGCAAATTGTCACAAATTAACTCAGGTGACAGATGAGGGATAATGTTTTTAATGTGTGTATAATATGCAAAGGATTTTCATAAATTAAAAATAAGTAGCCTAATAGGAAAATGAGAAAATGATGAGAATTGGCCAGTTCACAAGACAGTATTACTCAGTAAACGCGCAGAAAGATGCACACACTAGTAGTCAAGAAAAAAATTTTTTCAGGAAAATTATTTCACCGTTTCAAACCCGTTAGATTGGCAAAAGTTAAAATAGTATATTAACACCTGCTGTTGGCAGGGAGACGGGTGTGCTCACATATTACTGATTAGAAGTGTCAGTTGTTGGGGCCAGTAGGTGGCATGGTGGTTAGGCGCTGGTCTCCCACATGGCTGGCTGCGGTTCAGGTTCCAGACCTGATGGCTTACTTTCTCACTTTCCTTCTTTCTCCCTCTGTCTCTCTGGTCAAACTAAAGTAATAATAATGAAAATAAATTTAAATCTTTTTTTTAAATGTCAGTTGTTTTTAACCTTTTGAGAGTAATCTGGTAATACCGTGTTACGCATGCACAAATAGTTCTAGGAATGAAGTCCTCAGAAATGAAAGCACTGGTATATTAATTCCCAGCAGGACACTTCCTGCAGCTTAGCTGTTGAGGGAAACATGTCCTTCTGTTAAGGCCGTGGTAAAGAGAGTACCTCAGGTATGTTGGGGCACTGCAGCGGTGTGCAGCTATTACGAAGGAGCTGACACTGTGCCGGTTGACCCGGCCACCCTCCACAGGGTATTTCGTGAAGTTAGATTAAGGGTAGGTAATATGACCTGGTCTCACTTTCATAAAATGGATAATTCCCTCTCAGAAAAATAAAACAGTTACACATGTATTTATATGTGGTTGTTCGAGCAGGTTTTTAGTCATTGGGGAATGGAATTGAAAGGAGAAGGGAGGAGAGGAAATAAAGTAATTATTTTAGGGCAAAATGATACTACATTAAAAAATAGAGACATTCATAATGAACATGGCATGAGATAGTTACGTTTCTGTAAAATTAAATGTATGTACTTTCTTTTCTAAATGAAAAGAAAACCAAATACCACGATATTTTTGCTTTCTTTGTAAGCTTTCCCTGGCTTACTCTTTGACCCAGGTTGGTCCTGATGGTTTGATGAAGCTAAATGGCTCAGCCCTTAACAATGAGTTCTTCACCTCAGCGGCCCAAGGCTGGAAAGAAAGACTCTCAGAAGGTAAGTCCAGCGCTCGTGGAGCCAGGATCTGTGTGCACTGTAGCTGCAAGGAGGGCACGCGGGCACTCCACCTCATCAGGTACTCGAGCAGTTTCGGAAGCTTAAGGGCAGGATGTTCCTATTGGGTAGAGGTTGCTGTCCTGTGTAAAACATCTTGCTAGACTTTTTTTTTCCCCCTCCTGTGTAGCTAGTTTAACTTCAAATGGAATCCAGCAATATATTTCTTTACTGATTTAAAATCGCCTGAGAATCTAAAAAAATACTTATTTTTAGGCCCTATTCCTAAAGATTCTGATTGAATAATGCATAAGAATTTATTGTCCACCCTCAGTGAAACTTAACAGTAAGAGAAATCAGTAAGAACTTTAAAATAAACCTATCTTATTATGATATATTTCACATACTATAAAATTCATGAACTTGAGTACAGTTACGTTGCAGACATATTTTAATAAGCATGGATTATGGTCAGGAATTGCTGACTGTCCTCACTGATCTACCCTATTTCCATCTCTCATTTACCAGGTGTACTGAGGACACCTGATAAAATGTGCAACATTGTCAGTGATTGTGTGAGCTCTGCGTGCAGTATCTGTCACTATTGGCCGTTTTAACCCTGACTGCTCAAAAGCACTTGTGTTTTTTAAAACCTTATTTTATTTATGATACACGTGGACGTGAGAGAGAGTCACCCTCGATAGGACCTCCCTTTGCTGCACTCCTCTTTCTCCCACTCTCCACTCCTTGGGATCCTGGGCACACACATGTTCCCCTACCCAAACCCACAGTCAGCCTTGTTGCTTCCAGCCCTGCAGATCACGTCACTACCAACTGCATCACTAGGATGGGCCAGGTTTTTGTTGTTGTTTTTTGTTTTTAAGTTTATGTCTTGAGAGAGGCAGACAGGTACTCTTAATAGAATCTCATGTAAGGATCCTCCCCTCTAGCTTTCCCAGCCAGCCAGGATCATGGACTCACGCACCTGATGTGTGTAAGCCGCCCTGGGAACCAAACCCTGATCTTCTGTTTGGCCTCTAGCACTGTGGAGCCTTGTACAACCACTGCACTGCTATGGCTAGGACGTGATTATATTTAATTGTTCTGTGATGATGCCTGAGCCTTAGTGTGTTTTAAGTTTTCCCACATGATTCTAATAATATACATCATAAATAAAACTACTGGCTGTATTAAATTTATTATTTTTTAAAAGTTTGCTATAGGGCACATATGCTCACTAGAGAGACAGAAGGGAGAGAGGGAAAATGAGAAAGCACCCCACGGGGGGATGACAGTGCCACAGTCCCTTCTCTTGTCAGATTTTGGACATGCACACACATGTGCCTGGTACGTTTTTCAGGCCATCAGGTCCAGGACTCAAACCACACAGATGGCCATGTGGGATCCATGCCACCTGGCTAGCCCACTGGCTGTGTTGTTTTTACTCCAATATTACGTCTGTTTTTCAGTGTATATAGAAGACAAAATAACACTTGAAAAGTCATATGTAGGATATATGATAGGATATAGGATAGCTTAAAACAACTGTAAGAAGCTTTTAAAATGTTTGTGAGGAGGGCATTAGAAAAGCTACTTATTGGGACCAGCAGATGGCGTGAAGGCTACATTGCTGTACTCCCATGTAATTGAGTGTGGTTTGAGTCCCAAACCCAGTGGCTTAAAAGTCAAGCCGGGCACATGTGCATGCGTGCCCAAGATCTTGAGAGGAGAATGGAGGAGAAGGGATTGTGGCGTGGCTTTCCCCACAGTGGGGCGATTTCTCGCTTTCTTTCTCTCTGTTTCTGTCTTTCTGACTAGCACATGCGCCCTATAGCAAAAACCTCTCAGAAAAAAAGAAAAGCTATTTATTGCTTACTTTTTGCCAGACCCCTGACAAATATTAACCAGATCAGCTAATTTGTCTGTATATTGTTCACTGCATCTGTTGGCTTTTCTTACCCTCTTTCAGAGCAAAATCTGTAGAAGGGCTCTCTTACTGATGAGTTTGATCCTTTGTCTTCTTTACAGATTTCCTTGGGCAATGATCCCTTTTTCTGAAAGAACTGAAATCACATGAAGCACTTTAAACATACCAGTTACCAGTGCCTGGGATCCTTTCTTTAAGAATAAATTGGTAGGGCCAGCAGGTGGCATGCAAGTGAAGGCAGCTAGTTGCGTGGTTCAAGTCCTGGACCTGGGCAGATTGAAAATCACACTGGGCATGTGTAGTGAGAGCCCACAAATCCAAAGAGGAGAATGGAGGGGGAGGAATTGTGGTGTGGCCGTCCACCCCAGGGGGTGATTTCTCACTTTCTCTGTCTGTCTCTCTCCTGTGAGCACACATGCCCTATAGCAAACAAACACACAAAGAATTGACTTACCCATCCCTGCTTGTTTCTGAGTAGGTACTATCAACATTGATACCCTGATTATTATCAACGTTACTTATTTTTATGTTCAAGCGAAATGACTGCTATTTCTGTATTCATGATCATATCATACACACTATGAATACTGCACATTTGTGAAGAGAGTTCAGTACTTCTTATTCCTCATTCTAGGATACACAGTACTCAACAGTAGCAGTTCCAGGTTGGATTCTGACAGCCACATTCCTCTTTTCCTGTTCCTTTGCCCACAATCCTCTAACATTTTTCCTTTCCTCCTTCTTACCCCCAGGAAGTCTTAAACTTCAAACTGCCATTTCTACCTCTTATTCCCTGATGTCCTGGGTATTAGAGTATAAAAGGGAGCAGCCTCTCTGAGCCACAAGTTTGAAGATGGGCCACCAAGCACATTCACTGTTCTCTGCTGATGGAATGGGAAGGATTGAGGTGGTTGGTAGCGTATGCAAATCAGTGGTATATGCAGAGCTGCTGGGTCTTTGGCATGTTGAGTGTCCTGTTAAATTGGTACAGTTTCTGGAACAGTTTGGAAACCAACTCCAGAATAGCTCTCTACCTTTTAACTGGCATCTCATATGCCTCGAAACAGAGCCTTAGCTTTTCCTTATGCAGAGGTAAAAGGCCTAAAATGCAAGTTGCCTTGGAGAAACAACTTTAAAATAATAAAATGCTCAGTGGCATTATTCCCTGAAAGCATCACTCTCTCCCACCCCCACCCCCCTGCAGTGGAAAATAAATTGGAAATTCAACATTAGAGATAAAATAAATTTTTATGAAATATGTTTGGAGCAGGAGGGAGGTGCTGCAAGGAAAACCCAGAGAAAAGGCTCTTGGCCGTCCACCCCAGGGGGTGATTTCTCACTTTCTCTGTCTGTCTCTCTCCTGTGAGCACACATGCCCTATAGCAAACAAACACACAAAGAATTGACTTACCCATCCCTGCTTGTTTCTGAGTAGGTACTATCAACATTGATACCCTGATTATTATCAACGTTACTTATTTTTATGTTCAAGCGAAATGACTGCTATTTCTGTATTCATGATCATATCATACACACTATGAATACTGCACATTTGTGAAGAGAGTTCAGTACTTCTTATTCCTCATTCTAGGATACACAGTACTCAACAGTAGCAGTTCCAGGTTGGATTCTGACAGCCACATTCCTCTTTTCCTGTTCCTTTGCCCACAATCCTCTAACATTTTTCCTTTCCTCCTTCTTACCCCCAGGAAGTCTTAAACTTCAAACTGCCATTTCTACCTCTTATTCCCTGATGTCCTGGGTATTAGAGTATAAAAGGGAGCAGCCTCTCTGAGCCACAAGTTTGAAGATGGGCCACCAAGCACATTCACTGTTCTCTGCTGATGGAATGGGAAGGATTGAGGTGGTTGGTAGCGTATGCAAATCAGTGGTATATGCAGAGCTGCTGGGTCTTTGGCATGTTGAGTGTCCTGTTAAATTGGTACAGTTTCTGGAACAGTTTGGAAACCAACTCCAGAATAGCTCTCTACCTTTTAACTGGCATCTCATATGCCTCGAAACAGAGCCTTAGCTTTTCCTTATGCAGAGGTAAAAGGCCTAAAATGCAAGTTGCCTTGGAGAAACAACTTTAAAATAATAAAATGCTCAGTGGCATTATTCCCTGAAAGCATCACTCTCTCCCACCCCCACCCCCCTGCAGTGGAAAATAAATTGGAAATTCAACATTAGAGATAAAATAAATTTTTATGAAATATGTTTGGAGCAGGAGGGAGGTGCTGCAAGGAAAACCCAGAGAAAAGGCTCTGTCAGCCTCCACCGAGTCCTGGAAACTATGCAGAGTGGTGTGCAAATGTATCGAGTCATCAGGAAAGTCATGACGCAGTTTTGCATAGAAAAACACATCATGACCTTCCCAATGGCCCAATATATTCTACCCCCCCCCCACAGTGGCACTTAGGTTATCCTTTACAGCAGGGGCTTTGGGAAATTTCTGTTACTTTTGCCTTATAGTATTCTGATTCCTGCATGATTTAGAAATAGGTAAAATTCACAGTAGCATTTTTCTACTTAATATCCTTTTTTTTTTGGTATGTTATAGGGGAGTTCACACCTGAAATGCAGGTGAGAATTCGACAAGAGATTGAGAAGGAGAAAAAAGTAGAGCCATGGAAGGAACAATTCTTTGAAAGCTACTATGGTCAGAGGTAATGTTAAGATGCGTTCTATAACCCAAATGCTAATTCCTGTGTATTGTCAGGCGGTGTTTCATCTCATTAACAGAAGATCTCGTCTTCAGCTTCCTTCTTTCCTTTTTATTTCATCAATTCTTTATTGAGTTTTTTTTTTTTTTCTTTTATGAATTATAGGGGCACAGAACTGGATTATTCCTCTTTCTTGACCTTTAACACACTTTCATTGTGGGCAAGATGTTTTTTTAAAAAAGAAAAAAGGTTGTTTTTTTAACTTGAGTTAGAGCCCCTTTGGCTGTTCTCCCAGTAACTTTACAAAACAGAAGAACACTGAAGTTCTGTACATTCTTTATAGTAGTTAATTATCCAAAAATACTGCTTACTCAGAATTACAAAGGAGCCCTAGGAATCCTGTAATATGGACCATTTTACCCAGCGTGTAATTACCCAGTCTCTCCTCTCTAAAAGGTGCCTGGGAGATGTGCATCACTGGACCCAAATACGAGCCTTGTTTTCAGGGAGCTTCAAGCTAAATCCATTTTTTTTTTCTAACAAAAAGTCCAAATGAATCTTAATGGTGGCATTTAAATAGATGACAAGGGAGCTGTTATGTTTGAAGTCGGGACTGAGCACAGGGCTCATATTTCTTAGTCCCTGATCCTCCTACTTAGTAAACGGCAGCCCTTCAGGGAAGACCATAACTGTGATTTGAGAACTTAGGGCTCCTTTTCCTTACCTCCAAGAAGCACTCCCTGATCCCACTTCACAGTCATTTCAGAAAGAACCACCTACCCTGACTTTTCTTCATTTTTAAAAAATACTTTTTTAATTTATTTATTCATTTATTTTTTAATTTGACCAGAGAGAGACAGAGTGTGAGAGTGAGAGAGAGAGAAAGTGAGAAAGCAAGTCACCAGATTCAGGAGTCGAACCCTGGTTTGCCAATGTGGGAGTGTCCAGCACCTTAACCACCATGCCACCTGTTGGTCCCAGACTTTTCTGCATTCTTAATATGAACATTCAGTAGTAGAAGCGATTTTGTATAACTTTGAGACCATTCTTAAAGGTGGCAGTAGCTGTATAAACATTTGTTCATTCCCTCCTTGTTAGGCAGATAGAAATTTGCAGCAACTCTTGCGTCTTTCTGTTTTCAGCTACTAGTTTTTTACTAGTTTAATAAAAGGAATTTTTTTATTATTATTACTGCCCACTTTTGTCCTTAGCCATTCTGTCTCAGAGGTACAGTACTGATTCTTCAGAGTCACCAAAGAAAGCAAATTGATTTTGCCTGTTACATAGTATTCTAAAACATTAAGAAGAGTCTTTTAGCCATGCTACACTATGGAAATCCCAATAGGGCTATATTTTTAGGATAGCCCAGAGATGCACGATCTCAGAATTTAGAAATAGACCAAATAGAATTTAAACAGGCTTTTCAAAAACTCAATTACAGGCGAGCCCTGTGGCCCAGTAGTTAAAGAGCCAGATTCCACATGGCCAACCTCACAATTTGGGTCCCGAACCCAGTGACTTAAAAAACACCCCAAATCCCAACAGGATGAAGAAAGGATTGTGGCATGACCATGCCCCAAATTGGGTAGTGCTTTCTGCCTTTCCTTGTCTTTGTCTGTCTCTGGCAGAAGACACACACATTCTCCAAATTTAAAAGAGAAAACAATGGGGCCAGCAGGTAGCATGGTGGTTAAGGGCACTGGACTCCCACATGGCTGACCACAGTTCAAATCTCGGATCTGGCAGCTTGCTTTTCTCTCTCTCCCTCCCTCTCTCCCTTCCTCTCTCTGTCTCTCTCTTTCTCCCTCATTCCTTCTCTCACTTCCTCCCTCTCTCTGTCCTTCACTGGTCTCATTAAAAATAAATAAATAAAATAATAAAATAATTCTTTTTAAAAATAAATAAAACAAAGCTCGTTACAATTCTCAACGTCTAGAAAACATTGATAGCCAGCTCTTCTGCTGTCTCCTTGTGGTTCCCCTAGATTTCTAGGGCCAGCCTTTCAGTAGGTACTGCTGAGCCAAATTGATCACAACCTGAACCTACAAGCCCAGAGTGGATAGACTTCACCTTCCTTTGATTGATTCCCTTGTGGGTAGTCTGTGATGCATCTCTCTAGACAATATGGCCTCTTTTAGAAGCAGAAGTAATAATAATTACCATTTTTTGGTCTTTTGTTAATGTGCTCGGTAAGTCCTGTACGTGGATTAACTTAAGTCATAATAGCAGCACTGGGAAGTAGTTAACCCTAGTGCATCAAACTGAGGTACAGAAATCTGGTCAGTCACTTAATATCATATAGACAGTTGGTATCAGAGCCAGGATTTGCATCTAAGCAGCCATGTTCCAGAATCTTCACTTCTTCTAGTAATACTAAAGCTAGTGCTTTACAAATACCTAATACGTACCAGAGGTGCTCCCAGGCATGGTCTTACCCCATTATCTTGTAATGCCCTCAGTGAAACAAGCCGTTTCTCATTTATTTCTTCTACTTTATAGTTCTGGCTTGAGCCTTGAAGATTCGAAGAAGTTGATAGCTTCCCCGAGCGATCCCAAAGTAAAGAAAACCCCAGCTGAGCAACCAAAATCCATGCTTCCCTCAGAGTCCTCTCCCATCAGAATAGCCACAGTTCCCCATTCAGAGTGTGAAGAAGAGCCAACGCAGAGACCATCACCAGTCAGCAAAGGAGAGCGCGAAAGCCAAGGCGAGGTGCCAGCAAGCTTCTCCAGGTCCACGGAGCCCCCACGGTCCTCGGCTAGCAGGACTGATGAGCTGACCAGTGTTCTTACCCTTAAGTGCCCAAAGGCTGAGGATCTCTCAGAGCAGAAGCCAGTTGTTTCTGCTGAACAGGAGTCTGAGAAAGAGAATCATCTCACCTCAGCTTCTAATTATAACAAAAATGAAAGCCAGGAAGCTGTAGTTACATCTCCAAGCAAACCCAAGAGTCCTGGGGTGGAGAAACCGATAATGAAGCCCATAGCAGAAGCAGGTTCACAGGAGGCCACCATGAAAGAACTTCCCGTGGTTCTTGCTGATCAGAGCCCAGAAAGCCTCAAGAGGAAATCTTCCCTCGCACAAGAAGAGACCTCTGTGAGCTGGGAAAAGAGGCCGCGTGTCACTGAGAGTCGCCAGCACCAGCCGCCATTTCAAGTCTCGCCACAGCCCTTTCTCCATAGAGGGGACAGGGTCCAGGTGCGAAAAGTTCCACCTCTCAAGGTAAGAGAGTGGGGAGAATTGGAAAGGAGAGATGGTCTGAGCCTTGGCTTTTTGGTTATACCTAGTAAATGACACACATATACATACACACGTTTTAAATGTAGATTCCATAGAAAAGACCTCCGTCTACATAAGTGATTATGAGTAGCAGTGACATTAGGGGGAGGAGTTGTGTTGAGAGTTCCAGGGACGTGGGGTGGAGTCAGAGGGAAGAAAGTCTTTGGCACCAGGAGAAAAGGTGGAAGGACCCTAGGAACAAGCTTATGTTGCTATCGCCATGATGTCTCTCCCTCCCGTGTTTGCCGCAGGTACTGTAGCGTTTATCTACTCTGAAAACATAAGGGTTAATGAAGTTTTGTTGTTTTTATAAATGAAACTAAGTTCTGTTGTTTTTTCCCTGCTTCTTTCAGATCCCGGTCTCCAGAATCTCCCCCATGCCGTTTCCTCCATCGCAGGTCTCTCCCAGGGCTCGTTTTCCAATCTCCATCACTAGTCCTAACAGAACAGGAGCCAGAACTCTTGCAGACATCAAAGCAAAGGCCCAGCTGGTCAAAGCACAGAGGGCAGCAGCCGCAGCAGCAGCAGCAGCTGCCGC
>NW_006199637.1:3725553-3738689 GCF_000334495.1 Tupaia belangeri chinensis
CTGCTGCAGCCGCCGCAGTTGGAGGGACCATTCCAGGACCTGGCCCAGGGGGTGGACAGGGTCCGGGAGAGGGTGGTGAAAGGCAGACTGCCAGAGGAGGGAGTCCAGGCTCAAACAGAGTCAGTGAAACTGGAAAGGGCCCCACACTGGAACTGGCAGGAACTGGAAGCAGGGGAGGTACGAGAGAGCTTTTACCCTGTGGTCCCGAGACTCAGCCCCAGTCTGAGACCAAGACCTCAGGCCCAGCACAGCCTCATCGTGTCCCTGGAGCACAACTACAGCAAACCCCCTCAGTGCCTCCAACACCTGCCGTCAGTGGAGCATGCACAAGTGTCCCATCACCCACCCACATAGAGAAACCGAATAATGACAGACTGAACTCTAGCAGGGCAGCAGCTACAGGGCCCTCTCTTAGCCACCCACAAGGGCCCAGTAGTTGTAGACAGGAGAAAGCACCTTCTCCAGCCCCAGGTCCTGCTCTAATCTCAGGTGCCTCACCAGTTAATTTCATAGCCGGTGGCTTAGTTGAGCCCAGAGTAGGTTCTAGTAGGAATACACCAAACCCTTCAGCCTCAGCAAAGGCAAGTGCTAGTGCTCTTGCAGACATGACTCCCTCTCCTTTAACATCTCTGTTAACAACAGCCCCTTTAGAAAAGCTTTCTGCACCCCAGGTTGGTGTAACTGCAGCGCCTACTGGTTCAGCTCCATCCTCGAGCGCTTTGCCAGCAGCTTCTAGCCTTAAAACCCCAGGAACTTCTTCAAATCTGAATGGACCCATTTCAAGACCAAGCTCTAGTATCCCTGCTAATAATCCTTTAGTTACTCAGTTGCTCCAGGGCAAAGATGTTCCCATGGAGCAAATTCTGCCTAAACCTCTCACCAAAGTTGAAATGAAAACTGTCCCGCTGACTACAAAAGAAGAAAAGGGGATGGGAGCGCTCCCGGGTGCCATCACAGCAGAATATAGCACCAGAGAGGAAGGAAGTGAGAGGCAGTCCCATCCAGCCAGCCAGCAGCTGGGCAAAACTTTGCAAAGTAAGCAGCTCCCCCAGGTTCCTAGGCCTCTCCAGGTCTTTTCAGCCAAGGACCTGAGGGACTCTAGCCTTGACGCACACAAATACCAAGAAGGACTAAGCAAAGCAACCCAAGATCAGATCCTTCAGACCCTCATCCAAAGGGTTCGAAGACAGAACGTCCCCTCACTTATGCCGCCCTCCCAGTTCAGCTTCGCTCACTCAGGTTTCCAGTCAGAAGATATCTCCACAAGCCAGAGGTTTATGCTGGGTTTTGCCGGCAGGAGGACATCCAAGCCTGCCATGGCAGGTCACTACTTACTTAATATTTCCACCTATGGCCGGGGCTCAGAGAGCTTTAGGAGGACCCAGTCTGTAAACCCTGAAGACCGTTTTTGTCTAAATAGCCCCACTGAAGCCTCAAAAATGGGATATACAGACTGTAAGAATGCAACCAGAGATAGCAGCAGCAGCAAAGAAGAGGATACTGATGAGGAGAGTGCTGGTGATGAGCAGGAGTCTACCGTGGTGAAGGAGGAGCCCCAGGCTTCCCAGAGCTCTGGCAAGTGTGATGCAAATTCAGGGCCCTACAGTAGGGAGCCTCTGTCCACCAGTGACTGCCTCACTAACAAGGGTGTGAAGGCCGAGACACCAGTGAACGAACAGACCACTGTCAGCAAGGAGAGTTACCTGTTTTCAAGAGGCCAGATGTTTGATGAGAAGGCCCTAGCCAGAGATTGTATCCAGGCGGCCCAGAAGCAGATGACTCATGCAGTGAGAGGTAAGACCATGCAGAGCAGCCCTGAGCTGTTCGTTTCTGCCCTTCCGCTGCCTGCAGACAGTCCTACACGTCAGCCTTTGCTCCTTCCACCACTGCAGACCCCAAAGTTGTATGGAAGCCCCACACAGATAGGGGCCAGCTACAGAGGCATGATCAATGTCTCCACCTCGTCTGACATGGACCACAACTCTGCTGGACCAGGTAGCCAGGTATCTAGCAACGTAGGTGATGTCATGTCCTTTTCAGTGACTGTCACTACCATCCCTGCTAGCCAAGCTTTGAATCCCAGCAGCCATGGCCAGACCATTCCTGTGCAGGCCTTTCCCGAAGAGAACAGCATAGAAGACACGCCTTCAAAATGTTACTGCCGGTTGAAAGCCATGATCATGTGCAAGGGGTGTGGAGCTTTCTGCCATGACGATTGCATTGGCCCCTCCAAACTGTGCGTCTCATGCCTTGTAGTTCGGTAACAAGACTAGAAAGAGACACATGGCGAAGGAGGGGGAAGGGAAGGGTTGACAAGATGTGTTTTTTGCATCCTTTTGGAATCACAGAAATAAACAAGTAGGCTTCTGTTATCTTAAAAGACAGATGTTACTTAATCAGGAATACGGAGTACAGATCTTGTGGGTTTTAGAGGAAGAGCACCTTGTATAGTTAAGTCTAAGTCAAGCAAGACTTTGCGAGTTTGTGACAAGTTTGCACTTACAAAATCATGTAAATATGTCACATTTTGTTTTAACATTATTTTTCAGGTGTTTAGGTAATAATGTATTTACTTTGAATTCAGATTTATGTTTCACTCCATGTGTCTGCGAAAGTTTTATGCCATCCATGACGAAAGGAAGCTGTCTCCCTTCTGACCAGTCCTCATAGGCCAGGAAAAGGAAGGAGTGAAGGATATCATCTGAAGAAGTGGCTGCTCACTGACAACCATGGCAGTGCAGCTGCAGGTTATTTGTAGGTTGTGCAGCCTTTGCAGGATTTGGACACAGAGTTTACTGAGTCCCTTTGCTTTCAGTGAACTCTTTTTAAGTTGAGGTTTTTGATAAGGGGTTAATTTCACAGGTAATGTTTCATACTCTTAACAGCTCTGACTTGGTTCTTGGCTTCTGTAAACCGGTAGTGTTGCCAAGCCCTGTGCGCTATTGGTGGATCCCTGCCGTTTCCTAGTCCTACCTCCCCACGTCGCACTCATGCCCCAGCCCTGAGACGATGAATGTGGTCTGAAGGGGGCGCCTTCTGGGCCCCACTGTGTGGCTGCACCTGTGCAGGGCAACAGTTGCAGCAGCAGTCCCTGCACTTGGTCATTCACGGGTGCTCACAAACAGGGTTTGTTCAAGAGGCAGAAAATCGTTAGTGATGGGATGATTGGGACACTCTTTTTGGACCAGGGAAATGAAACTGCAGAAACTGTTAAACTGAACTGAAAGAACTTTGGGAAATGGTTTTAACACTAGATACAAGGTAGTCCCTCTCTTCCTGGTCTCTTGCAATCCATTAACCTAATATTCTATGATTAGCTGTGGTCACAGGTAAAAAAGCTTATTATTGCCACATTTACTCATTCTGTTCAATCTATATTGACCTCCCAGGCCCCTGAGAAGGACCGAGTAATCTTATATCTGTCTGTAAACACCCGTGTATGCACACTCGTACACGCACAGTAGAAGACACGTTTTGTGTTTTAGAAAATAGGTCCTTGTTTGGATTACTGCTGCCTGGACACTAGGAATTTCTAACGTAAAACGGCTTTGGTGAATGGTTAGGGGGATGTCTGGAAAGGAGGAAAAATTAGCTCTAAAGTTTTATTTTTGCTTCCTTTTTTGTTGCTTTTTAAACCCTTCTCTAGTGTCTGAAGAATTTTCGAGTACGTATTTAGGTCATGGTTAAAGAACATTAAAATAAGCCTACAGTTTTACCAGAATTAGGTATTTAATCGGAGTTAGTCGATCTCTATTGTTTGCATATTGATTTCAAGTCTCCTAATTTGAAGTGTGTAAAGTAAAAATAGCGCAGACTAGTGCAGTCATAGTTGTACTTAAATTTCAGCAGGTGATATTTTTAAAGTACGTAACAACTGAAGTGTGTTGGTTAAGTCACATTCCAGATTAGGAGAGAGTCGGCAATGGTAATGTCTCGTCCCCGTTCTGCCACTCCCCACCCCCACCTCCACGTCAGCACTCCTGGTGCTTGCCACGGATCCTGCGCCAAACCCCGTGAGAAACTCGCGTCACCATTTCCCATTTTTCTTCTCTGCCCTTTTTTTTATTTTTTGGTGGCCCAAGGCAAATAAAAGTTTAATCGGTGTTCCAGTTTCAGCTGAGACAATAGGATGCCCTTCTTTCCTCCCCTTTTCCTCCAGCACCCACAGAGCTAAAAGATGAGAGGGCTGCGAGGACTCAGGGGAAAAGGCAGAAGGTCTTGAGCCAGGAACCAGTAGGAAACAGAAACCACAGTTCTGCTCCCAAACTTTCAGTACCCTGGATAGCATTCTAAAAGACCTCTTGCAGGCTGAGACTCCCCTCTGGGCCCAGCTTCTTTACTCTTCACCTTAGTGGCAAGACTGAGGGCCCGGTCTGTGTGCTGCAAGAGGTTGGGTATTTCAGAATGGACCCCATGCTAAATGTCAGTCACCAATTTGGGTTGATGAAGTGATCGTTGCTGTTTTTTTGTCAGAAAGGCTTTCTTCCATGGTCCCTTAATCTGAGGGTAGAGAGACTGTAACCAGGAAAGGAGGCGAAGTGTCAGGGATTTCCATTTAGAGAGCAAACCATACTGTACCTCTTTGTCCTGACCCAGGCTCCTGCAGCTAGTTCCTAATTATTACTATTCACCACATTCTCTTAACAAATAAAGCTTAGCACAATATTTGCATTTAGGAATACTTCATAAATAGAAATTACCACGAGGCACACTGCCTCAGTCTTGACTGGATGATAGTAAATTGAATACCAATCCATTTATCAATGTGTTTCAAAGTGGTAGTTTCAAGTAGAAAGCCATTCAACTTACAAGCTGAATAGAAAAAGAAAAAAAAAAATTACAACTTGGCCCTTCCGAAAAATGCAGTAAATTATTAAAGAGTATGAGACTCCAATACTTAATAGCAATTTTTATCTTAGCTTTTGAATTGTTTTACCTTTCAGTTCAATCCAAAATGTCTTAGTAAGTGTTAAGCTTGTTTTTAAGGTATTGGGTGGCACAGTTTCCAGACACTAGTCAGCACTGGGCCTGGTGCAAAGCCTGAGGTGCACACTCTGTGACCTCCACTGCAGGTCACCTTGGGAGAGAGCATTGATGATATACCATCTCTGTCTTATTTATAAGTGTTCTAATAGAGAAGGCCCCCAAATCAGAAAGGATTTTAATTAAAATTCTCCATCCTGTTAAACAGAAAATAAAGCCAAATAACTTGGAGTCATTTGCTCTACTTCTGTTTGTTAACCACTATGCTCAGGATGCTGAAGCTGCATATGGGATTCTTAAGAGTAAGAGCTGGCCACTGGCAGATTTTTCTTGGGGTGGGGAGGACAGAATCATGTGGTTACAACTTGGCCCTTCCGAAAATGCAGTAAATTATTAAAGAGTATGAGACTCCAATACTTAATAGCAATTTTTATCTTAGCTTTTGAATTGTTTTACCTTTCAGTTCAATCCAAAATGTCTTAGTAAGTGTTAAGCTTGTTTTTAAGGTATTGGGTGGCACAGTTTCCAGACACTAGTCAGCACTGGGCCTGGTGCAAAGCCTGAGGTGCACACTCTGTGACCTCCACTGCAGGTCACCTTGGGAGAGAGCATTGATGATATACCATCTCTGTCTTATTTATAAGTGTTCTAATAGAGAAGGCCCCCAAATCAGAAAGGATTTTAATTAAAATTCTCCATCCTGTTAAACAGAAAATAAAGCCAAATAACTTGGAGTCATTTGCTCTACTTCTGTTTGTTAACCACTATGCTCAGGATGCTGAAGCTGCATATGGGATTCTTAAGAGTAAGAGCTGGCCACTGGCAGATTTTTCTTGGGGTGGGGAGGACAGAATCATGTGGGTTGGGAATGCACACGGATGTAGATGTGTTCGAGCTTATCTCAGTTAAGTAGCCAGAGGAAGACCTCATTGACTTCAGGTGAAGGTGCAAGGCCACACAGTGAAATAACCTGAGCGTTAACAGCCTACCTGCTTCTGATCCCCTCTCCCCCTCTTGGAGACCCTTAACTCTTGGGTAAAGTGACTTGTTATGATGATGGAGGTCGTCTGTGGTCATTACACTGCTCTTTATTTCTAGAACTCACTGTCAGTGTGCAGTGCCAGGGTTGCTTTCTCTTTGACCTAGAGGTTTCATATCCTAGCAAGGAGGGAAAAGTCTCCCTGATGCTTTACAACAATATGCTGAGTCAAAAACTTGGGCAAGGGTAGTTTGCAGCTCAATTTCTAGAATAGTCCAAAGAGACTTTGAGAAACATGTGATAGGCAGGGACCTTTCCTACCATGTTTCAGTACATACAAACCTATTGAAAGAGAACAGTAGGTAAACCATTTCCTGAAGTCGAAGCAATAGCTTCATAGATTCTTGGTTACTTTATTTTTTTTAATGCTTTACATTTGATACAACTATTAAAGATCAATTTTAAAAATAGCTTTCCAGTAATATATTTTAAGTAATATATATTTTAATATCTATGTAAAAAGTGACAGTGGAAAACTTTGAATTTCTCATATATGGTATGTTTAATGTAGGACCTCACTGTTAAGGCACAAATTATTTCAAAGGAAGTTGCTCTAAAGACACTCAGATTTCCAAAAAATGCAATAAGGGGACTTGTTTGGGGTTTATTTTTTATTTTAAGAGAAAGTTGGCTTATTTACCACAAGCTATTTTTTCCCCTCTGGCTGTAAGATTTGTACAGATTGGTTTGGTAAATGCTAAACTTTTGTGTCTTTTGCCTTTTTAAAGGAATTGTTAACATTGGAATTGAGGGTATGTATAGAGAAGTTGGTGTCAACACCATTTTAAAAGTCATATTTTTTCACAAATATAGAAAAATCATTTTACATAAGAATTTTAAGTATTTGCAATAAATATATGTATATAGATTGTATGTATTCATATATTCTTATTTTTCATTTTATTATTAAGTAAAAGATAATTAAAAGTGAAAATAAAAACCTTGGAGTTTTTGGTGAATCTCGAGGTCTGATATACATCTGCTAGTGGATGGGTGAGGGCCCTCAGTTTCTGCCTTACCCTGCTATGGGGAGGTCACCGCAGATTGTGTGAAAGAGAGTAAAGGGAGGAATTTGGTGACAAATTAATCAGGGTAGTGTCGTTTCTTTTGGGATTTAAGTAAAACTTATTAAATTCTCCTGGTCTCTCTGTCTCCATGTTTTCCCTTTGATCTGTCTCCTACCACCTGCTGTGACTGGGAAAGTGTAGGAGCTCGGTACACAGACCCACTGCCTCAGAAACAAGAAAATGGCAAGGAACTGTCTCGGGGGGAGAACAGGATTTCCTTTATTCACAGTGGCTAACAATTTATTGCCAGACCACCTTCCAGGTCCTGAGGGTATGTCAAGAAATAATATCTTTACGATAATAAAAGTGTTTTCTCTTTTCCACGTCTTTGAGAAGTGAGCTGCACCACAGAGGTATGTCCTGCCTGAGTGATCTGGGAAGGTGACCGGCTAGAGTTGTGGGAAGAGGGACATATGCTTGTGGTCAGGGTCAGTTTCCACTTTCCACTCTTTATTGTTGACCTCTTAGTGTCAGGAAAGGCAGTGATGGGAACAGGGCTGAGCCAGATGTCATGAGAGGTGCATTGTCACCATCCATACCTAGACTGCCGTCTTAATCCAAGAGAACTCATCCTGTGATTGTAAATTGTTAACTGTGGGGTACAGTAAAGAGCAAAATGGTATTCAGGTGATCCTTGGAAATAAAGGTCTATAGGGTGTTTTTTTTTTAATGAATAATATATATATAGAGAGAGAGATTCATTGATAGCCTGAAAGAAAAATTGAGGTCAGATTTTCAGAAATGTAGCTTGACCCATGAAACTGACGTTTTATTGTAGCTCATTGGTTCTGCCCATAATTGCTCAGCCGTGGTATTTTCACTGAAAAAAGTAGCATATTTTTGTCCAGCTGTGGTGGCACAGTGGTCGCTCTGCATTGCTGGATGCTGGGTGGAAGGTCAGGGTTCAGTTCATAGGTTGACTGTATGTGCTAGGCACGTGCTTGTACCCATGATCACAGCTGCTGATGGTGGGTGGGCTTGTGACATGAGACAGTGTCAAGAATGCTTGTCTTAGCTATGTGAGTGTGCATCTGTCTGTCCCTTTACGATAGAAAGAAATAAAAATGAGCTTTTTTTAGAAATCATATTTTGGAAATTAATAGTATATGCTTTTTAAAAGACATTACTTTTCAGAAGTTGAATTTCAGACATCTGTGTTACCCAAAGACATTGGAGATAGTTCATCCACCCAAAAGAATGAACTCTAGATCTTAGCTGAAAATGTATGATTTCTAGAGGAAATATGTCTCAGGGAACATACTCATAATTCCCATTTATAGTAGATAGGAATGAAAGTGAAATATTTAAATGTATATAAACTAGTTCTTGATGACCATTACAGAGATTAAACCTCCCCATTTCTAATACATTATTTAAATGGGCTTCCTACCTCATGCATAGTAAAATTCATGTGCAGGTGATGACATGGGAGCCTAAAGGTGTAGTTGGTCTGCAGTTGAGTGAGAGCAATATTTAGAACACAGAAGAGTTTCAACATGGATCGCCTACTAGCCTTTATTCACTTCAGTCTCAGAGACCTGTGTTCATTGCTTTTAACACTACTTCACCTCAGCTGGTCTTAAGAAGTCAGAGATTTTGCATAATATTCCTCATGTTTTATGTATAAATCATGTCATTAATTAAACTATTTGTTGAATACCTACTATGTGCTCAGCATCACTAAAGTGCTAGTTGTGCAAGGGAAAGCCAAACAGTCATGGAAGTTATAAAAAGGTCTTTTTATAAACCATGCAACACGTTTCTGGGTCAGAGCTCGAGGAGTAATGAACATTGCATAGCTCCCAAAACATGTTGGAGTGTAAATGAGTTATGAAATAGAAAATGTTTATTTGGGCAGAACTGGGCAAAATAGTTGGCAAATCGTGAAGAAAAGGTATTGCCCTAGATGAACACACAATGAAATTATTAGGAGCCGTGTTGGGTAAAATTTACCTTTTTTGAGAACTATCATTGGAGTATCTAGAGTTACTAATAAGACTTTCAAGAAATCTCTGAGTAATATCTTAATTTAAAGAAGGATTCAGGCCAAAAGCAATCCTTTTCAATTAATTGAGGCCAGTATTATGTTTATCCCTTTTAAGTAACAGCAGGGTAGAGAATAGTTTTCCTTTTCTTTTCCAAACCTGAAAGAAGCTAAAGGGAATTTTTTTTTACACACAATTTTCCTGTTATAGGTGAGAAGGAAGTGTATCCCTTCACTGTGAATTGCCACATCCCCCTTTTCCTCTTCATATGGATAAAATTACTTCAGTGTTCTGTATTCTAATATTGTAGAATTGGCCTTAAAAAAAAAATTTCTATCTCTTAAGTCTCAGAACTTACGTTAAAACGGGCTTCAGCAGGACCCCAGCCCTTTTCATTTTAGTGTCCCAAATTTGAATTATTTTGGTAGGACTTTGTGGTAGAAAGGTTTTAATGTCCTCTGTGGTCAGTGCTTATTTTTGAATTTCCCTTACTGCTTGTCTTTCACCTGGGTTTTTGGGTTTACAGCTTGAACTCTGTATGCCAAAATACCCGTATCCACTTTTCAGTCAAAGACGTGTTAGGTGTGTTGTACTATGTGATGTAGTCCCAGCTCTGTCCAGGAACAAGGAGGGTAGGTAGATCGATACTTGGTAACCTTCAGCAGAAGCTTGGGCTTCCTCTGTGGAGATTTGCAAGCTAAGAATACTCAGGGAATCCCTGGAAGGATCTCCTTGTAACAGGAAGGACAAGACAAAACCTGGAAAAGACACAGCCAGAGATGAGCAGCTGTGGAGATGGGCTGAGACTAGATAGCAGATTGTCTTCAAACACATAAGAAGCTTAACAGTTTTTTTTAATCCTGATTTTCATCTTAATTGCAAAACCTAGAAGATGCCTGAGGGAAAATAAAGATAAATCAAATTTTTTGTTTTAAGAGAGATTTTCACTATAGGGCAAGTGTGCTCGCTGGAGAGACAGAGACAGAAAGCAAGAAATCACACCACAGGGGGTATGGCATTCCACAGTCCCTTCAACGTTCTCCTCTCGGGATTTGGGCATGTACGCACATGTGCCCAGAGTGAGTTTTAAGCTCTGGGTCTGGAACTTGAACCATGGTCAACTACGTGGGAGACCAGTGACGTAACCATTATGCCATGTGATGGTCCTGATAAATCAAATTTGATTTTTAAAGTTTTGGGTTCTCTTAACATGAGTTTAACATGCAATTTGATTTCAAGCATTTTGTGGGCTAAGGAATGATTTTCTACTGAACTTTGGCAGCTTCTGCTGTTGATCAGGATGTGTAGGGTTCTGCAGCTGTACCTGTTAAGTGAAACAGAACTTGGCTACATAAAAACCATATTAAGTCAACTTGAATCAATGCTTAATTTTATAGTTTAATCAAGGATCCTCTTTTTAAATATTTAAATATAACTTATTTAAAACACAGCTATGTCCTTCCTGTGGAAAGTATTGTACGTAAAATTTTACGTGTCTTGGGCAGTTTACCTAGAGCTTGGGAATTATGGAGTTGGTTATTGGCCCTAAGTCAGCAATTATTTTCATTTAGTTTTTCAGGCAACAATAGTTTGGAGACTTCTTCAGTGGTGACCCCAGCTGAACATATATATATAATAATTTTGCACAATTTTTAAATTATTCAGATTTTTCCAGAGTCTCAGATTTGGCTACCTTTTTGATAGGGAGATAACTAGGGCTGGAAAGAGGTAATAGTTTATTATTCTTTGGTAATAAAGTAATTGAAGAGCAAGTTTATGCTTCAATAATAAAGTATTAATTGAAGAGCAAGTTTGTTGAGAAAGTCACAAAATGTTTAGAATCCATGAAAAATCTAGAGTTTATGACAGAAGAAACTCTAGAAGCCATAAGTGCTTTGATCTGTTTTTTCAAAATCTACCTTAATTATGTGACTCACTGCATCACACCCTTCACCAGCACCAAGAGAAATCAGAATGGAAGAAATGAACTTTTGGTGATCTTGTTCATTTTAAAATCATTGTGCACATAGGCCTTAGCACTTTGACAGGTAAAACTGCCTCTTACCTTCTCACTGTTGTCTTTATCCCTCTCACTTTTAGCCTGTTCCTTTTATTTGTCATATAAAAACTACCTTTTTCAGAGTTGAATGTATAATAGTGTTTCTGCACATGGACAAACTGTATTTTATCTTAATGACTCATTTTGTGTTGAATAAAGGCACACAGTTTTACTCTAGTGACTGTGCCTTTTCTTTCAAAAAAACAAAAACAGCATTTGGATGGCTTACCTGCGTGTTGCCCCTTCCCATCTGCTTGATTGCACAGCTGTCCCTAGATCCTGGCTAAAGCTGGGTATTACAGAGAGTGCTGATTTTTTCAGTAAATACTCAAAGGCGGTTTCAGAACTCAACTTGAGCCAAAGTATGTATATTTCTAAAATAGAAAGGAATCTGTACCATAAAGCTATAGTGATCAAAACTGTGGTACTGGCATAAAGGTAGATACATAAACCAGTGGAATAGAAGAGCCCAGAAATAAACCCTTTTTCAGCATTGGTGCCAGTATTAGTCAGTGGAGAAAAGACTGTCTTCAACAAATGGTAATGAGAACACTTAAAGTCCACATTGAAATATAAAATTGAACCTAAAACAGTATATAAAAATTAAAGGGAAAGATATCAAACTCTTGGAAGAAAATGAAAAGCTTCGTAATTGGATTCAATAATGATTTCTTGGATATGGTGCCAAAAGCATGGACAGCAAGAGAAAAAATTGTGTGCATCAGAAGACATAACACTGAAAAGACAACCTACAGAAAAGGAGAAAATATTCACAAGTCTTAATGTTGATAAGTGTTCAGAGTATATAAAGAACTACAGCAATAAAATGGGCAGAGGATGTTTGGAATAGATTTCTCCAAACTAGATATATAAATGACAAATAAGCATATAAAAAATGCTCAATGTCTGTCATCACTAAGGAAATGCAAATGAAAATCACAGAGAGATGACACTTAACATCCATTATGATGGCTGTTCGCAAGGAAAAAAACCTGGAGAGTTAGCGATGTGAAGAAATGGGAACTCTTGTGCATTGCTAATGGGAATGTAAAGTGTTGCAGCTGCTGTAGATAACAGTATGGTGGTTCCTCGGAAAACTAAACATAAGGTCCAGCAATTCCACTGGGTATAGACCCCTGAAAATGAAAACAGAGACTCAAGCAGGTGTACACCAGTGTTGACAGCATTAGTCACAACCATCATAACAAGCAACTCGAATGTTAACAGAGAACATGGTATGTATGTACAATGGAATACCATTCAGCCTTAAAAAAGGAAAGAAATTCTAACACCTGTTACAACGTGGATAAACCTTGAAGACACTAAGTGAAATAAGTCAGACACAGAAAGATAGATACATGATTCTTCTTACACGAAGTAACTAGGGTAGTCAGATGCATAATGACAAAGTAGAATGGTCATTGCAGAGGGGCTGGGGAGTGTGTATGTATGAAGGAGGAGATGAAAAAAGTCTGCAGATGGGCAGTAGGGATGGTTGCACAACAATGTGAATGTACTTAACACTACAGACCTGTGCATTTAAAATGGGTTAAAATGCTTCATTTTGGGGTGTTTTTTTAATTGCTAGAGGGTGCATCAGAGAGGAAAAATGTCTACCTACTGGGAGGAAAAAGGATTTGTCCTGTTAGTATTTGGGGCATGCACACACGGCATGTTTTTCAGGCTGCTAGGACCAGAATTCAAGCTGCAGTCAGCCATATGTTCCCAATGCAAAACAGTTAACCCGCATACTACAGGGACCAGCCATAAAATGATCCGTTTTAGGTCTATCTTACCAAGTTCAGAAGAAAGCCAAAGTGGATACAGAAAATTTGTATGACATTCTCTTCTCCAAGCAACTCCAAGAAGATGAAAATTAAAGTGTAAAGGAAATAAAGAAGCTAAGGCCCACCAGTGTGGTGAAGAAAAACCCTGTAGCACTAGAGAAACTACTAGTTTGCTACTACGTCTTTGAAGGAAGCAAAGCTCTTGTAGAGGGAGAG
>NW_006199637.1:3738700-3741282 GCF_000334495.1 Tupaia belangeri chinensis
GGGAAAGTGTCATGGGCTCTAAGAAACTGCAACGGGAATGTAACTGACTACAACAGACTGTTACAGCCAGGAATCCAAGATGTGGACCAGACCTGAAGGTAAAGATTGCCAGGGTATTGGTAATTAATGGCAGCGATGAGCAAACTTGCTTTTTTTTTTTTTTTTTTTAAGGTTTTGGCATTGGGTGCATGTGCTCGCTAAAAGGAGGGAAAGTGAGAAACCACGCACACACCGGGGGGGGGGGGGGGGGGGTGACGCCCGCAGAAGGGGGGGGGCGTCGTAGCCACGATGCAATCCATTCTCTCAGGATTTGGGGCACATATGCACACATGTCTGGCATGATTTTCAAGCTGCCAGATCTGGAACTCAAACCATGGTCAGCCTAATGGGAGTTCAGTGCCTTAACCACAGTGCCACCTGCTAGCAAGCACT
The DNA here is from genome assembly GCF_000334495.1 of Tupaia belangeri chinensis. Classification (NCBI taxonomy): domain Eukaryota; kingdom Metazoa; phylum Chordata; class Mammalia; order Scandentia; family Tupaiidae; genus Tupaia; species Tupaia belangeri. The sequence goes on from NW_006199637.1 coordinate 3,739,133, forward strand.
TTTTAAAAAGAAAAAAAACTATTACCCATCCTCCAGTGACTTACTAAGCATTCTAATGAGTAAAGTTCTTGTGATGAAGGTCTTTGCTGATCTGAGATGGAAAAAAAATACCTCTTTTGCCCTTCATTCAAAAAAGTTTTAGTGAAACACCTCTGTTTGAACTATTTCAGTTTCTTGTTGAATTGCCTGATCTCTGCTTTTGTCAGTGTTGTTATTGGAGTGTTCCATTTTTTTCTTAGTGACTAATAAGTGGTCTTCACATTGTGAAGATAGCCCCTAATTCTCAAGTCCTGCATTCTTATTTGTAGTGTATTTTGCTATGCAGAAACTTATATTTTCTGTATTTACTAGTCTCCTTTTAGATTTTTGTTTTGTGATATATTTAACCACACAATGACTATAACAGCATTTATCCCCTTTTCCTAGTCTACTTATGACTTACATTTAATTTTCAACAGCTATACTAAAGTATAATTGTTATATAACAAACTGCACGTAAAGTGACATGTTTTGACGCTTGCCATCACAGTTGATAGTACGTACCCTCTTTTGGCCTGGCTTTCCCTTAGCTCAGTTATTTTGTTACTTATGTTGTCATGTATATGAATGGTTCATTACTGGTTAGTTACGGGTAGTATTCTATTGTGTGGATATACCACAGTCTGTTTATCCATTCACCTGTCAACGAACACTTGAGTTGTTTCTTATCGTTCAGTATTATAAATCACACTGCTTTGTATAAGTTTGTATGGACATAGACTTTTGTTTCTCTTGGCTAAAATCCTTGGAATGGAATGGCTGGATCACGGTAGGTGTATGTTTAGCTTTTTAAGAAACTGCTTAGCTGGGACCAGCAGTTAGCGTAATGGCTATGTCGCTGGACTCCCATGTAGTCGACCGTGGTTCGCATCCTGAACCTGGTGGCTTAAAAGTCACGCCGGGTGCGTGTGCGTGTGTGCGTGCCCAAGATCCCAAGAGGAGAACGGAGGAGAAAAGATTGTGGCATGTCCATCCCCCCGGGGGATGATTTCTCGCTTTCTGTCTCTTTCTGTCTGTCTGGCGAGCGCACGTGCCCTATAACAAAAACCTCTCAAAAAAAAAAAAAAAAACTGCTTAGCTAATTTTCAAAGTGATTGTATTATTTTGTGTTTTTGTTTTTGTTTTTTAACCAACAGTGTGACAGACCCAGCTCTTCCACTTCCTATCAATATTTGGGTCAGTGTTTTAGCCATTTTAACAGAGACATAGCAGTATCTCCCTAGTGACTAATGCTGCTGTGCCTTTTCCCATCCATTTATCATCTTCCATGAATATTTCATGCATTCCTTTTTGTATGTTGTGATTTTCACACTTCTGTTGAAAGTCAGTTGCATATAGGTATCTGAGTCTATTTTCAGACTGTATTCTGTTCCATTGATATATTTTATACTTTTGGACCATTACCAAATTCTCTTAATTACATATCTTTAAAAAGCTTAAAAATCAGATGGTGTTAGTTCTTCATATTTTTCTTCATTTCCAAATGGGTTAAGCTTTTATTAGGTCCTTTGGCTGGTCCTGCGGCCTAGTGGTTAAGGGAACTAGATCCCACACAACTGACTGTGCAATACAAACCTCAGTCCTTCCAGCTTGGATAAAAACACCAGGTGCGTGTGTGTGCTTGCCCAAGATCTCAGCAGAATAGAGAAATGGCGGAGAGGGGATTGTGCTCTAACTATGCCACATTAGGAGCTCCCTCTTTTTTGGCAAGCTCATATACTCTTTGGGGAAAAAAGGGAGGGAACTCTATTAGGTCTTTGATTTCCATATGAATTGTAGAATCAACTTGTCAGTTGTACAGAAACAGGATTTTGATTAGGGTTATGTTTAAGCTATACATCACTTTGTGGAGAACGATTTTAACAGGATTGAGCCTGGCTCAGTGGCTCAGTACTAATGTACTGCTCCAGTGAGGCTGGATTCATATGGGAGATTGTGGGTTCAGTTTCCCAGTCCACCTGTGTGCACCTGGCCATCTGGGAAGGATGGGGGCTTGTGGCATGAGACCTGCTGAGAGTACTTTTCTCTCTCTCTCTCGATGTCAACCTAAAGCGGTAAACAGCCAAAGTATGTAAAGCAAAACAGGTTTATTTGGGCATAAATTTGAAGAT
>NW_006199637.1:3741496-3751434 GCF_000334495.1 Tupaia belangeri chinensis
AGCAAAACAGGTTTATTTGTTCAGAAATTTGAAGAGTCCTGCTGGCAACCCCAGTGAACCTATTTCGTGTTGCCCTGGTTGTGCTCACTGAGGTCTTAACATTTCAAGCAGGTTTTACAGGCAAAAAAAACAAGAGAGGGATGATGCCATTTGTTTTAGGATAGTTATTTTGGCCACCAGGATCAACAAAGGTGGCATCCACAAGGTTGAACTGGCAGTGTCTGGGCAGACGTCCTTGCAGAAAGAGTCCCTGTGTCAGGTTGCGGTGGTCTTGGTGCAAGATTATGGCAGAGTTCTTTAACAGGCATACTAGCATGAACAAGCCTGTCCTCCATAGCTTCCCGGCGTGGTCTAGTCAGGATTGACACATGACTCCGTTTTCATTCTGACAGAGAAGTAAGTGTAAATATATATTAAACATGGACTGCACAGCTTATCCATCTTTTCATTTATATATGCATCATTTACTTTCAGCCATGTGTTTTTTCACTGCCTCACCAGAGGGATGGAGGCAGCACCACCCAATGGGGCGTGGTCATGGCTCAGTCATTTTTCCTCCATTTCTGCAGCCCGTTGGGCATGCACACAAAGGTCCAGCATGTTCTTCAGGCTTCAGGGGGGCCAGTACCCCAAACATGGATCTGGCTCTCAACCGCTAGGCTGCAGAGCCAGTCTCTTAGCCGTATCTTGTAGATTCCAGTGAAGATCTTTTACATCTTCTGTCAGATTTAATCCTACATTAATTGTGTGTGTGTGTGTGTGTGTGTGTGTGTGTGTGTGTGTGTGTAAAGGTTTTTGCTATAGGGCATGTGCACTCGACATAAAGACGGAGAGAAAGAAAGCGAGAAATCACCCCCCTGGGGCCATGGCCATGCTGCAATCCCTTCTCCATTCTCCTCTTGGGATCTTGGGTATGCACACACATGTGCCCGGCATGAGTTTAAGACACCGGGTCTGGGACTTGTACTGCGGTCAACTACATGGGAGTCTAGCGGCATAGCCATTATGCTACCTGCTAGTCCCTATGTTTTAATATTTTTAAGTGGTACTATAAAATATTAACTTAGGATTTTGTTTTTCTTTTTGCTATAGGGTGCATATACTCACCAGAGAGAGACAGAGAAAGCAAGAAAGTGAGAAATCACCCTCCCAGGGTGGTCACACCACAATCCCCTCTTCTCCAGTCTCGACTCAGGATTTTGGGCATACATGTGTCCGGTGTGATTTTCAAGCCACTGGGTCCAGGAGTTAAACCACGCATGTGGTCAGCCATATGAGATCCAGCTATCTTAACCTCCACACCACCTGCTGGGCCTTCCTTTTTATTTCTTCAATGGAAGAGGGAGACCATCACCAATAGGGTCCTCATGCCGTGATCTTACTCCTGGCTCCAGTCAGCCAGGATCACACAGGTGCACCGGGAGCCTACAGGGAGATCTCAGGATTCAAACCCAGGACCTGTTGTGTGACCTCAGCATCACAGAGCATTGCATTACCACTGTGCTACCGTGGCTGGCCTAAAATGTATTAAATGTTAATATAAAATTTCATTTTTGAGGGTTTATTCTTGGAAATAAGCCTTCTGTTCACATTTTTATACTACCATCTTTCTGAACTCACTAATTAGAGTCAGTGGCTTCTTTGTACATCTCGTTGAATTTTCTATATAGATAACAGTGCCATTCTCCAAAGACCTAACGTCTTCTGGATAGTGTGTTTTTTTTCTGTCTGACTGCACTGACTACAGACTCCAATATGATGTTGACTAGAAGTAGAGAGAGGACATCCGTGCTGATCTTACAGAGAAAGCATTCAATATTTCATGTTAAGTTAGTGAGCATATTACATAAGAAAAAAATGACAGTATTTGCTGACAGTGGCAAAAATTAAGCTTTTAGGGACCAGCAGTTGACATAATGGCTATGTCACTGGACTCTCATGTAGTCAACCGTGGTTTGAGTCCAGGACAAAGTGGCTTAAACTTGGGTGTGTGTGCGTGCGTGCCCAAGATCCTGAGAGGAGAATGAAGGAGAACGGATTGTGGTGTGGCCATGCCCCCTGGGGGGTGATTTCTCACTTTCTGTCTCTCTGTTTCTGGCGAGTGCACACGCCCTATATAGCAAAAACCTCTCCTAAATAAATAAATAACATCTCTTAAAAATTAAACTTTTAAATTAAAAACTGGAAAATGTTTATCTACCACCATGAGCTTGACAGCTGCCTGACACGTAAAGACTTAGAGAAATCAAATAGACTACAATCACACACATTTGATAGTGTGTAATTCAAAGACCATGTCCTAGAGAAAGAAGCTCTGTAGGTACTTAGTCTGCCTTCTTGAAACCAGAACGTTTGAGCACTCTGTTCTCCAGTGCTATGGACCCTGTGGTAGTTTATGAGACTGACTCTAGACCCAACTACCCAGGCGTCTCCCTCAGCCATTGCTGCTTCACAACCCAACACCATGGTTTCTCTGGGACTTTGCTTAGTAGCCTTGTACTCCGTCCGGGGAATCAGCACACCCTTGCTCCTCCTAGGTTTCCTCCATGCCTCCCGGAGTATTTCACTGCTGTAATTTTGACACTAAGGTGGCTGAGTCAAGGGACCTGCATCCACAAAGGGACTTCAAAAAGGTCATGGAGGGACCAGCAGTTAGCGTAATGGCTATGTCGCTGGACTCCCACCTAGTCGACCGCTGTTCGAGTCCCGGACCCGGTGGCTTGGACTCACACCGGGCGCTTGTGCTTGCATGCCCAAGATCCCAAGAGGAGAATGGAGGAGAAGGGATTGCGGTGTGGCCATCCCCCCTGGGGGGTGATTTCTCACTTTCTGTCTCTCTGTCTCTGTCCGTCTGTCTGGCGAGCACACGCACCCTATAGCAAAAACCTCTCAAAAAAAAAAAAAAAAAAGGTCATGGAGAAATGGAGTTAAATTGAGTTTATTTTTGGTCCCCCCCCCCAAAAAAAAAGTAGTAATAGAAATCCAATTCATTAGTTTCTCAATGCATATTTTCCATTCTTTGTTTTTTTAGAGATTTTTGCTGTAGGATGTGTGTGCTTACCAGAGAGAGAGAGACAGACAACAAGAAATCACCCCCCGAGGAGATGGCCACACTGCAATCCCTTCTCTTCCATTTTCCTCTCAGGACTTGGTGCACGCACGCACGCACACGCACCCAACGTGAGTTTTAAGTCACCAGGTCCGAGACTCAAGCCGCAGCCTACTATGTGGGAGCCCAGTGACATAGCCATTCCTCCAGATGCTGGTTGCTCCGTGAACTGTTTTGATGATCCCATCAGGAATTCCTGCCCTTCTTTCCATGTCCTCTGCTCTTGCTCACTGGTGGAAGGGCTTTCCCCGTGGGTGGCAGGAACCTATGCTTTCACCTCTCTGTCTCCGCCATGCTCAGTCTCTACAAGGCTTTGTCCCGTCTGTACAGAAACCCAGAAAAGTCTGGATTCCAAGACTGCTGACTTAACTATGGGCTTTTTTTTTCCCCCATAGGGTTCATGTGCTCACTGGAGAGAGAGAGTCAGAGACAGAGAAAATGAGAAATCACTCCCCAGTGGGGATGGCCACACTGCAATCCTTTCTCCTTGTTCTCCTTTCAGGATTTTGGGCCCACACAAACATGCCTGGTGTGATTTTCAAGCTGCTGGGTCCAGGACTCAAACTGGTCAACCATGTGAAAGTCCAGCACTTTAACCACCACACCATCTGCTGGCCCCTACTACAGACATTTTTTTTTTTTAAAGAATTATTTACTGGGGCTGGGACCAGCAGTTGACATAATGGCTATGTCTCTGGACTCCCACGTAGTCAACTGCGGTTCAAGTCCTAGACCCAGTGACTGAAACTCACGCCAGGTGTGTGTCCGTGTGTGCCCAAGATCTCGAGAGGAGAATGGAGTAGAAGGGATTGTGGCATGGCCATCCTCCCTGGGGGGTGATTTCTCGCTTTCTGTCTCTCTGTCTTTCTGGGGAGTGCACGAGCCCTGTACCAAAAACCTCTCAAAAAAAAAAAATTATTTATTGGGGCTGGCAGGTGGTGTGGTGGTTAAGGTGCTTAGACTCTCACATGACTGACCACAATTTGAGTCCCAGACCTGGCAACTTGCTTTTTCGCTTTCTCTCCATCTCCCTCTGTCTCTCTCTGGTCAAATTAAAATAATAATAAATTAAAAATAGATATTGAGTATTATTAACGTGTTTTTTAGTTTGCTCTAGAGCACGTGTGCTTACCAGAGGGAGACAGAAAACGAGAAAGCAAGCTGCTAGCTATGGGCTTCAAACCACAGTTGGCCATGTGGGAGTCCAGCATCCCAAAGGGCTGGCGGGTGACGTAGTGGTTAAGGTACCTACCAGATTCTCACAAGGTCGGCCATGGTTTGAGTCCTGAACCTGGTGATTTGCTTTCTCACTTTCCCTCTCTCTCTGTCTCTTTCTATCACTCTCTGGTCAAATTTTTAAAAATGATGATGAATGTAAAGAAAATAATTTAAAAAAAAAAAAAGAATAGTTTGGGACTAGCAGACGGTGAAATGGTTATGTTATTCAACTATGGTTATGTAGTTGACTGCGGTTTGAGTCCCAGACCTGGTGGTTTAAACTCACGCCAGGCACACGTGTGTGTGAAAATCCCAAGAGGAGAATGGAGAAGAAGGGATTGTAGCATGGCCAGGTATTGTATTGTATTCCACATCTACAATTTCTTGCTTTCTGTTTCTCTGTCTCTTTCCAGTGAGCGCACGTGCCTTACAGCAAAAATCTCTTTGAAAAAAAAAAAAAAAAAAAGAGCCTAGTTTGAAGTGCAACATTGGGTCATAATTTTGTTTTGTTAATGCCTTTCCTAGGGCATTAAGCCTCAACCTCATTGTCTGAAAGGCTTGCAGATGTGGAGAAGGAAGTATCGAGAAGGGAGCATGCATTATTACCCCATAGCTGTGGATTGCAGATGTTACAAGGATGGAGGAAAAGTGTAAGACCCAGAGAGCCGGGATACTGCGTGGCAGAGCCAGGAGTGTGCTGTGAGGAATACATTTCTGCTCTTGGTACATTACCCGGCCTCAGGTATTTTGTTGTAGCAGCACTAAATGGGCTGACAGCCCTGCCTCTCTTCTGTTGGCCAAATCAATACTTCTTGAATGTTGTAATTGCAAATAGTAATATTAGCAATAAGTTACTGAGCATTAACCATGTCCTTAAGGATTGGAAACGGTGGTCTCGAAGGAGGAGGAAGGGAAGGAAGATGACAGACTTCCTAACAGGACTGAGCCTCACATGTCAGGATGAGTGGACACTGACCCTTTGAGGAGGAGGAACCGGCCTCTTTCCGTCATTTATGGCAATCCACCGACGTTTGTATTCCACGTCTACAATTCGCAAAGCACTTCACGGACGTGAGTCTCATCCCTTTCCGGTGAGTGATGAAAGAGGTAGAGACTATCATGCTTATTGAACGTATTGAAAAAAATGAGGCTCAGACGAGATCAAGGGTCCTCAGTCACACAGCTGGTCAGTAACCGAGTTGTGGGTTGGGCCTCCCCTCTGAGAAGGGGAGAGCACGCCCTCCTGTGACTATGGCTGGCCTCCTTCATAGTGTTCCCCTCCTGGCACCGCCATCAACCAGGGATGAATTTACAGCCCCTGCAGGGGAGAGAAAGCTCTGCGATTAGACTAAATATAGGCTGGGAGAGGCTGCGTCTCATTTGAGCTAATTATCCTGTCACCCTTCAGAAGAACAAAGAGTGAAGAATTCCCAGGCCTCGTCATTTCCATTCCTCTCACTAGCTTGGGCTTCTCTGTACCGCCCGACACCCGCCCCAGCCCCACCCTGGGCCTGCAGGCAAATCCTCACAGAGAAAACATGTTGGCTGGCTGAGAACTTCTGCCGCAGAGGAAGACCTTGGCAAGGACGGCCCTGCTTCCATCTCCGGTACATTGACTCTCCTGGTACTGGGGAGACTGGCCTGGTGAGAGAGCCCTTAGTCCTAGGAACGCCGGAGAGAGAAAGGAGGAATAGCCCGGCTGACAGCTGATTGCATGATATATTGATAACCTATTTTGCAAAGCCTGCCTTTTCCTTACAGTCAACGAACACGAAGCACACGCTCTGTACAAGGCGTGTGGGCGATTTATCATGTACTGTGCTATAAGAAAGTCACCGGATTCTGAAGCATTGAATTCAAAACCGAAGTTAGAGAAATTCGAGACCAGGAAAGATACTTTGATCAAGACGTGGGCTTATGCCATTAAGGACTGAGTAAAGAAGAGTCGTTACTGAAAACCAAAATAGGAGGGGGGGGGTTTAAGCAATGAAATACTGCCTCGGGAAGTTTTTATTTAGTTCTTGTTTATCTTATAGGGAAGTGCTGCAGAACACTTGGCATCAACCATTAGCAAAAAAACTTAACAGCAGGATGATATTTAATAGAACTCAAATAAAAACTGTTAACCACAAATATTACAAATAATTCCAAATTCCTTGTTCCTTTCCATCGTGGATGGCTTTACGATACAGGCGTAACATCTGCAGATGGGCTCAGAAGTGTTTATATCTTGTAATATACTAAGAATCCGTAGGAGCATATTTAACATCTGGAACAAGTTCCAAGGAAGAGACTGCGCCGGAAAAAATGCCTGGCACATTTCAGATCAGATGATGCACATTTTAAAACCAAATGTTCTTTCTAAGAAAAAGGATGTCGGCCGTTCTGCCAATAGGTATGAAAAACAGAGTTCAAAGGCTTCATGTCACAGAATCAGCATCTAACCAAGCCTGGAGCTATGATTCATACAGCTTGTGTCGGGGACTAACGGCAGATACCCAAGCTTCAGCAGCAACAGCAACGGCGCGTCTTTCCCCGTGGTCCCCTCTGGTAAGGTGAATGGGCGTGTCAACATTGTCATGATAGCCCAGCCACTGTGGCTCAGGGCTGGCACGGGTACCCAGCAAACCAGAAAGCACTGCAGGTTTGGATCCCAGGATTGGCTTGAAAAACATACTGGGTATATGGAGCCAGCAGGGGACTCATTAGCAAGACACAAACTCCCTGGCTGATTGTGGTTCAAGTCCAGGACCTGGCAGCTTAAAACTCATGCTGGGTACGTGTGCACGTGTGCCCAAATTCCCAAGAGGAGATTAAAGAAGGGATTGCGGCATGGCCATCCCCCCCAGGGGTGATTTCTCACTTTCTCTTTCTGTCTCTGTCTCTCCAGCAAGCTCATGTGCCCTATAGCAAAAATCTCCCAAAAAATAAAAGAAAATATACTAGATACATATGGGCACCCCCGCCCCCAAGAAGCTGGAGGGCTGGCGGAAGGGGATGGCAGGTTGATGAGATCCTATTGAGGATGTTTCCTCTGTCTCTGTCTCTCTTTTGCATGTGCTGCTTATCATTAACCGTCACAAATTTCACATGCATATCCTAGCTGCCCTTCAGAGGCTATGCTGCTCCACGAAACCAGCCTCGAGACAGGAGCTCCTGCCAGGACCTGGCAGCTTAAAACTCATGCTGGGTACGTGTGCACGTGTGCCCAAATTCCCAAGAGGAGATTAAAGAAGGGATTGCGGCATGGCCATCCCCCCCAGGGGTGATTTCTCACTTTCTCTTTCTGTCTCTGTCTCTCCAGCAAGCTCATGTGCCCTATAGCAAAAATCTCCCAAAAAATAAAAGAAAATATACTAGATACATATGGGCACCCCCGCCCCCAAGAAGCTGGAGGGCTGGCGGAAGGGGATGGCAGGTTGATGAGATCCTATTGAGGATGTTTCCTCTGTCTCTGTCTCTCTTTTGCATGTGCTGCTTATCATTAACCGTCACAAATTTCACATGCATATCCTAGCTGCCCTTCAGAGGCTATGCTGCTCCACGAAACCAGCCTCGAGACAGGAGCTCCTGCCTGCCCAGCTGTTGTCGAGGAGAGGAAAGCAGGTTAGAACCCAGTGCAGTGTTTCTGCAGCGCAAGAGGCAGAGAAATCGCCGGGAGTTGGGGAACTGGGCGCCGGAACCCAGGTTGGGACTGGCTATCTCACTGTCTTCATTTTGCCTGTGTTTAGCTTCCCACACCTCTGGCGCGCTCCCTCCCCTTCCCTTCCCACCCTCGTTTTGTTTCACCTGACTCTTCCTTATCCTCTGCCTTGTCTAAAATCTGGTTGCTCTGATGCGCCCATTGACAAAACAGCAGCCCAACATCCAGCCACTCTGGAAGTCTGAGCTGCCCTACGTCCAAATTGGATTAATGATGCCCAAAAAGCAAGAAAGAAAACCAAGTGAACTGAAAACTTGGGTTCAGTGATCTTGAGATGACTTGGCTCATTTACATATCTCGGTGGGATTTTTAAAGGGTAAAAACAGGCAAGGACTTTCTCGGGAGGTTTTGTTTGAACAACTTATTTATGTAAGAGAATCAGTCAAATATAACCCTCATCAAATGCATGAAATCAGAATGCTGGACGCGCTGAAACACAGGCCCCAGGCAGTTCTCTCTGTCCCAAAATGGAACGTGCTTCTGAATCCAGAAACCGGAAGAGCCCTGTCCGCTCCCTCCTTGAACGTGGGCAGGTGTCCTAGGACCCAGAATGGAGGCACCGAGTTCTTAAGACTTGCAGAGTGAAATGTGGTTCTCTCCCTTTGCAGCCTGTGGCCTAAGCAGGTACCTTCTAGACTATGGTTTCTTTCTTTCTTTTTTATTTTTTTAAGAGAGATTTTTACTGTGGGGTGCATGCGCTTGCCAGAGAGACAGAAAGTCAGAAACCACCTCCTGGAGGAAGGCAACACCACAATCCCTTCTTTTCCAGTTTCCTCTCGGGATTTTTGGCATGCACGCACATGCGCCGGGCATGAGTTTTTAGCTGCCAGGTCTGGGACTCGAACAGCAATCGACTATGCAGGAGTCCAGTGATATAACTATTAGCCATCTTCTGGCTCCTGGACTCTGGTTTCTAAGCCTTGGCATGATTGAAGTTTGAGGTCAGGTAGGTGTTGGAGCTGTCCTGTGCATCATGGGATGCCCACAGCTTCCCTAGCTTCTACCTACTAGATGGCACTAGGACAAGCACACAGGCACACGTGTGCACACGTGCACACATGCAAGTTGTGAGAAAAATCTCTCCAGACATTGCCAAATGTCCCTCAGGGACAAAATCAGCCGTGGCCGAGAACCCCTGCTTTAGAAAAGGAGATAGAATATTATGTTATAAGGTGTACATATAAGATCTTAAGTATTTTAAAGTGTTTGGGAAAAAATGATCTTGTAGGAAAATGTAATGATAGTAGGACAGTTTCTAGGCTTGGTGGTTAAGGCAGTTGGATACCACAAGGCTGACCCCGTGTTCAAGTCCTGGACCCAGCAGCTTGAGAAACACACCAGGTGTGTGACTGCATACTTAGCCAGAATCCCAACAGGATGGAGGAATGGAGGAGAAGGGATTGCAGTGTGACCATGCCCCATAGAGAGAAGGAGTGCTTTCTTCTCTCCCTGTGTCTCCCTGGAGGGTGCATGCACCCTCTGGCAAAATTTTTTTAAAAATATATGATGGTGGGAACCAGCAGTTAGCATAATGGCTATGTTGCTGGACTCCCACGTAGTCGACCGCCGTTCGCATCCCGGACCCGGTGGCTTAAAACTCACGCCAGGCGCGTGTGCGTGCGTGCCCAAGATCCCGAGAGGAGAATGGAGGAGAAGGGATTGCGGCGTGACCATCCTCCCTGGGGGGTGATTTCTCGCTTTCTGTCTCTATGTCTCTGTCTGTCTGGTGAGCGCACGCACCCTATAGCGAAAACCTTTCAAAAAAAATATATTTGATAACTTTTTTTTAAAGAATTATTTATTTATTTCCATTTGTTATTGTTATTTTTTTCTTTATTTGACGAGAGAGAGAGAGAAAGGGAAAGGGAGAAAGCAAGCCACCAGGTCCAGACCCTGAAACCTGACGTG
>NW_006199637.1:3751447-3752280 GCF_000334495.1 Tupaia belangeri chinensis
CAGCACCCTTATCTACCACACCACCTGCTGGCCCGATGATAGCTTTAAAAAAAAAATTATCCATTGTGATTTTCAGGCCACTGGGTCCAGGACTTGAACCATGTCGGCCATGTGAGAATTCAGTGCCTTACCCATCATGCCACCTGCTGGCCTCAATATGATGGTAGCTGAATCTTCATAGTTATCAGGACACTGCTCTAAGCTGTTATTTCTGTTCAATTATAAACTTTAAGAGTACAGAAACAACACCTATCTTACTTACTGCTGTAGAAAAATGACCCAGTACAGAGGCCAGCAGGTAGTGTGGTGGTTAAGGGCGCTGGACTCCCACATGGCTGACTGTGGTTCAAGTCCTGGAGCAGGCGGCTTGCTTTCTCACTTTCTCTCTCTCTTTCTCTCTTGCTCTCTCTCTCTGTCCCTCTCTGCTCAAATTAAAATAAAGAGAGAGAAAGAAAGTTAAATAAAAAAATATAATTATTAAAAAATAGTTTTTAAAAAATGACCTAGTACAATGCTTGGGATATAGTATGTATTTTAAAAACATTCATACGGGCAGGCTCCATGGCATAGTGGTAATTCCGCTGCTCGAGAGAAGCTAGATCCCACATGGCCACTGCAGTTCCAACGCCCAGCCTGGTTAGTCTGAAACACACCAGGCATTCTCTGGCATGGCCAAGGTCCGATGGGCTGGAGGAACGGCAGTGCGGTGTGACTGGCCCTATGGAGGGTACTTCTCTTCCTCACGTGCATGAACTCAAAGGAAAAATTTTCTAAATATTTTCCATATTTACTTTTGCTGTAAGATTTTTATGTGTGCTGGGGAGGGAGGGAAA
>NW_006199637.1:3752314-3762639 GCF_000334495.1 Tupaia belangeri chinensis
ACCCCTGGGGCATGGCCATACTGCAATCCCTTCTCCTCCAGTCTCCTCTCGGGATGTTGGGCATGCATGCACACAGACCTGACATGTTTTTCAAACTGCTGGGTCTGGGACTCAAACCACACAGTTAACCATGTGGAATCCAGCCACTTTTAACAACCACACCATTGTCTGAATGCCCCCCTCAGATTTTTCATTTGTGGAATTATTGCCATTTAATGAGCAGGTATGTGAAGCACTATGACATGTTCATGTATTGTCCCAGATCCTTCCAGCACTAATAGGGAGGTCATTAAAATAGCCTCTGTTATTGCCAGAGAGAGAAAGCACCCCCGATGGAGCTTGATCGCGCTGTTATCCTTTATCTTCTATTTCTCAGTCCCATCAGAACTGTTGGCACAGACACACACACACACACACACACACACACATACACACACAGCATGATTTTCACATCTCTGGGACCAGAATTCAAACTACAGTTGTCCATGTAAAATCTGGCTCCGTATACACACTTAACCACTGGGCTATGAGGGCAGCCCTGAACAAAAACTTCAGTAAAGCAAATTCAGATCTCATGTGACCCCCAGTTCCTGTCCTTCCCCCAGTTTCTGTGGGAATTAACTAAACGAGAGGACTGCAACTCTTTCTGGGGAGTGGGGAGGCATAGAGTGAGCCTCCGTGGCCTCGGTATCCCTTCAGCCAAATGTCCTTGGGTCCCAAAGACACAACGTGCACCAGATATCTAAGTTTCCTGGAACTGTTGCTGCTGTCCTGAGACCCGTAGCCAGCCACAGGGCCCGTGCTTGTCCCAATTAATATTTAAACCAGAGTCAACGAGCCCCAGGTGGCACCAGACTGCAGCTGCGACTGGGAAGGCTTTAGCTTACGTAGCCAGAGTCCTGGTCACCCGAGTCATTTCAGTCCTTTCTCAGCGTTGCACCCTGGCCTTTTATACAATCGACCTCTTTGGCCCCACTCGTCACCTTGCAGTGGGGTTTTACCATGTCATCTCCACAGTACGGATGAGTAAACCGAGGCCGTAGGAGGGCACATGACTTGTTTGAATCACAAGGCTGCTGTGCAGTGACCCAACGGGATGGGCTGACCCCACAGTCTCTCCTACACGTCCTTCCAGAGCAGGCTGGAGATCTCCATCCCTGTGTTCCTGAATGGGTTGAGTGGGGGGCTTGTGTTCTCTAATGCGAGGGCTCATGAGGGGCAGGTGAACAGAACCTGGTTTGGAGCCAGCAGGCTCTAGGCTATGCCAAGCTGGAGTGCAGCAAGAATACCAGGATGAGCAGCAGGCAGGACTGGACTGGCCAGGGAGAAACAGGCAGAGGCAAAGCCCGAGCATCTGCGGTGAACAAGATGAGGCAGAGCCTAGGATATGGCCCTCGCCCACCGCTCCAGCTGCAGACGGCCCGCTGAGTGCAGCGCTGCCCGCCGTGGAGGCCTGCGAGGACACCGCATCCGGCCGCGTGGCGAAGGCAGTGTCGTAGGCGTGCGTGTTAATGCATGTGCACACAGTGTTTGTGGGGCAGACAGCTAGATCAGGAATTGGCCAGTGTTCCTTGCGCATTTCCTTTTTTTAGTGTGTAGGACTCTTTCGTTCTTTGGAAAACGCTGTGCTTTGGGCAGTTGTGTCGACACGTCTGGTGGCTGGTGTGAGGCAGTGGGTGGTGCCAGACAGTGTAGACCAGGAGTCCAGCTGGTTCCATAAGCTGAGCACTTAACCGTTTCCCGCAGAGACGGTTAAAACCGAGGTGCCTTCATTCAGAGCAGAACCACGGAGCACGTGACAGCGTTTCTGTGAACTGGGGAACCACTCCAGGGAGGAAGCCAGGTCTGCTCTGGGAGATGAACACTGAAGCACAGAAAGAGAAACAAGGTCCAGATGGATGGGCAGTGGCAACCCCGGCCCCGCCCCCGCTGGCCCTGGATGGGTGCTTCTTCCTGGATTAGTGAGCAGGACTGCCTGATGTGAAGAGATTAGGGCGGCAGGCGGCCATGATGGGGACTGGGGATCACCTGTCCTTCCATTAGGTAGAGCAGTTGGTAAGACAGTGGGAGTTCACTGGCCTGACAGAACATACGTTTATGTCCTCAGAACCTTCAGGTTAAGCTTTGTTCCTCTCCGTTCTTCAGAGAAAATGGCATGTGACCAAGTGTACCGACAGCACCCCCTCCCCTCATAATGTGAGCTCAGGTCACACAGGCCATGTTGAAATGGTTTTCTGGGGCCCAGCCTGGAGTGTGGTGGTTCCGGCAGTTGGGTCACTCGTGGCCGACTGTGCAGTTCCTGTCATGGATCCAGCTGCCTGAAAAACATGCCGGGCACGTATATGTGTTCCCAAATCCCAAAAGGAGGTAGAGATGGAGGAGAAGGGATTAGGCCATGACTGTTCTGTCCCTTGGTCATGGGCACTTCCAGGCTCCACCTACTCAGGGAGGCCCCAGATGTGAGCCCAGAACCTTCCACGTGGGTTAGCTTCACAGAGTATCTCTCTCTCTCCTACTCTCTTGCTGTCTCAAGTGAAAACACATGGGGCCAGCAAGTGGTGTGGTTAAGGGTGCTGGACTCCCACATGGCCAACTATGGTTCGAGTCCTGGACTTGGTGGCTTGCTTTCTCACTTTCCTTCTCTCTCTCTCTCCGTCCCCCTCTGGTCAAATTAAAATAAGTAAGTAAATAAACAAACAGAATCATTGTTTAAAAAAAGGGACTCGAACCACGGCCATGTGGAAGTCCAGCGCCCTTAAGCACTACACCACCTGCCAGCCCCACAAAGCGATTCTTTAAAAGAAAAAATGAGCACACATGTCTTCTGGCAAATTTTTAAATTTTTAAAAAATTATCTTCTCTCATTGGGACCAGCAGTTGGCGTAACGACAATGTCACTGGACTTCTATGTAGGCAACCACGGTTTGAATCCCGGACCCGGTGGCTTAAACTCATACTGGGTGCATGTGCATGCATGCCCAAGATCCTGAGAGGAGAATGGAGGAGAAGGGATTGCAGTGTGGCCATGCCCCCTAGGGGGTGATTTCTCACTTTCTATCTCTCTGTCTCCCTCTGTCTTTCTGGCGAGCACACATACCCTGTAGCAAAAACCTCTCCAAATTTTTTTTTCTCTTATTAATAATAAAATTATTTAAATGACTAAAGGGTGATGCACTTACCAGAGAGAGAAGTAGCATTCCTCAAAGGGATGTGATCACCACTACCCCTTCCTCATTTCACCATCCTGTCTCTATTTGGGGCACACGTGCATGTGTCTCCAGTACATTTTTCAAGCAGTCAGAGCTGGGATTCAAACCATGGTTGACCATGGAGCTGGCCCCAAATGCATAGCACTTAACCACTATGCTACACGTCTGCTCTAATAATCAAATTCTGTTGCTGCAGGGAAACCCAAATATTAGGTCCTTCCTTCTCATTTCTTTCCTAGTGCACGGAAAGATATGGCCATAATTAATTCAATGGGGCTAGATGGTAGCACAGCAGTAAAATGGGTGCTCCATGAGGCTGACCCACGTGGAAGGTTCTGGGCTCACATCTGGAGGCCTCCCTGAGTAGGTGGGGCCTAGAAGTGCCCATGACCAAGGGAGGCTGCGGGGGAATCGAGGCATCAAGACCCAGCTGAGGGTGCTGCCTCTCTCTCTCCCTCTCTCTCTCTCACTGATGGATGAAATAAATACACTTAAAACATTTTTTTTAAAAATTCCTTCATATAAGAACACACAGGGCAGGGATTAATTCTGACTAGCAGGTTAGAGGTGACTCCATATAGGAATGATCATCTGCTCTTGGCTTTGGAGAAGTCATGTTAATTTCACAGAGAAGAGGGCCAGCAGGTGGTATGGTGATTAAGGCACTGGACTCCCACATGGTCAACCGTGGTTCAAATCCTGGACCTGGCAGCTTGCTTTTTCACTTTCCCTCTGTGGTATGTGCACATGTTCCATAGAAAATTCAAATAATAGTAACAAAATTAAACAATTCTTTAAAAGTGTTTCACAGAGGAGGGATACATGTTCTGAACAGAGGAGAAAAGGCATGACAATATATGGTTTAGCATCGCTAGTCCTCGTCTTTACCCTCCCAGTGACTTTGCCCCTCTTGCAACTCCATTAAAAAAATAATAATGTGGGGACCAGCAGTTGGCATAATGGCTGTGTTGCTGGACTCCCACGTAGCCGACTGCAGTTTGAGTCCCAGACCCGGTGGCTTAAACTCATGCCGGGCACGTGTGCATGTGTGCCCAAGATCCCAAGAGTAGAATGGAGGAGAAGGGATTGAAGCATGGCCATCCCCTCGGGGGGGTGATTTCTCGCTTTCTGTCTCTCTCTCTCTCTCTGTCTTTACCGTGAGCACATGCGCCCTATAGCAAAAAACCATCAAAAATAAAAATAATAATATGAAGATTCATGGAGAAAAAGTATGGGTCGAAGTTATGTGCAAAGTACCATGGAAACCAGAAATTGGTAATGTGTGGTAAGAGGTCATTTTCTCCTAAACATAGGCTTACGGCCTTAAGTTAGCTGCTACTTCATTTAGCTCTGATTATTCTAAATCCATCATTTACGTCTCAGTCCTTGTTAATACACGACTCGACGGGAGCTGAATGCCTCTCCTTTCACCCTCGTGGGGAAACCATGATTTAATGGGTCAGAAATGTGGTTTTTAAATTGAGTATAACATGTTTTATAGAAAGCAAGGAATTTGATAAATGTTTATCCTTTATGTAGCATCCATTCCAACTTTTCTGTCTTTCATCAATTTATAATTCACAAGGTTAAAACTGGTGTGTGTGCGTGGGGGGGGGGGGGGAGGTGGCCTGGTGGTTAAGGCACTGGACACTCCCAACTGGCCAACCACGATTCAAGTCCTGGACCTGGTGGCTTGCTTTTTCACTTCCCTTCTCTCTGTCTCTGTCTCTGTCTGTGTGTGTGTGTCTGGTCAAATTAAAATAAATTAATTAATTAAATTAAAATATTCTTAAAAAAAAAAAAACTGGTGCAGGGGCTGGTAGGTGGCATGGTAGTTAAGGGCACTAGACTCTCACTTGGCTGAATGAGGTTCAAGTCCTGGACCTGGCAGCTTGCTCTTCACTTTCTGACTCTCTCTCTCGCTCTGTTCCTCTCTGGTCAAATTTAAATAAATAAAGTTAAATTTTAAAAAGCTGGTACAAATATGGGACTGGTAGGTGGCGTGGTGGTTAAAGGCACTGGATTCCCACATGGCTGACTGTGATTTGAGTCCTGGAGCTGGCAGCTTGGTTTCTTGCTTTCCTTTTTTCTCTCTTTGTCTCTCTCTAGTCAAATTAAAAAATAATAATAACACTCTTTATAAGCCAAATATATAGTGATCAAATGTTTAAAGAAATAAGAATAATAAAAAATATTTAGTGGGACCAGCAGTTAGTGTAATGGCTATGTCACTGAACTCCCACATAGTCGACCATGGTTCGAGTCCCGGACCTGGTGGGTTAAACTCACGCCGGGCGCGTGTGCATGTGTGCCCAAGATCCTGAAAGGAGAATGGAGGAGAAAGAATTGTGGCGTGGCCATCCCCCCTGGGGGGTGATTTCTCACTTTCTGTCTCTCTGTCTCTCTCTTTCTGGTGAGAGCATGCGCCCTATAGCAAAAAACCTCTCCAAAAAAAAAAAAGAAAGAAAGAAAGAAAAAATATTTAGTTAAGATAACATTTTAAAAATAACAATAACAAATGGAATTAAATAAATGCTTCTTTTTTTAAAAATGATGCAAAATAGGTGTCATTTATTTTCTACTTTCTTAAAATGGTAGTGGACGTATTTAGAAGAGTCTGTTCAAATTCAACCCCGCTTCCTCTAGAACCACAGTGCCCCTGCCACCAGCAGTGGAAGACCACGCCTCTGCTGCTCTGCCTCTGTTTCTGCAGGTCCCAGTCCTCCATGGATAAGACTGCTCTGCAAAAGAGTCCTTAGAACTGTAAATTCAAGAAAGCCAGCAGCAGCTAGCCACTATGGGCCAGGACCACTGAGGAACAAACGGAGGAAAGGGTACCTGAAGAGATGCAGGGAGAAGCAGGAAGCCCCACTCTGATAGGCAGCCATGTCCCTGGTGACTATCCAGGTCCAGGCACCTCTGACCTGAAACCTGGGTCTATTTGAGATGTGACATCCAAGCAGAGACATTGACGAGGCAGTTAGAAAGGGCTGAGTAGGGAGAGAGGTTTGGACAGGAGAGCCCCAGCACACAGATGACGTTAAAGACGGGAGACTAAATAAAATTGCCACTGGGGTGTAGAAGTGAGAGCAGATCTGAGGACTGAGCCTCGTGGCAGCAGGCAAGACTGGGATGGAGCTGCCCGGGAGCCATAGATACTCTGTATTCTCGTAATACATTTTCCTTTCCTTAAGCAAATTGGTGAGAGTTCTGTCCTCAACAGGATGCCGTCTCTAACCGAGACAAAGCCTTTGCCTGTGTCAACACAGTCCGCACCCTCGTTTGTGTCGGCGAAGTGGGCATTACTAATGTAGCACAGCTTGTGTGGAGGGCTTGAGGCGCGTCCACCTTCCCATGCTCATCGATAGAGCGACAATAAACGTGTGCAACCGTAACTTTTTCCTCCTGCTAGGAGCTCAAAAGGTGTGCCGAGTTCCGGGCTCTGGGTACATGGCTGCCGGCCTCTGAGCAGCTGCAGTGTTTCAGGGCATTTATTCCCCTCCGCCCACCTAAACTAGGTTTTATTTTTATTTACTTTGGTTTGTATAATGGTACCTTAGAATTGCTTAGTTGGTGTTTTTAAATAGCCAGTGAGGGTTGTTTTTTTTAAAAAAGAATTATTTATTTAATTTTATTTATTTATTCATTTATTCTAATTTGACCAGAGAAAGACAGACTTACAGAGAGAAAGAAAGTGAAAAAACAAGCCACCAGGTTTGGGATTCGAACCGTGGTTGGCTGTGTAGGAATGTCCAGCCCCTCAACTACCATGCCACCTGCTGGCCTGTCAGTGAGGTTTTATGAGGATCAAATTGAATAATATGTACAGACCTAGCACATACTAAGCTATTAAAGTCATTACACTTCCCAGCCATTAAGTAAAAAAAATCAGGTATTAATCTTATGTATTTGTGATTGTGTCTTTCTTTCCATATTTGTGCTGATGAGCTGTTTCTTTTTTTCCCTTATTATTATTATCATTAAATTTGCTACAGGGCACATGTGCTCACCAGAGAGAGACAGAAAGAAAGAGAAAGGGAAAGTGAGAAAGCAAGTTGCCAGGCCTGGGACTCGAACCACGTTTAGCTATGTGTGAGTCCAGTGCCTTAACCACCACACCACCTGCTGTTTCTCTTTTTATCCACACACTAGCTCCTTCTCAGTCCTGTCCAGCACTTTGAAAGTCAGTCCTTAGATTTCTTCTGTCTTCTACGCTGGTGGAGATTCGGTTTAGTGTCATGTTATTAATATAGTCTGCATGCTGCTCTCTAAAGTCCACATCTGCAGTCTGAGCCTCTCTACTGTGCTCCAAGCCTTTCTTCCTTTATTTTTTAAGAATTATTTTATTTTATTTTATTCGTCATCATTATTATTATCATTATTATTATTATTATTATTATTTTTGACCAGAGAGAGACAGAGAGAGAGGAGCAAGTCGCCAGGTCCGGGACTCCAACTGTGGTCAGCCATGTGGGAGTCCGGTGCCTTATCCCCATACCCCCTGCTGGCCCCTCCAAGCCTTTCTGACTGCCTATTTGATGTCTCCGCTCTGACGTGGCATCTTAAACTTAACCTGTCCCAGGCTGACCCTCTGCTCCCCCCTAAGATGCTGCTCCTATTGTCTTTCCCGTCTCCAAATGGCAGCATCGGCCTTCCAGGTGTCAAGCCAGAAGCCTCTGAGTCTTCCTCGATTCATAGTTCTCGCTCACATTCCACATCTGGACTCCAAATCCTTTGGGCACTATCTTCAAAATGCAGTCTTTGAATTACACCAGCAACTTCTCACCACCTCCGCCCTCATCACCCTAGCCCAGGCACCGTCTTGCACCCGGACCTCACACCAGCAAAATGTCCCGCCTTATCTGCCCCGATCATGAGAAGCCTGCTACAGTCCCAGCTTCGTGGCGAGATGCAACCATGTGCAGAACAAGAAGAAGCCACCTCTTATGAAGATGCCTGGGTGGTGGCACGGTGGTAATGCAAGTGGACCCACATGGAAGATGTCCTGAGTTCGTGTCCTGGGACCTCCTTGAGCACTCTGGGTGCACACAAACATGCTCATAATCTGGGCTGGCCAGCACTGGGGTGAATCACAGTGTGAGGACCCTGTTGGGAAGCCTGTTTTCTCTCTCTCTCATGGAAGAAATAAAAAAAAAAAAGAGGGAGAAAATCATCTGCAGAAGCTTCTAGCAGTTTTATTTTTTTTTTAAGCGTTGTAGGGTACATGTGCTCACCAGAGAGAGACAGAGAAAGAGAAGGGGGGGAGGGAAAATCAGAAAGCAAGCTACCAGGTCCAGGACTCAAACCATGGTCCAGCACCTTGACCACCACACAACCTACTGGCCTCCCCATCCCCACACTGTTCTGACTCGCCCATCCCTACACCAGTCATTGGCAAGAATGACATCATCACTGAGCTGAGGACAGGATCTGTCTGACAGGCAGAGCAAACTGAGCAAAACCGTTGGACAGAAATGTGGGTTGGGGACCAGCAGATGGTGTAATGGTTATGTCGCTGGACTCCCATATAGTTGACCACGGTTTGAGTCCCAGACCCAGCCGCTTAAAAACTCATGCCAGGCATGTATGTGTGTGTGTCCAAAATCCCAAAGGGATTACAATGTGGCCACCTCCTCTGGGGGATGATTTCTCACTTTCTGTCTCTGTACCTCTAGTGAGTGCATGCACCCTATAGCAAAAATCTCCCAAGAGAAAAAAAAAAAAAAGGAAAGGAAATGGAGGCCCTTGTCTACACACCTAAACAGACTCAGTCACAAAGTGGGGGGTTCTATGTCTTCCGAGCTGCCTTAGGATTCCTAGGGGTTGGAAGAGCCAGACGCTGAAAAGGAAGCATCACAGTGAGACTGTGTCTTCTGTTGTTTCCCTTTGAAAGAGGTGTTTTCCTCACCTTCTTCCAACTCCTGCCCCCAGCACCCAGCACCCAGCATCGCTGGGGCACGGACCCTCCTCTAGCCCCCGAGCACTCCTCTGCACGGTCCACGTCAGCTTCCCAGACCAACCGGACCCTCCAGGTCCTCCTCATGTCTCGGGAGCTCCCCTCGCTCCCTCTGCCCTTGTCCCCCCAGGAAGCGGTATTTGCTATCTCAGAGTTCACTTAGGAGAACTTGACGTTCAGCCTGGACCTTCTCGAAACTGGGCCAGCCGGCGGCACGGAGGCGAAGGCAGCTGGATTCCACATGACTGACTGCACAGATCGTGTCTCGGAGCTGGTGGCTTGAAAAACACGCCAGGATGTGTGCGCCAAAATCCCAAGAGGAGAGAGGAGAAGGGAGTTGTCGCATGGGATGGTGATTTCTCACTTTCTGTCTCTCCGAAGGGCACATGAGCCTTACAGCAAGTTTTTTATAACTTTTTCTTCCCGGTGCCAGCAGATAGTGTAGTGGTTACATTCTTGGACTCCCACAATGCTGACTGCGGTTTGTGTCCTGGACCTGGTGGCTTGAAACTCATGCCGGGCACATGTGCATGTATGGCCAAGATCCTGAGAGGAGAATGGAAGAGAAGGGACTGTGGCATGGCCATCCCTCCTGTGGGGTGATTTCTTGCTTCCCCTTTTACTGTCTCTGTCTCTTTCTCGTTCTGACAAGCACATGTGCCCTAAAGGAGGACCAGCAAATGACATAATGACATAATGGTTGTGTAGGTGGACTTCCACATAGTTGACAGTGGTTCGAATCCCAGATCTGGCAGCTTAAAATGCATGTAAGAGAATGAAGGAGAAGGGATCGTGGCATGGCCATTCTTCCTCCCCCCAGAGGGGGGGTGACTTCTCACTTTCGGTCTCTCTGTCTCTCCTATAGGAAAAATATCTCTCTCTCTTTTTTTTTTTTTGGAGACGTTTTTGCTTCAAGGTGCATGTGCTCTCCAGAGAGACAGAGAGAGAGAGACAGACAGAAAGCGAGAAATCACTCCCCAGGGGGGATGGCCACGCTGCAATCCCTTCTCCATTCTCCTCTCGGGATCTTGGGCATGCACGCACACGCTCCCGTCGTGAGTTTAAGCCACTGGGTCCGGGACTTGAACCGTGGTCGACTACGTGGGAGTTCAGCGACATAGCCATTACGCTATCTGCTGGTCCCGGAAAAATGTCTCTAA
>NW_006199637.1:3762866-3771697 GCF_000334495.1 Tupaia belangeri chinensis
GGGGGGGTGATTCCTCGCTTTCTGTCTCTATGTCTCTCTCTGGTGAGCGCACGCGCCCTATAGCGAAAATCTCTCTCAAAAAAAAAAAAAATTAGTGTTTCCTCTGACTACATTCCCTCACATAGCGACACAGGTTGCTTAAGCAGTTTCAGCCAGGAGTGGCCAGCCCCTGGCATCTCTACCCCAGGTATTTATAGGCTGCCATCACAGCTCCACACCTCACAGGCTGCGAGGGAGTCAGGCACCTGCCAGGCTTACTTCATCCACTCCAGGCCGACGCTGGAACCTGCCACCCTGGAGCACAGTGAGCAACGACTCAAAGTGCAGCACAGCTCCACACAGGCTGCCGCACAGAGCCAGATTCTAAACCGGAGCTCCCCTCTCCCAGCCAGCAGAGCCTCTCCCAGCCGGCCGCTTACACAGCGAAGGGGGTCACCTCCCGGCAAGCTGCTGAGCAGGTAGCTCTGGCCTTCGGAGCACGGGGTCCCCACACCACCCCATCACACACTGATGCTGCGCCAGCCTTCTGCCCGCTGCTGGGTCCTCTCCGTGAGCTACCTCTACTCCAAGTTGTCCACCGCTGGGTCCCAAGCTCCACTGGGCGGCCACGCCCTGGCTCGGAAAGAAGTGCTTTCTGGGTAGGGCCCCAAACGGACAGACCTGGAGCCCTACTGAGTGCCGTGGGGGGCCCCCTGCCAGCCGACACTGAACTCTCACTCAGTCAGTCTGGCGCTTGGCCTCAACCCCAGGGGTCCCCATGGATCCCCTCCAAAATGACATCTTCCAGATCTTAACTATGCTGTCATCTGTGCCCGTCTAAGGTGTGCTGACATTTCTGGGCTTAGGAACGCCACTCCGCTCCACCCGGCCGCCTCTTGTTCTCAGCCACTGATCGGCGTTTATAAGCAGATGAACACAAGACGAAGAACCCGGAGCTGAAATCACAGCCGGTCACTCAAACCCAGTGAATGTGAGGTCTGGAATGACCCCTCATTACTGTTCTGCTGTGCAGAAAACTCCAGTTACAGCAAGATAGTGCTGATGACCCGGATGCGTACTGGTACCTGAGACCCGACCCCTGATTCAGAAACCATAAACTGGGGACTTGTGATTGGGCGTGTGCACTTGCAGTGGGCCCGTTTCACCACCAGAAGGCAAAGATGCAGTGCGTCTGCCTTTTTCTTTTTCTCAGTAGTTAAAAGCTACCTGAGAAGGTGCCGGAGAGCAAGAGGGGTCCCGGGATCCTGACTTCCGGAAGTGGGGAAGGGCCAGGAAGGAAGCCACTGCAGTGGGGACAGGAGGAAATGGGCTTAGCTGGAAGTCTGCTGGGCGCTGGATTCTGGGTTAAGCGCTTACGCACACAACCCTACTTTCCCTGGCTCCTACAGATGAGAGGACGGAATGGCGGCGGAAGAACGACTTGGAGAGAGCAGTGCTAACATGGGGTGCGGAGCAGCCGGAGCACAAGGCTGGCCGGCTTCGAAGGCTGTACTTTGACACACACGTGCCCGAAAGGGGAGGCCGGGAGCACTTCGTGAAAACTCGGATTTGGTCTTCCCAATGACCAGCTCCATTTACCTCTGTGCCCAAATGCCCACCTAAACACGGCCATTTGTCTGGGTGGTGCTTCCCGCAGCTCTGCCTGTGGGTTTGCCCACAGGAATGGCGCTTCCGAAGGCCATGTGGCTCCTTTCTTTTCTGAACTTAAAATACCCACGTGTCCTTTTAGGGTCTAGGCTTGAATCTTAAAAGACACCCCCAGTTTAAAAAAATAATAAAATTAGGGCGTTAGCAGGTGGTGTAGTGGTTAAGCGCTGATTCCTACATGGCCAACTGTGGTTCAAGTCCCGGATCTGGTGGCTGGCTTTCTTGCTTTCCCTTTCTCTCTCTCTCTCTCTTTCTCTGTCTGGTCGAATTTAAAATATAATAGTAACAAATTGAATTAAATTAAAAAATTTTTAAATAATGTAAATAAATAATTTATTTTAATAAAGAGACTGAAGGTGGCATGGTGGTTAAGGCACTGGACTCCCACATGGCCAACCATGATTCCAGTCCTAGATCTGGCAGCTTGTTTTTTCATTTTCCCTATCTTTCTCTCTCTCTGGTCAAATTTAAAAATAATAAAAATAAATAAAATTAAATAAATACATATTTTTTTAAAGACACCCCAGCCTAGGGCTTCAGAGATGTACCTGGATAGTTGCTCTGCCCTCAGCCCTGCCCAGACAGGGCTGTCAGTGCCCAGGTCTCCTGTGCCAGCATCCACACGGCCAGCACCACCCTTTCACTCCCAAGTTTTTGGTTCAGAAGGCTCATGCAATTACCAGAGAGAGGAGACAGAAAGACAAGAGAAAGCAGGAGGAAGGAAACTTCTCCCAGTGGAGCCTGGTTACAGGCAGCCCGTTCTCCTCCATTCCCCATGCCAAGCAGGTTTTGGGGCACATGTGCACACACCTGATGTGTTTTTTAGCTGCCAGGGCTGGGATTCGAGCCATGCAGTTGGCTCTAAACACCAGGCTATGGAGCCGGCCCTGGTTGAAGTATATTAATGATCTACTTTTACTCACTTATGTAAATCATTGAAAAATATATATTGGGTCATCAGAAAACTCATACTGTATTTTTTTTCATGTTTTTTTTTTATATGCAAAAATGCATCATGACTTTTCTGATGACCCAATATTATTCAGGCTGGATCCACAGCCAAATAATTACAAGAGCTGGATCCCAAATGAAACTGACAGATCAAATTCTGGCCCCAGTGGCTTAAAAAAAACATGCCGAATGTATGTGCATGTGTGTCCAAACTCCTGATGGGAAAGAGAATTGGAGGAAAAGAACTGTGGCATGACCACAGCCCATGGGAAGTGCTTTCTCTTCCTCTCTCTGTCTGTCGCTCTGTCTTTCTCTGGTGAGCACACCCTCTCTGGATAACTTCACTTCTGGTGCATACACAAAGAATTGAAAACAGGGATGAACAGACATTTGTATCCCAATGTGTTTTTTAAAAGAATGATTTATTTAATTGTATTTGTTATTATTATTTTTTTTACATTGAACAGAGAGGAAAAGGGAAAGTGAGAAAGCAAGCTGCCAGGTCCAGGACTTGAACCATGGCTCACCATGTGGGAGTCCAACATCCTAACCACCACGCCACCTGCTGGCTTCCTTTTACCTCAAGGTTCACGGCAGTATTATTTGCAATAGTGAAAAGGTGGAGGCGACCACAGCACGTATCCACCAAAGACTGGGTGAACAACACGTGGCACATACATACATGGCCTTAAAAAGGAAGGAGCCCAACACACTACAAACATGACGAGCCTTGACGAGGTCATGCTAAGTGAAGAAATAAGCCAGACACAGGAGGAAATACTGTGATTTCGCTTACATGGGACAGGTGAGTAGAGACATTCCTACAGGCGGAAGTTAGAGTAGGGGTGGGGAGAGGGACAGGGAGTATCGTATTAGGGGTGCAGAGTTTCAACTGCACATGATGGGAAAATCCTGAGTAGCAGGACTGCGTGTGCTGCAGTGGTAACACACGATGTTCATGAGTCTGACGCACCCAAGAAGGGGCCAGGTTCGTATCCAGAGACCTCCCTGAACATACCAAGCACATGCATGTGCGTGATCCAGGGCTGACTGAGGCTTGGGGTAGATTGTAGCATCTACAATCTGCTATGGGGGGAACAGCAGATGGCGCAATGGCTACATCACTGGACTCCCATGTAAGTCAATCATGGTTCAAGTCCCAGACCCGGCAGCTTAAACTCATGCAGGGCACGTGTGCATGTGTGCCCAAGATCCCGAGAGGAGAATGGAGGAGAAGGGATTGTGGCGTGGCCATCCCCCTGGGGGTGATTTCTCGCTTTCTGTCTCTCTGTCTTTCCAGTGAGCTCATGTGCCCTATAGTACGTCCCTCAAAAAGAAAAAGAAAACAAAAAAAGATGTTACTGGGGGTGCTGCCTTTCTGTCTGTCTCTTTCTCTTACTAATGGAGGAAATGAATAAATAAACTCAAAAAAGAAAAGTTCTAGACAGTGGTGGTGAATGTGCTTAATGCCAATAATACAGATGTACATAATGCCACAGAACTGTATGCATAAAAAGGTTAAAATGATACTTTTTATATTTTAGATATTGTAGCACAATTAATTTTTTTTTCCCAGAGGACACATGTGCTCAACAGAGAAAGGGAAAGTGAGATGACAACTCCCACGAGTCATGGTCATACCGCAATCCCTTCTCCTCCATCTCTTCTTTCTTTCAGGATTTTGGGCACACACACATGTCTGGAATATTTTCAAGCCTCCGGGTTCAGGACTTGAACCATGCTGTCGGCTATGTGGGATCCAGGTCACATAACCACCAGGCCACCGGCTGGCCCTACCACATTTTTTTTTTAAATTGAGATTTTTTGCTATAGGGCGTGTGTGCTTGTCAGAGACACAGAGAGTGAGAAATTGCCCGCCAGGGAGTGATCGGAGCCACGCTGTACTCCCTTCTCCTCAGTCTCCTCTCGGGACTTTGGGCATGCATGCACACACTCCCAGCTTGAGTTTGAACTAGCTGGGTCTGGGACTCGAATTGCGGTGGATTGCGTGGGAGTCCAGCGATGTAACCATTACGCCATCTGCTGGTCCCCCACCACAATTTTTTGAAGATTTCATTTAAAATTATTAGTGTCTTACCTTTCTGTTTGTGTGTGTGTCCATGGGTGCACAAGGAGGCATGTATACTCACCAGAGAGGACAGAGAGGAGAAAGCACCCCTCCATGGGGAGTGGTCACACCACAATCCCTTCTCCCTCCTTTCAGGATTTTGAACTCGCACACACATGGCACCTGGCATGTTTCTCAACACACATGTTTCGCAACACCAAGTCTGGGACTAGAACCCACAATTGGCCCTGTGAAATCCAGTATCTTTAACCACTAGGTCACAGAGCCAGCTGTGTCTTGCTTTTTATTTTTGTCTTATTTCATTTCAATTTTATTTATTTATTTAGATTTTTTTTTCACCATAGAGCTTGTGTGCTCACCAGGGAGAGAGACAGAGATAGTGAGAGGGAAAGTAAGAAATCACTCCCCAGGAGGGATGGCCATGCCTCAGTCTCTTCTCTTTCATTCTCCTCTTGGGATCTTGGGTATGCATGCACACGTGACTGGCGTGATTCTCCAGTCCCTGGGTCTGAGACTTCAACTGGGGCCGGCCGTGTGGAAGTCTAGCAACATAGCCACCACGCCATCTGCTGGCCCTGCGCCTTGCTTTTTAAAGCGATCTGCTCTGCCCGCTGACAATCAGGCAAAGGAACACATACCGTGGCACAGTGGAAATCTCTGGAGATTGGCTTGGCAAATAAGGGACCCCAGAAAAGGCTGACTTTCCTTAGCACGTCCTTGGAAGCTCTAAGATCCCCGCGTCCCGTGCTCCCATTAGCTGTGTCGGTCCTGCCATGTGCTGCTTCTGCCCTGCGCCCCGGTGCTGCTGGAGGAAGCTGAGGGCCAGCTGCCGGGTTCTGGGTTTTCACTCTCTACCTCAGCAGGGAGCTCTGTGCTGCTTGGAAATCCCATTTATTCCAGCTCAAGTCGTCTCAGTAACTCTTTTTTTTTTTTTTTTACCATAACTCTTCCAGATTCTTTCTGCCTTCAAGCTTTCAGTTTTTCAACGTCTCCATCATGCCGACAGCAAAATACCCTTTCTACATCCCTAATGGCATCGTGCTGTTAATTGTTGTCCGTGTTGTCGTGTCCACCCTTTTTCTTTTGCTTAGAGCAGCTACCCCAGGGTGACAGGGCCTTTCATGACCTTTTCCATTCCCTATTTCAGTTCAGCATCAATGACTTTATGTACTGGGGCTTTGAGTAAGATTTGCCTGAAAGATAATTTCCTTTTTGGGGGTTTGTTTTCATTTTACTATAGGGCATGCATGCTCACCAGAGACAGAGGCAAAGTGAGAAATCGCTCTCCAGGATAGCCAGAGAAGGGGAAAGTGAGAAATCCCTCCCCAAGGGGAATACCCACCCCTACAATTCCTTCTCCATCCTCTTCTTAAGATTTTAGGTATGGGGCAGGCAGGTGGCATGGTGGTTAAGGCTCTGGACTCCCACATGGCCAACCACTGTCCAAGTTCTGGACCTTGCAGCTTGTTTTCTCACTTTCATTCTTGCTCTCTTTAGCCAAATTAAAAAATAATCATAATAAATAAAATAATTCTTTTTTTTTTCTATAGGGCATGTGAGCTCGCCAGACAGACAGAGAGAGACATAGAGACAGAAAGCGAGAAATCACCTCCCAGAGGGGATGGTCACGCCACAATCCCTTCTCCATTCCACACGGCCAACCTTGGGTCGAGTTTCAGCCTCGATGACTTCAAAATTACTCTGGGTTCATAATCATGAGCCCAAGATCTAGACAAGATGGAGAACTGGAGGAAAAAGAATTGCAACGAGTGGGCCCCACTGATGAGTTCTCTCTCTCTCTCTCTCTGCCTCTCTTGTGCATGGACACGTACTCTCTGGCATTAAAATAAATTCCCCCTCAACATAGCATTTGTTGACTTTTCCAGGTGTCTGACAATGCCACATAAATAAACAGCCTTTGATAACCTAGCAAAACCTGTGAGGTTACCCTTCTCGATCTCCCTTGGCCTCTGGGTAATTCTAGGGGCTCTCTTGGGGTACCCTCTGCCTCTGTGAACTTTGCCTGGGAGGGCAGAATGGTAGCGACTCCCGTGGCTGCACAGCAAGCACCACGTATGAGTCAAGCCATCTCTCCAGGCCAGTCCAACCTTCAGCGTGACACCCAAGGACGCGACTGCTGTTAATGACGTAACTCTTAGAAAGTTTTGTCTAGAAAGGGTTCCCAGGCAATCTGTCAGAGTCAGAACCCACAGGGTGTAGTGGAGCATGAAAGCAGTACCGCTGGCCCTGCACTGTCTCTGTTCCTGGATCCCCTCCAGGAGCCCCCCAGTTTGTCATCTGTGCCATCCTCACTCCATGTTTGGATAAGGCTGAGAACCGATGATTCAGCCTGTGGGTAAGGATTTCCAAATTGTTATCCATCATGCGAGCAGCGGCTGCTATTCACTGCTGGCAATTCGGCCCCTCACCCGCTGACGGCTGCGCCCCCTGCTGGTATTACAAGACTGGTGCCTTGGCTGTGTTCTGACTACGCACACCTTTGGCTCATCACGTCCAAGGTCGCATCCTCCTCTGCAGGACCGAACTGATTTTGGCCAGCATTCCGAGGACTCTCTTTCCACTTATCGTTCTTATCATTTTAATTCCTATCCACTGGACCCTTTCCAGTCCTGTCATGTCATCTGGAAGGGGCAGAGAACAGAATGACACACATGGTGTCAATTTACTATAATTTGATACAGGGGATAGACGTGCCAGTTTGTTTACAGGATTCTTATGTGCATGTTAGTGGGTTTGGGGCAGGAAGGGGCAGGGAGGCTGGAAGCCGGGGGAGGTTGGACAGTGGTTTTATGATGTCAAGAAATGGTGTTTAGGTTCATTACATTATTTTCTTTGAGTTGTTATTGACCTTCCTCGGGCTGGCAGGTGTCTGCCCTCCTCCGCAGCCTGTAACGTTCTCTGAGCTTCGTGCCCACCCCTCTCAGCTTGGTGCCTGGTCGACCTTGGAGTCACACATGACCTTGGCGATTGCACTGCACACCTCTTCGCCCGGATCATTTATAACTGTGATAATTAAGATGTGGATGTACAGGCTACAGGATGAAAATAGAACAGGTTCCAGCACAGAGAGAACAAACGTTTTTTCCTGCTTCCGAAAAGGTACCTGTTCATTTAAGACAGTTTTGAAAATGCGAGCAAATACTGAGAACGTTAAAATAATTGTCATCTACTAGATTCCCATGTGTACTGGGTTGATTTCTGGCTTTCTGTTCTGCTCTGCTGGTCCACCTGGTCATGTGTCAGGAGCACATGTTTTCACTCAACACACTGTATGTTTAATACTTGCTGGGGCTGGTCTGGTCTCGTCTCATACCTCTTTCTTTTCTGTGTTTTGTTTGATTTTATTAGAGGGTCTGTTTGTGTGAGCTCATCAGAGAGAGGCAGAGAGACAGAAGGAGGAGGAGAGGAGGAGAAAACACCCCCACCCCCATGGGAAATGGTCATGCCAAAGTCTCTTCTCCTCCATGTCTCCTCCTTTCAGGATTTTGGGCATACATGTACATGTGGCTGGTGTGTTTCTCAATTCACTGGGTGGGGGACTCAACACACATGGTTGGCCATGTGGGATCCAGCTGCTTTAACCACTGGGCCATGGAGCTGACTCCTTTTCCGCATTTTACTAGCTGTTCTGTATTTATTTTCCAAATCAATTTTGGTATTAGCTTGCCTAGTTATAGAACTTTACACATTAAATTTATAAATCAACATAAAGAGGGAACCAGCAGTTAGCATAATGGCTATGTCGCTGGACTCCCACGTAGTTGACCACGGTTTGCGTCCCGGACCTGGTGGCTTAAAACTCACGCCAGGCGTGTGTGCGTGCGTGTCCAAGATCCCGAGAGGAGAATGGAGGAGAAGGGATTGCGGCGTGGCCATCCCCCCTGGGGGGTGATTTCTTGCTTTCTGTCTCTCTGTCTCTCTCTGTCTGGCGAGCGCACGCACCCTATAGCGAAAACCTCTCAAAAAAAAAAAACATAAAGAGAACTGTCATCTTAGTGATGCTGAGATTATTATTATTATTACTTTCTGCACTCACTGGAGAGCGTTGACTGAGTAAGCAGCTGTCTTCACCAGCACACCACCAGCTGGCCCGACGTTGAGCTATTTTAACCCAAACCGAGGG
>NW_006199637.1:3772519-3776760 GCF_000334495.1 Tupaia belangeri chinensis
GAGAAGGGATTGCGGCGTGGCCATCCCCCCTGGGGGGTGATTTCTTGCTTTCTGTCTCTCTGTCTCTCTCTGTCTGGCGAGCGCACGCACCCTATAGCGAAAACCTCTCAAAAAAAAAAAAACATAAAGAGAACTGTCATCTTAGTGATGCTGAGATTATTATTATTATTACTTTCTGCACTCACTGGAGAGCGTTGACTGAGTAAGCAGCTGTCTTCACCAGCACACCACCAGCTGGCCCGACGTTGAGCTATTTTAACCCAAACCGAGGGATATTTTATTTACGTATATATTTTGGTCTTTAAGGAGTGTTTTCTAGTTTTCTTTAAAAAAAAAAAAAACAGCTTTATTGAGATATAATTCACATACCTTATAATTCACCTGTTTAATAATTTTTAGTATATTCAGAGAACTGTGCAGTTGTCACCACAGCACAAAGAACATTTTAATCACCCCAAAAGTAAAAACTAAATACATTAAATAAGGGAGTACTGATACATGTAACAACATGTACAGACTTTGAAAAGCATTATGCTAAGTGAAGAACTCAGTTACCGAAGACCATGTGTATGTGTGTGTGTACAATATATATTATGTGTGTGTATTATATATATATATATATAACATCCATAATAGTTAATTCTGTAGACAGAAGTAGGTTAATGGTTTCCAGGAGCTAGAGGTATTCCCCAAGAGAGAGATTTTTGCTGTAGGGTGTGTGCTCACCAAAGAGACAGAGAGACAGAGAGACAGAAAGCAAGAAATCATCCCCTAGAGGGATGGCTACACCACAATCCCCTCTCCTCCATTCTCCTCCCGGGATCTTGGGTATGCACGCACATGTGCCTGGCGTGAATTTTAAGTCACCAGGTCTGAGACTCCAACTCTGGTCAACAATTTGGGAGTCCAGCAATATAACCATCATGCCCTCTCCTGGTCCCAGTACTCCATACTTTTAATTGCCTAATAATATTCTATCATTGGGGCCGGCAAGTGGCATGGTGGTAAAAGGCGCTGGACTCCCACATGGCCGACCACAGTTCAAGTCTTGGACCTGGTGGCTTGCTTTCTCACTTCCTCTCTCTCTCTCTCTGTGTCTCTCTGATCAAACTGGAAAATAATAATGATAATAATAAATAAAGTTAAATAAAATAATTCTTTAAAAAATATTCTATCATCTGGATGGATTTGCTACATCTTATTCACTCATCAGTTAACGAAATTTTGAGTTGTTTGCATGTTTTGCTATTGTGAATAAGGCTGCTGTGAATGTTTGTGTACAAGTTTCTGTGTGAATGTCTGTTTTCAGTTCTCTTGGGTATATACCTACAAGTTCTGGAGAATTGCTGGATCATATAATAACTCCATGTTTAACATTTTGAGCAACTGCTACACTGTTTTCCACAGCAGTTGTACTATTTTACATTCCTACCAGCAATGTACGAATCCTCCAGTTTTTTCAGGTCCCCGTGAAGACTTGTCATTGTCTGTGGTTTCGATAATGGCCATTCTGGGGGAGGTAAGTTACCTACTGTGGTTTTCATTTGCATGTGCCTAATAGTCAAACTGAGCATAGTTACCAGTGCTTATCAGCCATCTGTATGTCTTCTTTTGAGAAATATCCGATCAGATTCTTTGTCCATTTTTCAGTTGGGTTATCCACTTTGTAATTGTTACATTGTAACTGATTTTTATTTCTTTACAGATTTAAGTCCCTTAATATATATGTTATTTTGAGAACCAGCAGTTAGTGTAATGGCTATGTCGCTGGACTCCCATGTAGTTGACTGCCGTTCGTGTCCCAGACCTGGTGGCTTAAAACTCACACCGGGGAACCAGCAGTTAGCTTAATGGCTATGTCGCTGGACTCCCACGTAGTCGACTACGGTTTGCGTCCTGGACCCGGTGGCTTAAAACTCACGCCGGGTGCGTGTGCGTGCGTGCCCAAGATCCCGAGAGGAGAATGGAGGAGAAGGGATTGTGGCATGACCATTCCCCCTGGGGGGGGGGTGATTTCTTGCTTTCTGTCTCTATGTCTCTTTCTGTCTGTCTGGCGAACGCACGCATCCTATAGTGAATAAAAAAAAAATCCTCTCCAAAAAAAGAAAAAAAAATACTCACACTGGGCGCGTGTGCTTGCGTGCCCAAGATCCCAAGAGGAGAATGGAGGAGAAGGGATTGAGGCGTGACCATCCCCCCTGGGGGGTGATTTCTTGCTTTCTGTCTCTATGTCTCTCTCTGTCTGGTGAGCGCACACACCCTATAGCGAAAATCTCTCAAAAAAAAGTTTTTTTTTTTGTTTTGTTTTGTTTTTTACTATAGGGCACTTGTGCTCACCAGACAGAGAGAGACAGAGAGACAGAAAGCGAGAAATCACCCCCCCAGGAGTATGGCCACACCGCAATCCCTTTAGGGCACACAAAGCTTGAATGTGGATAGTCGGTGATGGAAAAAGACGAGTGGAGAAGAGAGTAAGAGGGAAGAATGAAAGACGCTCGGCATTTTTCTGAGGCTGTAGGAGGTGATGCAATGCGGAACAGAGATGGAGAGCTGCTAAGGTAGGTGCACTTAGAGTAGTTCCCGGAATGGTGTATCGTAGTCTAGCCCTCAGACTCACATCGCCGTGGTTTCAATGAGGGCACACCTGATGGAGAAATACTGGCGTATCTATTTTACATCACTTACACATCTTTTCTCCAAGGAACAGAGTCAATGTTTTTCCCCATTCAGTGCCTCCCACATAGTGGGTGCTCAGTAAATGTAAGTGAACAAAGCTTGCCTGCATTTTGGACATGTTCAGAACATAGTGAAGGGGCCAGCAGTTAGCGTAATGGCTATGTGGCTGAACTCTCATGTAGTTGACCGCGGTTCGAGCCCCGGACCCGGTGGAGTAAACTCATGCCGGGCATGTGTGTGTGCATGCCCAAGATCCCAAGAGGAGAATGGAGGAGAAGGGATTGCGGTGTGGCCATCCTGCCTGGGGGCTGATTTCTCGCTTTCTCTCTCTCTCTCTGTGTCTCTCTGGCAATCGCACATGCCCTGTAGCCAAAACCTCTCAAAAACAAACAAACAAACAAAAAACCCCAAAAACATAGTGAAGACCTTGCTTGCTAGTAAAACTGTCTTGTCAAGCACGCAAAATATACAATTCCTGTATGCAGGGTGATGCCCTCTCTTCTATGGAGGAACCTGTTTACCTCACTTAACAAAATCAGCATTTTCTTCACCAGGAATTTAAAAATAGGAGGAGGAGAGGAGGAAGAGGGTGTTCTACAGGCAGGCGGCAGGCAGACAGTAGCAGGCGGTGGCACGATCTGCCTTATAGATGGTGCCAAAAAGCAGTAAAAAGCAGACTCAGAGCACAGGGCCTGGGGTCGCTACGGTGGGGAGGATAGAGCCTTCACTCGCCACTGATCCTTATAGGACGTTGCTGTTTTCAGCCTTAAGTAACGTTGAAAAAACGACTTTTTGAGCCCTTAAAAAGGGCTTAGCTGTCCCCAGTCTGGCACCACCGCCTGTATTTCACATAGTTTGGTAAGGATTCTATAATACAGAAAATGGATCATTTTTGTTTTTTAAGTGGATACTCGGATGGTAAGCGGGGCCACCCTCTACTCCTTTGCCCAAGCTCTCTTCCCAGCCTGTTCGCACTCCTTTCCTCTCCCTAGGACTTCGTCCTTTTGCTTCCTTCAAACCTGAATACAAATGCCACCTCTTTGAGGAACCTCTGCACGCGGTCCAAGCGGAAGCAATCTCTGCCCCCCATAGCATCTCACTGAGGCTTGCCTTTGCACGGGTCACCAGACCTGGTTGTTTACCCCGCTCTCTGCCACCGAGTTCTGCGCTCCTCGAGTCCAGGGGCCGTGACCGTGACAGTGCACCCACATGGCCCCCGGTAGAGCGCTGGCCGTGGAGCCAGTGTTCAGTGAGCTTGGAGAGGTGAGTTTATTTGGAAAGTCACTCGGGACAAGATCTCCTGCTCCAGGCGCAGATGAATGATTCACCGGGGTGGGTCTTTCATTCTTCACCTTGTAGTCACGTCGGGCCAAGCATCCAGCGGACCGGGCGGATACCTGTGGAGTGGAAACGCACCTCCGCCGCCGGGGACCGCACGCCGACCCGCCCGGAGGGGGCAAGTTTCCCTGCCTGCCGGGAATCCGAACGGAGAGCGGAGGGGGCGGGGCTCGGGGGAACTCGGGCCGTCGCCCCGCCCCAACCCGGCGCGGCGGAAGCCCCGCCCC
>NW_006199637.1:3777465-3779471 GCF_000334495.1 Tupaia belangeri chinensis
GCCAGGGGCCCCGGAGTCCCGAGCGCACCAGGGGCACCGGCCGCGGAGCGGGGGTGCAGGCGCCGGGCTGCTGCTGCTTGCGCCCGGCTCGCTGGGAGGAGGCTCTGCCGGAGGTGCTGAAGGGGGCAAAGGAGGCAGGTCCTGGCCGAGGGCAGGTGAGGCAGGCAGGCCCTGGCAGAGGGAAGGGGTATTTCAGAGCACCCCGAAACACGATTTCACGGGGCGCCCATCAGCGAACCTGAGCACTGAGGTCACCGTTGAAAGTGCCCTGAGAGGAGCGAGGATGCCGCGAACGAATTTGGGCTGTTGCAGTGCCGTGCCAGGCCTGGGAATTAGCAAGCCCTTCCAGCGTGCTTAGCAGACGTTGATATTGATCGATTAGCGGCCGCGGGGAGAGAGCGGGGACGGGATCTGGGCTCCGGAATAGTGCAGAGCGCAGCCCGGGTCTGCTGGGGAGGCGCTGGCGCTGTGGCCGTGAAGGTGTGCCGATAAGGCACCAAACAGCGCTGGATTTTACTCCTGCTCTGTTCACTTTCGGTCTCTTTCGTCCTTCCCTAGTATTGGGAAATTGGATTCCTCAGTTGCTTGGTTTTTGGAATAAAGCAAGACCAAGAAAGAAGCTTGGAGGAATTTGGGAGCGTTTTGAAGGTTCTTTGAAACGTTTAGAAGTAGAGAGGGGAAAAAGAAATTTGAAAATCAGAAAGGAAGTTCGTTCCCTTCCTTCCTAACTCAAATTGTGCTCCCTGACTGTTTGCTGCTCAGTACATCCTCAGAATTGCCTAGCTCACAATTGGGCAATAAATGTCCGTTGCATGCATGAATGAACAAAGCTGGGGTTTGCTACATTCTACATGAGCGGTATCAATCACTCCAGTGTTAGGGATGGTGGATGGACTTCCGCTGTTCCTCTAGTTCTCTTTTTTTGGCCCTGTGAGGTAGCCCAGGTTTTCAGGTCTGGGCATGTTAAAGCAGTGGCCTTGGAGGTGGAGTTGGGATTTCTGTGGCTGTGCTCCGACTTTCATGGGTTTCTTGCGTGGTGGCTTCAGGGGCCTGCTCCTTGGGCCATTCCTTGAGATCATCCTATTCTGGTCTTTCTCTTACTGGCTTTTTTCTATCACTTTGTGTCTAGAGAACACTTTTTTGTTTGTTTTTAGTCTGGTTCTTGGATCTTTGACCTGAAATAAGAAATTGCTAGTGTCTCTGCCTTCCTGGAAGAGCTGGCATTCTCGCTGTCCTTTGCTTGGGCTGGCTTTCTGGCCTCTCCAGCTCCAGGCTGCTGTTTTAGTTCCCTGGGTTGCAGTGCCTGTTGGGTTACTTTGTCTGCCAAATGAAAACTTGACCTTTTATGAGTTCTCCGAGGATCTTTATCGGACGTCAGTGGAGTTGCCTTTGAAGGGGGTTGTGCAGGACAAGGTAGCGCTCCCAGAGATGTTAGGTGCCCACTACGTCTGAGAGACAAAGCGTCTACTCATTTAGTTAGAGGAGTAAACTTAGAGCCAGTCGAATTTTAACTTACCATTTATTTTATATCTTCAATATTAATCTCTCAGAGCCTTAGTTTTCTCATATAAAACCTAAAGCTAGCCAGGCACCGTTGCATGCGCCCGTAGTCCCAGCAGGATTGCCACATAGTGAGGCCCTATCTAAAAAATAAATAATAAGAGTAGTATCTGTTTGTTATTGCCAGAGGCTGCGTGCACTCACCAGAGAGAGAGAAATGTTGGGTCATTGGGAAAATCGTGATGCATTTTTTGCAGAGAAAACCAGAAAAATATGCATGACTTTCCCATCAACCTAATATATATATGTATATATAGAGAGAGTGAGAGAGACAGACAGACAGACAGAGGAGCGCCCTCCATAGGATCTGGTTACATCACGATCCCCTTCCCTCAGTCCTCCAGGGCAGGCACAGATGTGCTCAGAATGTTTCAGGCTGACCAGGCCAGGAATTCCAACTGTGGTCACCGTGTGGGCTCCAGCTTCTCTTGAGCAACGCATTCCTG
>NW_006199637.1:3779502-3792595 GCF_000334495.1 Tupaia belangeri chinensis
TGCTGCGTCCCAGAGCCTGCGCTGGCCCATCAGTTGAAGTGCTGTGGTATTCAGTCGTAGACCTGAATCACTGTTCATGTGTTCTCTTACACACCGAGGAACAGTTAGAGTACCGTGGGTACAGATGTACCGATGGATGTGTGAGTTGCAAATGCCTCCTGCCAGTCTGAGGCTTTTCCTTTTACTTCATTAATGATCTCTTTCATTATATTAATGTATGCATTTTAATGTCATATTCATAAAAAGATTTCCCTTTAGTGGTTTGTCTTGTATGCGTGTGTGTTTGGTTTAAGATTTTTTTTCTGTACCTCAGAGCATGAGTTATATATTCCTGTACTTTCTTTAAAAGTTTACAGAAGTTTTGTTTTCCATGTAAAATTTATTTCTATGTATAGTGTAATAATGAAGATAAACTGTTTACATTTTTTTCTTTCCTATTTGGATAAACAGTTTTCAGCACTTTTTACATAATTTTGATAATATATATATATATTTTTTTTGTAGTGGTTTTTGCTATAGGGTGCGTGTGCTCGCCAGACAGACAGAGAGAGAGAGAGAGACAGAAAGTGAGAAATCACTCCCCAGGGGGGATGACCACGCCGCAATCCCTTCCCCTCCATTCTCCTCTTGGGATCTTGGGCACGCACGCACACGCACCTGGCGTGAGTTTAAGCCACTGAGTCTGGGACATGAACTGTGGTCAACTACATGGGAGTCCAGCGGCATA
This sequence comes from Tupaia belangeri chinensis, assembly GCF_000334495.1. Taxonomy (NCBI): domain Eukaryota; kingdom Metazoa; phylum Chordata; class Mammalia; order Scandentia; family Tupaiidae; genus Tupaia; species Tupaia belangeri. Next base: position 3,780,230 of record NW_006199637.1, read on the forward strand.
GCCATTACGCTAACTCCTGGTCCCCAAAATAAATTTTAATAGAACTTTTCGTTAACATGAAATTTTTTAATTGCCAAAGGGTGGGTGCACTTGCCAGAGAGAGAGAAAGAGAGAAAGAGAGAAAGGGAAAGCACTCTACATGGGGTTTGGCACAATCCTTTCTCCTCTCTCCCTCCCATGGGGATTTTGGGGTCACACACACACACACCCCACACATATGCCTGGCCTGTTTTTCAAGCTGCTAAGGCTGGGATTTAAACTGTGGTTGACCATGCAAGCTAGCTCCCATAACCACTAGGCTGCAGGACTGGCTCTCTCTCTCTTTTTTTTTTTTTTATTGTGGTATTAATAAAATGTGCGTGGTATAAAATCTGCCATTTTAATTCTCTTTTATGTGCAGTTCCGTGGCATTAAGTACATTCACACTGTTGTGCAACTGTCACTATTGCTTCCTCCAGAACTTTTTCATCTGAAACTTGTATCTATTAAATAACTCTCATTCTCCCCTACTCAGCCCCTGGCAAACCGCCATGCTACTTTCTTTCTTTCTTTTTTTGGAGAGGTTTTTGCTATATGGAGCGTATGCCAGAGAGAGAGAAAGACAGAGAGACAGAAAGCAAGAAATCCCCCCCCAAAGGGAGTGGCCATGCCACAGTCCCGCCTCCTCCATTCGCTTTGGGATCTTGGGCATGCACATACACGTGCTCGGCGTGAGTTTAAGCCACCAGGTCCAGGAGTTGAACTGCGGTCGACTACATGGGAGTTCAGTGACATAGCCATTACGCTAACTGCTGGTTCCCCCCTTCCCCCCCGCCCATGCTACTTTCTATCTCTAAGGATTCGACTAGGCGAGTGATCTCATGTAAGTGGGATCATCAAATGTTGGTTTCTTTGTGCCTGGTTTATTTCATTTAGCCTGATGTCTTTAAGATTCATCCATGTTGACATGTGTCAGAATTTCCTTTTTAGGGCTGAATAATGTTCCATTGTATCATTCACACATGGACATTTGGGTGGTTTCCATCTTTTGGCTGTCATGAATAATACTGTTACGGACATTAGCATATGTGTATATCTGTTTAAGACTCAGCTTTCAGTTATTTTGTGTATATACTCGGTAGCGAATTGTCAGTGATATGTAGCTGAAAATAATGTACAAACGCGAATAAAAATAGATCAATACAACTTTGACCAAAATGACTGGGTAGTACACCTCGGTATACCCCCTCTTTCCCATAGTATCCCTTATTATTGGCATCTTGCATCAGTGTGGTGCAGTTGTTACAGTTGAAACAACATTGATACTTTATTATTAACTAAAGTACATAATTTATGTTAGGGTTCAGTCTGTGTTGTATAGTTCTATGGGTTTTGAAGAATGCCTAATGTCATGCATTATTAAAGTCATTATAGCATCATGAATAATAATTGTACTGTCCCAAAAATTCTCTGTATTCCACCTGTTTACTTTTCTCTCCCTTACCCTGAACCCCTGACAATCACTGATTTTTAAAATTCTTTTTGCCACAGAGTGCATGTGCTCACCAGAGAGAGACAGAAAGAGTCGGTAAAAGATTGTGGTGTGGCCATCCCCTGTGAGATCACTCGCCACACCACAATCTTTTCTCCTCCATTCTCCTCTTGAGATTTTGGACACACACCTGGCATGATTTTCAAGAAGCTGGGTCTGAGTCTTGAACCAAGGTTGGCTATGTGAGAATTCAGTGCCTTAGCCACCATGCCACCTGCTGGCCCTAACCACTGATTTTTTTAAAAAAATTAATTAATTCCACTGGGTTTTTTTTTTGTTTGTTTGTTTGTTTTTTTTTTTTTTTTGAGAGGTTTTTCTGTAGGGTGCCTGTGCTTGCCAGAGAGACACAGAGACAGAAAGCAAGAAATCATATCCAAGGGGGACGGCCACACTGCAATCCCTTCTCCTCCATTTTCCTCTCAGGATCTTGGACACGCACACACATGTGCCTGTTGTGAGTTTAAGCCACCAGGTCCTGGACTCAAACCACGGTTGACTACATAGGAGTCCAGCGACAGCCGTTACGCCAACTGTGGACCCTCCACTGATCTTTTAATGCTCTCTATAGTTCTACCTTTTCCCGCAAGTTATATGGTTGGGATCATGTAATAGATAACCTCATCAGACTGACTTCTCTCACTTAGCAGTATGCATTTAAGGCTCCTCTATGTCTTTACATGACTCGGTAGCTCATTGTTTCTGAAGCACTGGGTAATATTTGATTATATGGAAGTACCGCAGTTTGTTTATTTGTTCACCTCCTGAAGAACGTTGTGGTTGCCTGTGCATTTTGGCAATTCTGAATGAAGTTGCTATAAATATCAGTATGCAGGTTTCTGTGTGGGCCTGTTTTTAACTCACTTGGGTAAATACTTAGGCATCTGATTGCTCTATCATATGCTAAGACTGTATTTAACTTTATAGGAAACTGCTAAACTATTTTCCAAATACAGGCATTTCACATTCCTAATGATTAAAAAATTTTGTGTCCAAGCATCCTAAATGTACTCATAAGTCTTGTCAGACTGTTCTGTCTAATTTAACTTTATCTGGAATGAATTTACATTCAGTTGTTGCTTTTGTTGGCTGTCTTTATTAGCATTATAGGTCTTTATGGGTTTTAAAGCTTTGATTTACAGACTCATTGTAGTGTAAGTGCTTTTGACTGTGTTTTTCTTTTTCTCAAGAGTTTTTTTTTTTTTTTTTCCATAAGGCTTGTGCATTTGCCAGAAAGACAGAGACAGAGAGAGAGAAAGCGAGAAATCACCCCACCAGGGGGATGACCATGCTGCAGTCCCTTCTCTTCCATTCTCCTCTTGGGATCTTGGGCATGTACGTATATGCACCTGGTGTGAGTTTAAGCCACCAGGCCCGGGACTCGAACTGTGGTCGACTACATGGGAGTCCAGTGACGTAGCCATTACGCCATCTCCTGGTCCCTCTTTTTTGGGGGGGAGGTGAGAGATTTTTGCTATAGGGCATGTGTGCTTGCCAAAAAGACAGAGACAGAGAGACAAAAAGCGAGAAATCACCCCCCCAGGGAGGATGGCCACACCACAATTCCTTCTCTATTCTCCTCTCAGGATCCCCCCCAAAGGGAGTGGCCATGCCACAGTCCCGCCTCCTCCATTCGCTTTGGGATCTTGGGCATGCACATACACGTGCTCGGCGTGAGTTTAAGCCACCAGGTCCAGGAGTTGAACTGCGGTCGACTACATGGGAGTTCAGTGACATAGCCATTACGCTAACTGCTGGTTCCCCCCTTCCCCCCCGCCCATGCTACTTTCTATCTCTAAGGATTCGACTAGGCGAGTGATCTCATGTAAGTGGGATCATCAAATGTTGGTTTCTTTGTGCCTGGTTTATTTCATTTAGCCTGATGTCTTTAAGATTCATCCATGTTGACATGTGTCAGAATTTCCTTTTTAGGGCTGAATAATGTTCCATTGTATCATTCACACATGGACATTTGGGTGGTTTCCATCTTTTGGCTGTCATGAATAATACTGTTACGGACATTAGCATATGTGTATATCTGTTTAAGACTCAGCTTTCAGTTATTTTGTGTATATACTCGGTAGCGAATTGTCAGTGATATGTAGCTGAAAATAATGTACAAACGCGAATAAAAATAGATCAATACAACTTTGACCAAAATGACTGGGTAGTACACCTCGGTATACCCCCTCTTTCCCATAGTATCCCTTATTATTGGCATCTTGCATCAGTGTGGTGCAGTTGTTACAGTTGAAACAACATTGATACTTTATTATTAACTAAAGTACATAATTTATGTTAGGGTTCAGTCTGTGTTGTATAGTTCTATGGGTTTTGAAGAATGCCTAATGTCATGCATTATTAAAGTCATTATAGCATCATGAATAATAATTGTACTGTCCCAAAAATTCTCTGTATTCCACCTGTTTACTTTTCTCTCCCTTACCCTGAACCCCTGACAATCACTGATTTTTAAAATTCTTTTTGCCACAGAGTGCATGTGCTCACCAGAGAGAGACAGAAAGAGTCGGTAAAAGATTGTGGTGTGGCCATCCCCTGTGAGATCACTCGCCACACCACAATCTTTTCTCCTCCATTCTCCTCTTGAGATTTTGGACACACACCTGGCATGATTTTCAAGAAGCTGGGTCTGAGTCTTGAACCAAGGTTGGCTATGTGAGAATTCAGTGCCTTAGCCACCATGCCACCTGCTGGCCCTAACCACTGATTTTTTTAAAAAAATTAATTAATTCCACTGGGTTTTTTTTTTGTTTGTTTGTTTGTTTTTTTTTTTTTTTTGAGAGGTTTTTCTGTAGGGTGCCTGTGCTTGCCAGAGAGACACAGAGACAGAAAGCAAGAAATCATATCCAAGGGGGACGGCCACACTGCAATCCCTTCTCCTCCATTTTCCTCTCAGGATCTTGGACACGCACACACATGTGCCTGTTGTGAGTTTAAGCCACCAGGTCCTGGACTCAAACCACGGTTGACTACATAGGAGTCCAGCGACAGCCGTTACGCCAACTGTGGACCCTCCACTGATCTTTTAATGCTCTCTATAGTTCTACCTTTTCCCGCAAGTTATATGGTTGGGATCATGTAATAGATAACCTCATCAGACTGACTTCTCTCACTTAGCAGTATGCATTTAAGGCTCCTCTATGTCTTTACATGACTCGGTAGCTCATTGTTTCTGAAGCACTGGGTAATATTTGATTATATGGAAGTACCGCAGTTTGTTTATTTGTTCACCTCCTGAAGAACGTTGTGGTTGCCTGTGCATTTTGGCAATTCTGAATGAAGTTGCTATAAATATCAGTATGCAGGTTTCTGTGTGGGCCTGTTTTTAACTCACTTGGGTAAATACTTAGGCATCTGATTGCTCTATCATATGCTAAGACTGTATTTAACTTTATAGGAAACTGCTAAACTATTTTCCAAATACAGGCATTTCACATTCCTAATGATTAAAAAATTTTGTGTCCAAGCATCCTAAATGTACTCATAAGTCTTGTCAGACTGTTCTGTCTAATTTAACTTTATCTGGAATGAATTTACATTCAGTTGTTGCTTTTGTTGGCTGTCTTTATTAGCATTATAGGTCTTTATGGGTTTTAAAGCTTTGATTTACAGACTCATTGTAGTGTAAGTGCTTTTGACTGTGTTTTTCTTTTTCTCAAGAGTTTTTTTTTTTTTTTTCCATAAGGCTTGTGCATTTGCCCGAAAGACAGAGACAGAGAGAGAGAAAGCGAGAAATCACCCCACCAGGGGGATGACCATGCTGCAGTCCCTTCTCTTCCATTCTCCTCTTGGGATCTTGGGCATGTACGTATATGCACCTGGTGTGAGTTTAAGCCACCAGGCCCGGGACTCGAACTGTGGTCGACTACATGGGAGTCCAGTGACGTAGCCATTACGCCATCTCCTGGTCCCTTTGATGATGTTTTTCCTATCTCTGTGCTCATTACCCTTCTCTGTGTGGTAATACTTACGGACCCCAGTCTAGACTCAGATACGAATGTGATAGGTCAGAGGTCCTGACCTTTGTGGTAATTGGCCTATTTTATATATAGAGTGTCTTGATTTGGTTCCTGGTCATGAGGGTGTGTTGTATCTTCTCACTTTTCTAAGCTCAGAAAAGTTTGTAAACCATAGATCTGGGGAGACTGGCAGCAGTGGTTTTTAGCTTCCTTTCAGTCCCAGCCTCATCTAGGTCTTAAGCAGACTCTGGCTCAGATGTCTCATTTCTCCCCCTTCCTTTGCTGTGTCGTCATTGTCCTGCAGGGAGTACATACCTGGCTCCACACTCAGAATCTAGCGACCTCGTAGCTTCAGTTCTGTACACAGCTTTACATATTTTTATTTTATCTAGGGGCCAGGAGGTGGATAGTTGTCAAGGGGTGGACTCCCATGTACCCTGTTGTGGTTCAAGTCCTGGACCTGGCAGCTTGAAAATCATGCTGGGCGTGTGTGCCTGAAATCCCAGGAGGAGAATGGAGAAGGGATTACAGCTTGGCTATCCCTCTTAGAGAGATTTCTCACTTACCCTCTTACTGTGTCTCTGGTGAGCTCAAGATCTTATGGCAAAACCTAAAGGAAAAAAAAAATGTATCCATTAGTATGTATTTGGAGCAGAGGGATGCATTTCTCTGTCTATTAAGTGGGCTACTTTGACCAGATGACTTAATCGACCAACTTTGTTTCTCAACTTCATACCACTTATTTTTTTTCTTTGTTTCTGCGTTGCCTAAGCCTTCCAGTATGAAAGTTGAACAGCAGTGATGAGAGTGGGCATTTTAATCTTTCTCCTGCATGGGCATGCTTCCAGTGTTTCACTTCATGTATGATGCTTACTGAGGTTTCTGGTAGATGTACTTTGTCAGTTTAAGGAAGTTTTCTTATCTTCTTTGCTTGTATTTTTCTTGGGTGTTGATTTTTTTTTTTTTAATTGCCAGAGGGCACATGTGCTCGCCACAGAGAGACAGAGACAGCGAGAGGGAATGGGGTGTGGTCATGCTACAGTTCTGTTTCTTTCATGTAACTGTCCTGTTGGGATTTGGGCGTGTACAAACATGAGCTTGGCATGTTTTTTAGGTCACTGGTTCTGGGATCTGAACCATGCTCAGCCATGTGGGATTTGACTCCCTTAACCTCTAGGCTTTGATGCTGGCCTGTGGGGTTGAATTTTATTAAGAGGTTTTTCTGAGGCTGTTTGTTGAAATTAATTTTTTTTCCTTGAATATGTTTTTTAAGAATTATTTATTTCATTTTATTTATTATTTAATTCGACGAGAGAGAGAGAATGAGAAAGCAAGCTGCCATGTCTGGGACTCGAACTGTGTAGATGACCATGTGGAATCGAGCTGCCTTAACCACCATAGCACTGACTGACCCAATCTTGAATTTTTGTGTGTTAACATCATTATAAGTTGAAACAGAACCAAATGCTCTAATCATAAATTTGGACTAAATGACGTTGTAACTGAGCTTCATTATAATCAAATAATGTGTACAATCTAATAGTGCATTATAGTCAAATACTATATAATATCAATAATAATAGTTAACATTTATTAGATTCTTATTTTGTGCCAAGCATTGTGCTAAATGCTTTACATGATTTATTTAATAGTTACTATAAAGCTCTTTGTAGTAGGGTGGAGTATTGTTACTGGATTTTAAAAACTGAGCCTTAGAAAACTCAGACTTGTAAAAAGAACAACTTTAGGGTTTTATGGACATTTATATTTCCTGGCACTTAATCTGAAAGAGAGGAGAAAAATATTAGAAGAAGGACATTTAAAAAAAATTCCTGTAGTAAATAAGGAAGTTATCTTTTTAAAAATAATCATTTAATTTTACTCATCATTATTATTATGTTTTTAATTTGATAAGAGGGAGAAAGTGAGAATGCAGGTCACCAGGTCCAGGACTTGAACCACGGTTAAACATGTGGGAGTCCAGGGCCTTAATCCCCACACCCCCTGCTGCCCATGGCAGTCATCTTTTTTTTTTTTTGGAGAGATTTTCACTGTAGGGCGCGTGCGCTCGCCAGACAGACAGAGAAAGACATAGAGACAGAAAGCGAGAAATCACCCCCCAGGGGGGATGGTCACTCCGCAATCCCTTCTCCTCCATTCTCCTCTCGGGATCTTGGGCACGCACGCACACGCGCCCGGCGTGAGTTTTAAGCCACCGGGTCCGGGACACGAATCGCGGTCAACTACGTGGGAGTCCAGCGACATAGCCATTACGCTAACTGCTGGTTCCCTGGAAGTTATCTTTTAAAAGAAGGAACATTCCATAACTAGTGATGGCTGATTGACAGCCTTAATTATTATTGTTTTTTAGTTTTGCTGTAAGCCATAAAAGCTATAAACTTCCATTCCTTCTGTTTTGGCTGAAATAATGTATAGACAGATGAATAATTTAAATTCGATGTCAAACTAAAATATGTCCTTTGTTAGCAAATATTGTTGGAATATTGATGAAGAAAGTGCTGAAGGTTTGAAGTGATGGCTATTACACCAAATTACAGAGTTTGTGAGAGTTCCCACGTACTGAATACAGTAAAAAATGCTCACTTGCCAGAGAAAGAGAGGGAAAGTGGGTGGGGGTGAGGGATGACCATGTGGCAATCTCTTCTCTTGGGATTTTGGGCATGTGTGCACTTGCACCCAGTGTGATTTTCAAGCCACCGAGTCCAAGAGTTGAACTGTGCACTTGGTTATATGGGATCCAGCCGCCTTAACCTCCAAGCCATCTACTGGCCCCTGCCCTGACCACCTTGAATCTTAATTAAATGATATCCAGAGAAAAACTGACAGGGCCTTTCCTGGGACATGGTGGACTCACACAAAAAATTTTGGTACCTGGATGCTTTAAGAGCTGGAAGGGTTAAGAAATGAACATTAGAGAACGTGCAGGATATTTAACACTTAGGTTCAGTACGGAGACTCTGGAAACATTTCTGCAGCTTTTTCTCCCTTTGCTTTCATCTTTGCTGTGGGAGGTACTCAAGTTCTGCCTGTAGATTGAGCCCAGTTCTGGAACACAGTGTCTTCCTAGACAGAGCAGACTGTGAGAACGGACGAGAGTCCAGACTTCGTTGCTCTGTCTCCCAGACCCCTGTGAACTTACTCCTTGAGTCCTTGCGGTTCCCTAGAGGGGGCAGTGTGGTACAGTGGGCAGAGAATGGGCTTTAGAGTCAAATCATTGCCAACGCCACAGATTACTAGTTTTGTAATCTTAGGCCATTAGGCTTTCCATTTCCTCAGCTGATTCTGGTGTCCATAATCCTGATTTGCTCTTCAAGCCTAGCACAGTCCTGTGGTGGTGGTGTTTTAAGAGCGATAGTCTCTGAAGGAGGATATGTACAAAATGGTCTTCAAGGCAAGGTAGAGCAAGAAAATATAAGCAATTCTCTCTTACTAACATAGAACCCATAATGACACTAGATCCATCTGTGGCTAATGATCCATATCTGGTGTGGGCAGTCTGGGGAGCCTGAGGGCACAGCCTAGTGGGGGTGGGTGGGTGGATGGGGTGTTGATGACAGGATCCTCCTTTGTTTGCTTACGTTGTATCAGGGCATATTGTATTAGGTTGTAGGGAAGCCGTGACCCGTTTTTCTATGCAAAAATGCATCATGACTTTCCAACAACCCTGCAGTTCACCTCTGCCTGGTTTAATGTCTTTTAGATCATATTACCTGATTTGAATCAAATGAACCTTGTTAGATGGACAAATGGCTGAGAACACTCCTGCAAAGAAACTTGAGGTTCAGTGGAAGATTGAAGTAATGCCGTAGACACGCGTGAGCAGCGATGGGAAGGCAGAGCACGTACCTCCATTTACAGTCTGAGCTTGCTGTCAGTCAGACGCAAAGCACAGAGCAGGGATGAGCTCGTGAGACTGAGGCATCAGTACACACACACACACCGAACTTTAACATTATTAAAAATAGTAGTGAGGCCTCGACCTGATGGCACATGCTAGATGCTGCTGCCCAGCAGGCCGAGACAAGGGAAGCCTGGGTTTAATTTTTGATCCACCCAAAAAAGCCAGGTGTGGTTGCCTGTTGTCCCTGCTACCTGGGAGGCTGAGGCAGGAGGATCAAGTCAGAGCGAGACTATCTAAGAAACAAACAACCATAAACTCCTATACGCATGTGCATGTGCACACAGTGCACGCACACATACACACACACACCAAAAAAAGTCCTGTCTGAAATACGAATTTATATGCACTGTTGTACACGTCTTCCTTGCCTTGTTAATATGTGCTAGTATTATCAATTACAATATTTAACACTGAGCATTTGGAATACGTAGACAACTTTTTGACCTTTTTTAGTGATAAAGTCATGAATAATTAACCTAATACCTTAAACTTGTATTAGACTTAATACATTTTTAGAAGTTCTCTTTGAGGTTTCTTACTTTAGGAGTAAGATGACAAAAAGGCATAAACTTCTTTATGTTTTGGCTGAGATAATGTATAGACAAATGAATAATTTAAATCTGACGTCAGACTAAAATGTGTCCTTTGTTGGTAAAAGTTGTTGAGATATTGATGAAGAAAGGGCTGAAGATTCGAAGTGATGGCTATTACACCAAATTATACCAAATTACAGAGTTCGTGAGAGTTGCCACATACTGGATAAAGTACAAAGCTTATGGTGTTTGGTTTGTTGTTGTTTTAGCACTAAAATGTGTGGAGAGCTGACTTTCTCCCTCCCAAACTAAAGGAAATGAAAAGGTTTACCAGAGTATGTACTCAAAGTAAGGGGCTTAAACGTTTGTAGTGAACCAGGCCGTATAAAGCAGGTGAGCTAGATGGTGTGGCGAAGGCAGCTGGATCCCACACGGCTGACTGCACGATTTGAGTCTTGGGCCCAGTGGCTTGAAAAACATGCCAGATGCATGTGCGTGAGTGCTCAAGATCCCAAGAATAGAATGGAGGAAAAGGGATTGTGGTGTGGCCATTTCCTGGGGGATGATTTCTCACTTTTCCTGTTTCTCTCTGGTGAGAAAGACCTTTAAAGCCTAAGGAATAATATAGTGTGTCAGACTCCATTCTAGCAAATGAAATAGTCATTAGAGTGTATCCTTCTGCAGTCATCGTATTCTGCTTCCATCTCCACAGGAATTCACTTCTCTGACTTTGGTGATTATCGTTCCCATACTTTTTTTTTTTTTTTTTTTTTTTTTTTAAAGATAGGGTCCAGCTATGTCATAATCCCTCCACCTCAGTCTCCCAGCTGGGATTACAGGTGTATGCCAACACTCCCAGACTATTAGGTTGAACCCAGATATCAAACCTGGGCCTCCTGTGTGATCCCAGCCTGCAAAGCAGAGCACCTTAGCAGTAGGCATCGTAGCTGAGCCTCACTCCCATGTACTTCGTTAGGCTTTTGTCTTACATATATATATATATATCTCCATGAGTAATATTTTCTATTCAGAGCCAGGCCTAGGATGAGGTGAAAGAGGCCCCCAGGCCCCAGTATAAGGAAGCCCTTACTCTTGAGCTTGCATAACCCAACAGTGATGCTTTCTGAAATCGTGCACCTTGGGTGCCTCATTCATCTCACCATAGTCCGGTCTTGCTTGTATTAATGGGCATGTTTGTAAGCATTGTACAGATGGTATAATTACGTATGTGTTGGGGCCGGCAGGTGACATGGTGATTAAGAGTGCTGGACTCCCCCATGGCTGATTGTGGTTCAGGTCCTGGACCTGGCAGCTCACTTTCTCGCTCTCTCTCCCTGTCTCTGGTCAAATTAAATAAGTAAATAAAGTCAATTAAAATAATTTTGGGGACCAGCAGTTAGCGTAATGGCTATGTTGCTGAACTTCCATGTAGTCAACTGTGGTTTGAGTCCCGGACCCAATGGCTTAAGCTCACGCCGGGCACGTGTGCGTGCGTGCCCAAGATCCTGAGAGGAGAATGGAGGAGAAGGGATTGTGGCGCGGCCATCCCCCCTGGGGGGTGATTTCTCACTTTCTGTCTCTCTCTCTGTCTCTCTGGCGAGCGTACATGCCCTGTAGCAAACACCTCTTCAAAAAAAAATTCTTTAAAAAAAGAAAAATAATTATGTATGTGTTTTCTGTTGACGTTTTCCTCCTTAACATGGAATCAGTCCATCTCGCTATACGTGGCTGAGCTGTAAAGTGCTCTGTGTGCGATTGACTGTAGACTGCAGTTTTATTTTCCAGTTCTTCTGTTAATGGACATTTAGGTAGTTTTTACGGGGTCATTGGGAAAGACATGACACATTTTTCTATGCAGACATGCATCATGACTTTCCCAGCGACCTAATATTTTGTGTTTACAAACAATACTGTTGTAAGCATTCCTGTGTGTGTCTCTCTGGGACACAGTGGTAGAAAGGGAATTTCTGGGAGATATTGTACATGTTTAACTTTACTAGATGCTGCCTTTGCTGTTCAAGGTGGCTATAGTTATTTATACCTGATACTTTTACCAGCAATGTGTGAGAGCTCGCGTTGCTTCATATTTTTGCCAAAATAAATGCTGTTTTTCAAATTTGATTTGGTATGATGGGTACATTATTCTAATTTTGTAAGTCTTTTATAGTTTGAGAAAATAGATACTACAGACATTAGAGCTTAGCGAATTGTCATGTAGTAAACACCTGTAATCACCATCCAGGTGAAGAAGCAGACCTTGCCAGCCTGTCAGGAGCCCCTCCATGTGCCCCACCCCAGTTATAGCTATTCCCTTTCATCCTAAAGTAGCTGCTGGTACTTATTTTTCGTAGCTTGCCAGTTGCTGTGTGTACGAGAGAGAGAGAGAGAGAGAGAGAGAGAGAG
>NW_006199637.1:3792669-3820382 GCF_000334495.1 Tupaia belangeri chinensis
TTTTTTTTTTTTTTTTTTTTTTTTTTTTAAAGATAGGGTCTTGCTATGTCATAATCCCTCCACCTCAGTCTCCCAGCTGGGATTACAGGTGTATGCCAACACTCCCAGACTATTAGGTTGAACCCAGATATCAAACCTGGGCCTCCTGTGTGATCCCAGCCTGCAAAGCAGAGCACCTTAGCAGTAGGCATCGTAGCTGAGCCTCACTCCCATGTACTTCGTTAGGCTTTTGTCTTACATATATATATATATATCTCCATGAGTAATATTTTCTATTCAGAGCCAGGCCTAGGATGAGGTGAAAGAGGCCCCCAGGCCCCAGTATAAGGAAGCCCTTACTCTTGAGCTTGCATAACCCAACAGTGATGCTTTCTGAAATCGTGCACCTTGGGTGCCTCATTCATCTCACCATAGTCCGGTCTTGCTTGTATTAATGGGCATGTTTGTAAGCATTGTACAGATGGTATAATTACGTATGTGTTGGGGCCGGCAGGGGACCTGGTGATTAAGAGTGCTGGACTCCCCCATGGCTGATTGTGGTTCAGGTCCTGGACCTGGCAGCTCACTTTCTCGCTCTCTCTCCCTGTCTCTGGTCAAATTAAATAAGTAAATAAAGTCAATTAAAATAATTTTGGGGACCAGCAGTTAGCGTAATGGCTATGTTGCTGAACTTCCATGTAGTCAACTGTGGTTTGAGTCCCGGACCCAATGGCTTAAGCTCACGCCGGGCACGTGTGCGTGCGTGCCCAAGATCCTGAGAGGAGAATGGAGGAGAAGGGATTGTGGCGCGGCCATCCCCCCTGGGGGGTGATTTCTCACTTTCTGTCTCTCTCTCTGTCTCTCTGGCGAGCGTACATGCCCTGTAGCAAACACCTCTTCAAAAAAAAATTCTTTAAAAAAAGAAAAATAATTATGTATGTGTTTTCTGTTGACGTTTTCCTCCTTAACATGGAATCAGTCCATCTCGCTATACGTGGCTGAGCTGTAAAGTGCTCTGTGTGCGATTGACTGTAGACTGCAGTTTTATTTTCCAGTTCTTCTGTTAATGGACATTTAGGTAGTTTTTACGGGGTCATTGGGAAAGACATGACACATTTTTCTATGCAGACATGCATCATGACTTTCCCAGCGACCTAATATTTTGTGTTTACAAACAATACTGTTGTAAGCATTCCTGTGTGTGTCTCTCTGGGACACAGTGGTAGAAAGGGAATTTCTGGGAGATATTGTACATGTTTAACTTTACTAGATGCTGCCTTTGCTGTTCAAGGTGGCTATAGTTATTTATACCTGATACTTTTACCAGCAATGTGTGAGAGCTCGCGTTGCTTCATATTTTTGCCAAAATAAATGCTGTTTTTCAAATTTGATTTGGTATGATGGGTACATTATTCTAATTTTGTAAGTCTTTTATAGTTTGAGAAAATAGATACTACAGACATTAGAGCTTAGCGAATTGTCATGTAGTAAACACCTGTAATCACCATCCAGGTGAAGAAGCAGACCTTGCCAGCCTGTCAGGAGCCCCTCCATGTGCCCCACCCCAGTTATAGCTATTCCCTTTCATCCTAAAGTAGCTGCTGGTACTTATTTTTCGTAGCTTGCCAGTTGCTGTGTGTACGAGAGAGAGAGAGAGAGAGAGAGAGAGAGAGAGAGAGGGAGGGAGGGAGGGAGAGAGAGATAGCCATGCCGCAGTCCCTTCTCCTCCATTCTCCTCTTGGGATCTTGGGTGCACACGCACACGTGTCCAGCGTGAGTTTAAGCAGTTTAAGCGACCGGGTCCGGGACTCAACCAAGGTCGTCTACAGGGGAGTCCAGCGACATAGCCATTACGGCTAACTGCTGGTCCCAAGATAAAAAGATATTTTAAATGATGTTTAAATGACCACTGTAACAAAAAATTACTGCAAAATGTGGACATCATCATCAATGATCAGGGTAGTACAGATCATGCCTGTGCTGTTGGCAGCGTTTGGAACGCCCGGTGGAGCGAGTGCTGGAGATGGTGTGAACCCAGAAGAGCGCTAATGCGTTGCTGGCAGTAAAGTACTTTGGGGCATTTTAAAAAACAGTTTGGCAATTGCTGTTCTGGGTAAACACCCAAGATAAACCCTTCCCCTTGTGCAACATGAGACAGGTACAAGAATGTTTGGAGCAACACCGTTTACAATAGAAAAAAAATCCCTGGAAACAACCCAGATTTCCATCAGCAGGAGAGCAGATGATTAAAATACAGTTTATGGAATTCTACTCCAGTCAAAGGAATGAACATGCAAAAGTAGGATGGATCTTAGTAAGTGTAACATTTAGTAAACATAATTCCCAAGAGCATATATATATATATATAGTAAGAGATCCTTTTACTGTTTACTTGCTTGAGATATAATTTACATACCATATAATTTACCTTACAATGAAGTGGTTTTTAGTGCATTTATAGAGCTGCACATCCATCACTGCTATGTGGTTTCAGAACATTCTCATCACTCCCAAAAAGACACCCTGCCTCCCTAACAGTCACTCCGTCTTCTCTCTCCAGCCTGTGAAAAACAGTGATTTATTTTCTGTCACTATTGATTTGCCCATTCTAACGATGTCATCTAAGTGGAATCATATACTATGTGGTCTTTTGTTACTGGCTTTTTTCATTTAGGATAATGATTTTAGGTTCATCCATGTTATAACAGGCATCAGAACTTCATCCCTTTTTCTGGCTAAATATATGTGATTGTATGGATAGACCACAGTTTCATCCCAGCACCATTTGTTGCGAAAATGATCCTTTCTTCGTCAAATCGTGTTGGTACTTCCATTGGCACTCACTTGACTATAAGTATAAGGACTTATTTCTGGAACTCAATCCATTCCATTGATTCATATTGCTATCCTTGTGTCAATACGATATCTCTTTATTACTGTAGCATTGAAGTAGGTTTTAATACATTCATGGATTTGTTTTGCTGAAGACTTGCTGCTGTGTTGGTGATCGTTTGTTGGTAGTTGTCTTTTTTGTACTGCATTTGTTTGGTTTTCTTTTTTGTACTGCATTTCTTTTCCAAGTCAAAATGACTTGGGAATTTTCTTGTCTTTTGCTTTTCTGGAAGAGATCTTTTAAAATTGGATCAAGAGAGCTTTTAGAATTGGATCTGGGGCTAGCAGGTGGTGTGGTGGTTAAGGCAACTGGATCCCACATGGCCGACTATGCCCTTTGAGTCCCAGACCCAGCCTCTTGAAAATCATGCCAGATGTGTGCATGCATGTCCAAAATCCCAAGAGGAGAGTGGAAGAGAAGGAATTGTAGTGTGGCCATCCACTTTAGGGGGTGGTTTTCTGCTTTCTGTCTCTCTTCTGTGTGTCTTTTCAGCCAGCACGTGCTCCATAGCAAAAAACAAAGACAAAAAACCCAACAAACAAAAACAACAACAACAAAAGAAAAGAAATAAAGAATTGGATCTGGAGATTGTATTTTCAGAAGTTTTTTCTTTTCTTTATTTTTTTAAATTTTATTTATTCATTCATTTATTTTAATTTGACCAGAGAGAGAGAGAGACAGGGAGAAAGAGAGAGAAAGTGAGAAAGCAAGCTACCAGGTCCAAGACTCAAACCATGGTTGGCCATGTAGTAGTCCATCGCCGTAACCACCAGGCCCCCTGCCAGCCCCCAGAAAGTGTTTTTTAAATGGCAGATTCATGGGGCTGGACCGTGGCACACTGGTGAAACATGATGCTCTGCAGGCTGGATCCACATGGCAGAGTTCTGAGTGCATGTCCGGAGACTTTCCTGAGTGTGCCCGGCATGCACATGCCCGTGTTCTGGAGCTGGAGAAGCTGGGCGTTGATCGTCGTGTCGGCCCTCCCTTAGGAGAGCTGTGTGTCAGCCTCTCTCCGTATTGCGCTCACGGAAGAAAGAAATAAACTTTAAAAAGTTCAACTGGGAGTCCAATTTATCTAATAGTTACAGTGTTATTCTGGTTATTTCAGCTTGGGTGAGATTTGGCAATTTGTGGTTTTTGAGTAGTTGACCAATATTACCCAAATTGTCATATTTATGTATATAGAATAGAATTGTTCATAGAATACCCGTACTAGCTTTTTATTTTCCTTCTAATTTGCAAGGATGCATGTGTTCACCAGAGAGAGAGAGAATGAAAGAGAGAAAGTACTCTCTGTGGGCTGGTCATGCTATAATCTCTTCTCCATTTCTTCCTTCGCGATTTTGGGCATGCACACGCATACACCTGGTGTGTTTTTCAAGCCACTAGGATCTGGAACATGAACTGTGCAGTCAGCCATGTGGGACCTAGCTGCCTTAACCACAGTGCCACCAGCTGGCCCCCCATAATATATATATATATATTTAATCTTCATGGATTCTGTAGCGATATTTCCTCTTTCATTAATGGTATTGGAAATTTATGCCTTCTCTGTTTTATTTTTCCTTGTTCATTTTGCTAGAGGTTTATCAATCTTACCGCTTTTCCAAGAACCAGCTTTTGGTTTTATATATTTATTTATTTTTTTTAAAAGAAGCTTTCTGTGTCTTGATCCTCTTACCTCAGCCATGTCAATAGCTGGGCCCACAGGCGTGGGCTATCACCTGGCTCCTTTAGACAGGGCCTCTCCTCATTTCCAGGTCAGCCTCTAGCTCCCAGTCCTCCTGCCTCAGCCCCCTGAGTTGCAGGGGTTACAGGCACACACCAGCACGCCCAGTCTTCAGGGTGCACTGGAAACGGAACCGAGCCTCCCCTGTGGTCCCTGCCTGTGGAGCGCAGTGTCTCAACAGTGTGTGCACTGCAGTCGGCCTTTCGTCTCTCTCTGCTAGTGACTTCTAGTAGAGCTCCATTATGATCAGATAACACTTTGTGTGATTTCAGTTCCTTTGAATTTGTCATGTTTGTTTTTTAGCCCAAGATCTGGTCCTTCCTGGCATGTTTCCTATGTTCTTAAAAAACCCAAAAGAACATTTTGTCATTGTTGGTGGAGGTCTAGGTGGCCAGTGGCGTTGTTCAGTCTGTCCTCATCTTTGTCACTTTTATGCATGCTCTAAAGTGAGGTTGTGTCATACGTTCGTAATGCAGTTAGATCGCTTGTCATATTCTGCGTTTCATCCTAGGATCGTCTGACATCCTGAATGATTTTTTAAAAATTTACATTTACATTAAGGTTCACTGTCCGTGTTATAAAGTTTTACCAGGGCTGACAGATGCATAGTGTCATGTACCTACCCTGACAGTATCATACCAAACAGTTCCACTACCCTAAATGCTCTCCTGTGCTTCAATTATTCAACCCTCCCCTGCTTTCCCCAAGCCTTTGGCAGCCACTGAGCATGTGAATGTCTTTAGTTTTATTTTCCCTAGATTGTCATAAAATTGGAATCGTACAGTATGTAGCCTTTTCATACTGCCTTTTCTTAGCACTACACATTTAAGCTTCTTCCATGACTTTTCATGGCTTTTTTTAAAAAAAAAAATCACTGGACAATATTCCGTTTGTGGAAGTAGCACAGTTTATATATACATTCACCTATTGAAGAATGTGTTCATTGTTTCCCGTTTTTGCCAATTAAGAATAAAGCTGGTAGGGGGCCAGCAGGTGGCATGGTGATTAAGGCACTGGACTCCCGCATGGCTGACTGTGTGGTTTGAGTCTTGAAAATCATACTCCACATGTGTGTGTGCATACCCCAAATCCTGAGAGCAGAATGGAAGATAAGGGATTCCGGCGTGACCATCAGCCCTGGGTTGGGTAGGGGGATGTATGTTTTCTCGCTTTGTCTTTCTTTATCACTTTCTGTTTCTCTCTGGCAAGTGCCCTATGGCAAAAACCTAAAAGCAAAAATGAGAATAAAGCTGGTGTGGTGTCACCGAGGTGGTGAGGCAGTAGTTGCTGCTGTGTGATGTTCGAGCCATATGGATTAGGGGTCTGGTTTCCGAGTCACTCTGTACACAATGGGCATGTGCACACATGTGGGTTATCCTGGCCAGCAGGAAGGGCTGGGGAGAGGATTGCAGTGTGTGATTCTGTTGAGGGTCCTTGTCTGTTTCTGTGTACTCGCCCTCTCTGTCCCTTATGAAAGAAATTTTTTTTTTTTTAAAGAAAGCTGCTATAAACATTGGCTACAAGCTTGTGTGGATGTAAGTTTTCAATTCAACCAGGCACAAACCTGCCAGTGCCAATACGGGATCATTTGGTAAGACTCAGTAGCTTTGTAAGAAACTGATAAGTGTCAGGGCCAACAGGTGGCATGATGGTTAAAGACTCCCACATGGCTGACTGTGATTCAAGTCCTGAACCTGGTGGCTTGCTTTCTCATTTTCCTTCTCTCTCTATCTGATCAAACTGGAAAATAGTAATAATAAATTAAGTTGAATAATTATTAAAAAAAAATAAAGAAACTGACAGGCGTCTTCAATGAGGCTGTTTGTGCATTTCCATCAGCAATGGATGAGAGTTCCATATCCTTGTCAGCGTTTGGTATTGTCAGTTTTGGAAGGATTTTTTTTTTTTTTCAAGAGAGATATTTTTGCTATAGGGCACGTGCACTTGCCAGAGACAGACAGAAAGCTGGAAATCACCCCCAGGGTGATGGCCACGCCTTAATCCCTTCTCTTCCCTTCTCCTCTCAGGATCTTGGGCATGCACGCATACATGCCTGGGATGAATTTTTAAGCTACTGAGTCTGGGACTCAAACTGCAGTCGACTGTGGGAATTAAGCAACCTTTATGCCATTTACTGGTCCCAGGTTTGTTTTTTTTGTTTTGTTTTGTTTTTATCTTTAACCATTTGAGTTAATGTATTACTATTTCAGTTTGAAATTTCCCAATAAAAATGATGTTGAACACCTTTTCATATGCTTACTTACTGTCTGTATCTTCAGTGAGAGATCTGTTCAGGTCTTTTGATCATTTTTTGATTGGGTGATTGTTATATTTTTGAGTTTTAAAAATTCTGTGTATGTTTGGACACAGTCCATGAGGGATGTGTTTTGAAATTATTTTGTGTTACTCTCTGGCTTGTCTTTTCATTCTCTTAATTAATTAATTTTTTATTTTATTGATTATGTTTCTGGTTTATGTCTAAAAACTCATTGGGCGTAGTGGTTACGTCACTGGTCTGCCACATGGCTGATGGTGGTTCAAGTCCGATCCGGTGGCTTCAGAATCACACTGGGCGTGTGTGCATGCGTGTTCATGATCCCAGAAGGAGAATGGAGGAAAAGGGATTGTGATGTGGCCATCCCCCCCTGGAGTGGTGATTTCTCACTTTCTCTCACTGTCTCTGTCTCTGGTGAGCGCATGTGCTCTATGGCAAAAGCCTCTTAAAAAAAAAAGATTCATTAGACAACAACTTCTAGGAACTGCGTTTCAACCCCTTTCAGATTTAAGAAACTTTGCTTACATTCTCATGCTTAGGACTTCGGACTTCACACTTTGTAAACTAAGTACTCTCGTTCTTTGAATGGGGTGGAATGAAGCTCCTGAGCTTGGGACCCACTGAAGATCAAACATGGTTGAATAAATAAATATACCTAGTACATTTCTCTGTCCACAAGTTGAACTACAGGGATAGGGAGTGGAAAGTTCTGAGGTCAGGAGGTCATTGAATTTTATTTATGGATTAAGGTAGACAAAAATGTTGGCAGTTGAAATGGGAAAAAGGGTGGATATGAGCGTGATTGTGAGGGAGGAAACGGCAGGGCTTGAAATTAGAGTTAGTAGGTAACTAACTCCAAGGGAGTGATACTGGTTATCTCTAGGTATGAAGCTAAGAAAAGGCAACATGCCAAGAGTCTAAGTGGAAGGACTTAGAGAGGTGAGCTTACAGCCGTGGAGGTGTTGATCCGCAGGCTGTATCAGAATGACAAGAGGGTTTAATCAGCTGTGGCAGCAGGATTAGATCCTTGTCTGGCATGGAACTGTTAAAAGCCTATTTAGGCCCAGCCCCTGTGGAGCACAGAGCCTGCGTAGGAGGCTGGAAACCTTATGGAAGGGCCAGATTTGGTTCCTGGTCTAGTCTAAAGGGTGGGTTGCATGTACCTGTAATCCCAGCAACTCGGGGGCTCACCACAAGCAGGAGGATCATGAGGTTGCGACTAGCCTGGGCAATGTAATGAGACCCCAGCTGAAAGTACTGGGCGTGGTGGTGTGTGCCCGTGGGCCCAGCTTTTCGGGAGGCTAGGGTGGGAGGAACACGTACAGCAAGACCCTGTCAAAACCCTGTTTCTCTTTTCTCTCTCTCTCCCTCTCTCCTTTTCTTTCCATCTCTCTTTCCTCTCCTGTCACAAAGGAAAAGAAGAATATAAGAACATAATTAGAGAGGTGCAGAGATTGTGGGCTGTTGGCGTCACAGTGGTAAAATGTGATTCCCTGTGAGGTTGACCAACTGGGAAGGGTTTGGGTTTGTGTCTGGAGACCTCCCTGAGTATGCTGGGCATGCATGTGCCCATGATACCCAGCTGGCTGAGGCTGGGGGTGGATCATGGTGTCAAGTCAAGATCATGTTGGGGGTTCTAGCTTTCTCTCTGTCTCTACCACTCATGGAAGAAATAAACTTTCCTTTTTTTTTCTTTTTTTTTTTTTTTTAAAGAGAGAGGTGCCAGATGTTAATCCACATAAATAAAGCACTGGCTTGGAGTCACCTACTACTAGGCCTGGGGAAATAATTTATTGTAATCTCAGATCGTGTGCACTCTGTAAGTAGACATTTATGGATATTCTGTGATCTGAATTGCAAGCTTGGTTGAAATGAAAAGACGTGGTGTCATAACCCCCTCAGTAGCTGGCTCTTAGACAAGGATTTGAGTGCATTTTATTTTGTTTTAGAGATTATCCTAGGAAATACCAGTGGGGAAGTAGGAAGTGAGATAGGGATAGCAAGTGAAGGGTTTGTTATCAGTCAGGTTACCAGTGTGGGTCACTAGCGTGTTCCCACTGGGGAGCCAATGAAAAATGCATGGCTTATCATTCTTAGGGGAGCAAGGTAGCTGGAGTGTTTATCTGCTATCTGCACCAGTCATGGGTTAAGATTGTTTCCAGGGGGTGGTAGATCTATAGTATTTCAGGCCTGCCATGCAGGAAACAGAATGGGCTCTAGGAGTTGGAAAAGACCTCAGGTTTAAAAAAAAAAGGCAGCTGGGATCAGTCCAATGTTCATGGAGTTGGTAAAGGGTTTACAAGCATGGGCGACGGGAGCATTCCTTTGACTCCTTAATATCCTGCCGTGCAGTTCCAGCATCTCCGATTCATTTTCTTCTTCTTTTTTTTTTTTTTTGTCTGTTGAGAGATTTTTGCCATAATGTGCATGCACTCACTGGAGAGACAAAGCTAGAAAGCGAGAAATTACCCTCTTTAGGGGAATGACCACGTGACAATTCCTTCTTTCTCATTCTCCTCTCAAGATTTTGGGCATGTACGCACATGTGCCCGGTGTGAGTTTCAAGTTACCAGGTTTGGGATTTGAACAATCATTGACCATGTGGGAGTCCAGCACCTTAACCATTTTGTCACCTACAAGTCCCTCCAATTCATTTTCTATAGACTATTATTTAAAATTTTTGCTTCAGATTTAAACGAGCCTTCCTAGTAGCACATTAGGACTGGGTTCAGGTGTCCTTTCTGGATCATTCAGTTCTGAGTCACGGGAGAGTGCTCACTATCAACCAGCGTTCTCTTACCAGCCTTATCCTTGGCCTCCCAGTTCAGGCCTCTCAAAGTCGATTCCCAGGTATGTTCTCCCAGTTCTTGCCAATACTTATCATCCAGTCTGGTAGCTGCTTTGGAGAATCACCCCTTTCTCTCCAGGACAGGGCTGTCTGTCCCTGTTCTGATCATGCCAAGACTTAACCTTAGTTATTAGCCTAAAGCTAAGAGGGGGGATAGGGCCTGATTTAGGGGGAAGATAAACATCTTTTGAAGTATGTGTCTTAGGCCTTTGTATAATATTTAGACAGGGAAACCAACTTAGAGGGTTCAGGAGAATCTTGGCTATACTGTGGATTTAATTCTTTTTTATAAGTTGCTTGCTTTCACAATCAGAACTTGGGCCTGGTTTTAGCACAATCTGTTTTTGGGTTCCAGGAGCCAAGGATTCCTTTAAGTGTTGCCATAGAGCTCTGTCATGCCAGACTCTGGGTTGATACTTGGCTGATTTGAGCCTTGCCATTTTCTTCCATGCACCAATGCTATTTAACAAAATCCCAACCAATTTAACTGTCTTTAAACATTCCTATATCTCTCAAATGCTAAAGATATTATATAAGCGAGTTGTCTTCTGTTTGTTTCCCTTCCTAGTTCACTGCTCTGGGGGTCTTACTTACAGCGGAACAGCAGCAGACAACTTCCCGCCAGTGTGGGGGTCCTCAGCTGGCTGGTGGCTGATCTGCTAATAGAATCTTATCTTGGGGATCTAGTCACAGGATCAAATCTGTCTAGAGGCGAATGTTGATACAAGGATTTAATGCAAGTATTTGAGGTGATCCTAGGAAAGAGGAAGTAGCTAATGAAATTTTTCTTATAGAGGGGCCCGCAGGTGATGTGGTGGTTAAGGTGCTAGACTCTCACATGGCTGACTGTGGTTTGAGCCCTGGACCTGGTGGCTTGCCTTCTCTCTCTCTCTTCTCTTCTCTCTTTCTCTCTGTCTGTCTCTGGTGAGCACATGTGCCCTATAGCAAATTTACAAATACAATTAAATACATTTTTAAAAAGTTGTCTTGCAAGCACTGTGAGTAAGTCTAATTCTAACAGGGAATTCAGAAAGCCATTAGAAAACATAGTCTCAGAGTTAGCCCCTCTGGTGGGAGATTTATATGTTCACTTTCATCAGTGGGAGGGCTTTTCCCAGGGATGTTAATTCCCTGGTACTTCTGGACTGTCCTGTAGGTCCCAAATCAATCTTCAGGGGGCAGGAAAATATTCTCTGGCAAAGAAAAGCAGATGTTGACAATTGGAAACTGGTCAGTTAGGCATTGAAAGTCATGAGGGTTATGGGATAAAGGCAGGGCCTGCTGCACCTGCTAAATCAACAAATTATGTTCACGCTCTTGGTACTGTTGAGTAACACATTGTTCTTTAACGTTGATTTAGTGTGCTGGTCAACACGGAGACTTCCGGTGCACTTACCATATGCTAGGCCTTGTTCTAGGCATTTTCGTGAATCCTCACGACAGTCCTGCGATCAGTCTGGGACTCAGAAGGGTTGAGTAACTTTTCTAAAGCCCAAGTAATAGAGCTAGTATTTGAAGTTTAGCTTAATTGACTCAAACTCTCATTCTTTTTGTTATTCTACTTTGTTTCCCAAGGGTATCTCCGCCACGTCCCCTTGATAGATAGTGAACTTGAGATATAGAAATTGAGTGACAAGGTGAATTTCAAGGCTAGTTAAATAAATCTGTAGTTGGAATCCAGGACACCAATTTTTTTTCCCCTTCTGTTAAATACCACGTTGATCCTGAGGCTAAATTTAATAGTCTATTACTGTTATGTGAAATTCCATTAGGGTTGACCCTGTGGCTCAGCAGTTCAGCCCTGTGCATGTGGAGCTAGATCCCACATGACTGACCACTGTTGGAATCTTGGCCCCAGCAACTTGCAAAACATGCTCAGTACAGGTGCTTGAGTGTCCCAAATGCTGTTGGGGAAAGGACTGCAAAGTGGTCATGCCCCACTGGGGAATGTTTTCTCTCTCTTTCTCTCTGGCAAGTGCATGTGCCCTCTAGCATTAAAAAATTCCATTGAGGGACCAATAGATGGCATAATGGTTACGTTGCTGGACTCTCATGTAGTTGACCATGGTTCAAGTCCTTGACCTGGCAGCTTAAACGCACACGGGGCACGTGTGCATGCATGCCCAAAATCCCAAGAGGAGAATGGAGGAAAAGTGATGTGGCATGGCCATCCCCCCCCCCCAGGGAGTCATTTCTTGCTCTCTGTCTCTGTTTCTCTGATGAGCACACACACCCTATAGCAAAAATCTCTCTCTAAAAAAATATTCCATTGAATAGTCTCTCTCAGAGTTTCTCAACTTCAATACTATTGAGACCTTGTACTAGATAGCTCTTTGTTGTGGGGGACTGTCCTATGCATTATAGGGTGTTTAGCAATGTCCCTGGCTTCTGTCTACCATATACCAGTAGCACCTTCCCACTTGTGACAACCCATAATATTTCCAGATGTCAAATGTCCCCAGGGGAGGGGGGAGCAGTTGTGGTTAGAAATCACTGATCCGTCTTTAAAGATGACAGCGTCGTGATAAAAACTCAGTAACTCCAGAATTTGTTCTTCTGTCCTTATACTTGCGTAACCTCCCCCTCTACCCTGTTATTGACATCTGTCACCAGATGGTACACTTATTACAGTCGATGAACCTGTTTTGACGCATCATTATCATGGAAGTCTATGGTTTATATTAAGGTTCCCTGTTGGTATTGTGCATTCTGTGTGTCTGGACGAATGCATGATGGCATGTATCCACCATTGTAATGTCAGACAGTAGTTTCACTGCTCTGCAATTCCTCTGCATGCTGCATGTTTATCCCTCTCTCCCTTCAGCTTCTGACAGCTACTGATCTTTTTATTACCCCTAAAGTTTTGCCTTTTCCAGAATGTCATACGGTTGGAACTACAAAGTTTCATAATCTTTTCAAATTAGCTTCTTTCACTTACTGATAGGTATTTTTTATTCAACCATGTCTTTTTATGGCTTGATAACTCACTTCTTTTTAGTACTGAGTAATATTCCAATGTCTGGATATACTCCAGTTTACCCATTTATCTGCTGAAAGACATCTTCAGTGCTTCCAAGTATTGACGATGAGTAAAGATGCTGTAAACCTTTGAGTGCAGATTTTTATGTAGCATAAGGTTTCAACTCCTTCGGGAAAATATGGAGGAGTGTGGTTGTTTGAGCATATAGTAGGAGGATATTTAATTAGGTATGAAATGACCAAACTGTCTTCCAAAGGGGCTAAACCATTTTGCATTCCCACCAACAATAAACGAGAGTTTTTCTCTTGTTCCACGTCCTCACTGGCGCTTCCTATTTTCAGTGTTTTGGAGTTTAGCCATTTTAATAGATGTATAGTGGTATGTCCTTGTTTTAATGTTCAGTTCTCTAATGACATACACTATTGAGCATCTTTTATATACAGTAGTTGCCATCTGTATCTCTCCTTCAGTTAAGTGCCTGTCCAGGTCATTTGCCTGTTTTCTCATTGCATGGTTTACTTTCTGCGTATACTTTTTTTCCCTTAGGGACAAATTATTAAGTAACCATTCTGTATGTTGAGACCTATTTGCTAGCATTTCCATGATCTAAGAAAGGTTCAGTCTTAATGATCAAAGTATCACTTATGGAATGTTAAGACGTATATAAGTGTTCTTTTCTTTCTTTTTTTATTTGAGGGAGATTTTTTTGTTTTAGAGCACTTGTGCTTGCTGCAGTCAGAAGGCGACAGAGACAAAAAGTGAGAAATCACCCTCCAGGGGTGGATGGCCCCACCACAGTCTCTTCTTCTCCATTCTCCTCTTGGGATTTTGGGCATGCCTGCACACATGCCCAGTGTGATGCCTGCACACATCCCCAGTGTGAGTTTCAAGCCACCAGGTCCAGGACTCGAACCAGGGTCAAATACACAGAAGTCCAGCACGTTTACTGCTATGCCACTTATTGGTCCCATATTTCTTATTTTCTGTAGGATACATTATAACTTAACTTTTCATAACTAGGCAACTTGTTTGTTTTTAATGAAGTTTATATATTTCCTCCACAAGCGAGAGATAGTGAGAGAGCACCTCCACCAACAGGGCCCTGACACCACGATTCATCCCTAGCTTTAGCCAACCCCTGGTCAGGGGCACATGCATGCCTAGTGTACTCAGGAAGGTCTCGAGATGTGAACCAGAGACCCTCCCATCTGGGTCCGCCTCTCAGAGCTTCATGTTTCCCACTGCATCACCTGGTCCCCCAACTTGCTTTAATAGATGTATAATTCATGTAGTCATTTAAATTGTGACTGCAGAATGCTTGAGAATGATTTACCATAGTTTAATCTACAAACATTTAATCATATTTGAGGATGACTTACAACAGTTCAGTCTACTTAGAGAAATTATTTTGCTTATGCAGTGTGTCTAGATTTTCTTTCTTCATAGAGTAAGGCAAACTTTGGCTGAAATTTTCACAAATTTTCTATCAGTGAGGTCCATGCCGAGGTCAGGTGGTGGCACAGTGGTAAAATGAGATATTCTGAGGCAGTCTCATATGGAAAGGTTGCTGGTTCAAGTCTGGAGACCTCTCTGAGCATGCCAGGCATGAACTTGCCCATGACCTGGGGCTGGTTGAGGCTGGAGAGGGTAAGAGTCTCAAGATCCTGGGGTGTTACATGTCTCTCTCTGTCACTATTGGAAGAAACAAGTTAATAAACTTAAAAAAAAAAAAAAGGTCTATGTAATGGGCTATTTGCATTCTAGTTTTTTAGGCATAGAGATTTAAAAATATGGATCAACAAGCAAGTATTATGTAAAGCGTTTAATGAAAGGGTTGGGATTCCACTCCAGTACTTCTCAGTTGTGTGCCCTTGTACAAATTAGTGTTCTCTTCTAGGCATCCGTGTCCTAATCTCTAAAGTGGGGGTAAAATAATAATAATAATAATAGCCCATAGGGTTTTTGTGAGAATTAAATGAGATAATGCATGTATAGGGTTCTTTTTTTTAAAAAAAAGAATAATTTTATTTAACTTGACTTATTATTTTCCAGTTTGATCAGACAGAGAAAGAGAGGAAAAGTGAGAAAGCAAGCCACCAGGTCCAAAACTTGAACCATGGTCGGCCATGTGGGAGTCCAGCGCCCTTAACCACCTCGCCATCTGCCGGCCCTCTGTGCATGTACAGGGTCCTAACAAAGTGACTGGCATGGCCTAAGTCTGTCCTTGTGAACTACTGTTAGCATGTAGTAGAAAAGGTGCCTTAGGGAGCTCCTTTTAATATTATTTAATATAAAGATAGAAGATTGTGGGACCAGTTGGTGGTGTAGTAGTTAAGGTGTTGGACTCCCATATGGCCAACCACAGCTCGAGTCTCAGTCCTGACAGCTTGAAAATCATGCCCGGCACATGTACATATGTGCCCAAAATCCCGAGGGGAGAATGGAGAATGAGGGATTACAACACGACCATCCCCCCTGGTGGTGTGATTTTTCACTTTCCCTCTTTCTCTCTCTCTGTCTCTGGTAAGTGCATGTGCCCTACAGCAAAAACTTTAAATAAATAAGAAGGCTTTATTGATATCTTTAATGTGTAGGCTATATTTGTATGTCTTTTTTTTTTTTAATTCGTGATCGAGTGCATGCATGTGGATGTGGCTGAGAGAGAAAGATGAGCACCTTCCACAGGGTCTGATCACGCCGTGATCCCCTTCTTCAGTTCTCCAGCCCATTGAGTCTTGGGCATGCACATGTGTGCATAGTGTGTTTCAGGCTGAGTTGGCTGGGATTTGAAAGTGAGGAATCATTTCCCAGGGAGATGGCCTTGTTGCAGCCCCTTTTCTTCCATTCTCCTTGGATTTTGAGCATGCATGCACATGTTGCCAGTGTGATTTTTCAAGCTGCGAGGTCTGGGAACTTGAACCACAGTTGGCCACGTGGAAATCTAGCGCTTAACCACCATGCTACCTGCAGGCCTCTGGTTTCTCTTGAGCAGTGAGTTATCGTGGTGCCCGGAGCATGCCCTATTCTGTTCTTCATTATAGCCTTTCATTGTATTTTTTTTTGCCAAGTTATATGTAGAAATATGCTTATTTGGGATCAGCAGCTGGTGTAATGGCTATGTCGCTGGACTCCCATGTAGTCGACCGCGGTTTGCGTCCTGGACCCGGTGGCTTAAAACTCACGCCAGGCTCATGTGCGTGCGTGCCCAAGATCCTGAGAGGAGAATGGAGGAGAAGGGATTGTGGCGTGGCCATTCCCCCTGGGGGATGATTTCTCACTTTCTGTCTCCCTGTCTCTCTCCGTCTGTCTGGCAAGTGCACGTGCCCTACAGCAAAAACCTCTTAAAAAAAAAAAAGAAATATGCTTATTTATGTAAAACTGTAGTGAATGAGAAATCATGTCTCTAGTAATCCAGGACTCTGCAGAGAAAAAAATCAGAGTTAGAGATAAGAAATAGCCTCATATTTTTAGCATTAGAAGCTGAAAAGTGTATAAGCCAATTTACATATTGAATTTTTAAATATTTTAGAAGCTATCAAAAGAACAATGGTTTGTCTTTTTCTGTTTCAGGTTTCCATTTTATTTTTACTGGTACTGTCTTAAAATATTCAACTTGGTTTCCTGTTATCTCTTCACAGTAGAATGATTAGCACTCAGTTGGATTGTCAATTTATACAGTGGGTTATTGTGTCTTCTCTGTCTTTAGGATGATTGAGGAAAGTGGGAACAAGCGGAAGACCATGGCAGAGAAGAGGCAGCTGTTCATCGAAATGCGTGAGTCTTGAGTGTTCCTGGAGTCCTCACTCATAAAGGCAGGGATGTTTTCTTCCTTCTGACCAAGTCAGCTTTAATCAGTTATAAGTATTATGTCATAAGATTCAGAAAGAGAGGAATAAAAGTTAAAGAATCATGGAGTCTGGGGGAACCTGCAAGGCAGAGCATATATTTTAATTTAATTGACTTGCATTGCTTTCACTGCGCCCCGGGGTATGGCCATGCCACAATCCCTTCTCCTCCATTCTCCTCTTGGGATTCTGGAGACATGTGCACTCGCACCCAGTGTGATTTTCTGGGACTTGAACTGTGGTCGGCCCTGAGGGAGTCCAGCATCTTAACCAGTATGTCACTTGCTGATCCTAGGATTGATTTCTTTCTTTTTTGAGAGATTTTTGCTATAGGGTGTGTGTACTCGTTGGAAAGACAGAGAGAGACAGAGAGATGGAAAGCAAAAAATCACCTCCTTGGGGAGGTGGCCACATTGCAATCCCTTTTCCTCTATTCGGATTTTGGACATGCATACACATGTGCCCGTTTTGAGTTAAGCTGTTGGACCTGGGACTTGCAGTTGACTTTGTGGGAGTCCAGCGACATAACCATTGCACCATCTGCTGGTCCCAGGATTGCTTTCCTACGCGAGGGCATAAATAATAAGGCAGATGTTTCCCTAGAATATCTGTGATTTCAAGTCATGCCAGTCAATTCAGACTTCTTGCTGTAATTCTGTTGTTACCATGAGCTAGCAAATGGTGGTAAATCATTGAGAAATCATATAAGTTACTTTCCACTAGATACCAGTTTTCTTAAAGAATTATTTTATTTAACTTTATTATTATTATTATTATTTTTTCCAGTTTGATCAGACAGAGAGAGAGAGAGAAAATGAGAAACCAAGTCACCAGGTCCAGGACTTGAACTGCGGTTGGCCATGTAGGAGTCCAGCACCTTTAGCCACCGTGCCACCTTCCACCCCACTAGATACCAGGTCTAAGGTCGAGAAGACTAAGTGTAAGGACAGCACCTAGAACTGTCAGAAAAAGAACAGTATGACAAAAAGAATGAATGTGTACTTTGGTGTGTTACTTTACAATTTAAAATCTCCTGCAGAAATTATATATATATACATTGTTTTTTAATTTGTTAAAGGGTGCATATACTCACTGAAGAGAGATAAAAAGAGAGAGGGAACGTGAGAGAGAGAAAGTGAGAGAGTACCCCCTAGTGGGGAGGCCATACCACATCCCTTCTCCTCCATTCTCTCCTTGAAATTTTTGGGTACACACACATACACACACACACACACACACACTCACACACACGTATACATGTGCATGGTGTATTTTTCAAGTTTTTTTTTTTAAGAATTCTTTACTTAATTTTATTTATCCTTATTATTATGTTTAAATTTGCTACAGGGTACGTGTGCTCTCCAGAAACACAGAGAGAGAGAAAGCCACCAGATCTGGAATTTGAACTGCATTCAGCCATGTGGGATTCCAGTGCTTAGCCACCATAACACCTGCTAGCCCCCAAATTATATTCTTATATACATGAACAAAGAAAAATAAATGGACAAGAGGAGTAAGTAGTTTCAGTATTTGAAGGATTGTTTGCTCTGTCACCAGGCCTGTGCCATTTAGCAACTTTATGTCAACAACTGGCATTTACTGTGGTGGTCCCCTAAGATTAGGTGGCATGTTGGTTAAGGTGCTGGACTCCCACATGGCTGACCACAGTTCTAGTCTCAGACCTGGTGGCTTGCTTTCCCCCTTTCCTGCTGTCTCTTTGTCTCTCTCTGGTCAAACTAAAAAATAATAACACTGGGGCCAGCAAGTGGCGTGGTAGTTAAGGGTGCTGGACTCCCACATGGCTGACTGCAGTTCAAGTCCTGAACCTGGTGGCTTGCTTTCTCTCTCCCTTTCCTCTCTCACTCACTCTGTCCTTTCCTGGTCAAATTAAAATAAATAAATAAAGTTAAATAAAATCATTCTTTAAAAAAATAATAACGCTAAATGAAATTAAGTAAATAATTTTTTTAAAAAGATTATCCCATGCGGCCTAGGTGTGTAGGAGGCTGTGCCATCTAGGCTTGTGTAAGTGTACTCTGAGGGTCAGTGAGGAAACTGCCCAGCACATTTCTCAGAATGTATCCCTGCCATGAAGTGGCACAGGGCCATGCTCATCTTTGTGACCTTGGCCAGGTGACCTCGACCAACACACATTGGCTGGAACTCAGATTCCTTTGCTATGATCTGGAGTTCTTGGTCTGGATTAGTGATTGTGATACTTTGAAAGCATTTCAGATTAAATCTCGCAGAGACCCTCAATATACAAGTCTTAGGAAGTAGGTTCTGCTGGGTTAAAGCAGGAGACAGGAGGCAGGAGCCTGACCCGGGATAGCCCCTGTGCACTTGAAGAATTCCGGAATGCTGCATATCACAGTGGGAAGGGCATGAATACAGTCTCAGGAGCCTTTCAGCTGTGGACGCGTTTTAGGTCTTTAGAGGCTTAGCGACGTGGGTAGAGTTTGACTCCGCTCAGATCTGTGTTGTTCCATCACGCAGCCTGGGAAAGTGTTAGAGAGGGCAGAGAAGAAAGGTTCACGTCAGATAGGAAGCCAGACTGGGTGATCTGAAGGACCTTTGCAGTTCTGAGGCTCTCCTTGCTAATCTTCCCACCCAGCCACCTTGGTGTCACTTCCTTCCACCTCACCTCCTGTCTCCAAAAACATCACAAAGTGTAACTGAGTTTTACCCTACGAGGTTTGAATCTGTTCCTCAGACCCTGAGTCTAGGCTCTGCAGGTAGACTGCCAGGTTTGGATCTTGGATCTCTTACTTAGTGGCTGGATAACCTTAGGCTAGTTACTTAATCTCTGTGCCTCAGTTTCCTTATCCTTAAATAGTAGTGACTTCATAGAATTATTCAGGGGCGTCAGGAGATGGTGTAGTACTTGGGGCGCTGGACTTACACATGGCTGACTACAGTTTGAGTCCCGCACTCACTGGCTTGAAACTCCTTCTGGCTGTGTGTGCGTGCATGCTCCCAAATCTCGAGAGGACAATGGAGGATAAAGGATTATGGCATGGCCATCCCTGTGGAGGATGATTTCTCACTTTCTCTTTGTCTCTCTGGCGAGTGTGTATGCCTTTTAGCAAAAAATCTCTCTTAAAAATAAAAATAATTATTGTTATAATGTGAGTAAAGTACTTGGCACAGTAAATACTTAATATGATTAGCTGTGCTCATTATAAATAATTTTTGTCATTGTTACATTTCCGAACTAAAGAGTAGAGTGGATGGCAGAAGTCCTTGTCTTGGTTTTGACTTCATTGGGAATGTTTTTAATATTTCACTGTTTTCTGGGTCAGTCTGTGGTGTGGTGTTTAAGGCAGTTGTATCTCATGTGACTGTGGCCGACTGCATGATTTGAGTCCCAGGTGCAGCAGCTTGAAAAACAGACTGGGTGTGTGTGCATGCATGGCCAAAATCCCAAGAGGAGGATGAATGAGAAGGGATTGCAGTGTGGCCATCCCCTGGGTAGTGCTTTCTCAATTTTTTTTTCTCTCTCCCTGTTTAATGCATGTGCCTTCTAGCAAATTGAAAAGAAAAGAATAATGTTTGCTGCAGTGATTTCGTATTCTTTATCAGGTTAAGGAATTTCTCTATTCCAATTTGCTAGGAGTCATTTTCATTATTTTCTTAAATCATGAATAAGCATTGAGTTTTATCAGATGTTTTCTGCTTCCCTTGAGATAAATGTGTTTCTCTTTTATTCTGTTAGCAGAGTGTTCAAGGCAGCAATCTTTTCCTTAAAGGGCCAGAGAGTAAATAACTTAGGACTCTATGAGGAGTTCTCTGTCACAGCTACTCAGCTCTGCTGTTGCAGAAAATGGTCATAATAACTTAGATATTTTATAGTTTCTATCTTCTGTACTATCCTAAGCCTTTTTTTTTAAAGAATTATTTATTTAATTTCATTTATAGATGAATTTATCTTTAATTTAACCAGAGAGAGAGAGAAAGAGGGAAAACAAGCCGCCAGATCTAGAACTTGAACCATGGTCAGCCATGTAGGAGTGTCCAGTGCCTTAACTATCATGCCACAGCTGATCCCCTTAAGCCTTTGTTTCTAGACACTCTCTTTTAATTTTGCATTATGAATAGTGATAAAATTAGTTTATTCTTTCTTTGCTTAATATTTTCTTTTTTAGACTCTAAGCACCATGAAAATAAAGATTGCATCTGTTTATTATGGTACCTCTAGCAACTCAGTAAATGTTGAAGGAGGAATGGAATAAATAACACAGAAATACTATGGTAGTTTATGATTCTTATGTGATAAAAAATTATGAAGAAAATTTGAGAAAAATGAAAGGTGACAAGTTAGAACAGTAGTCCTCAATTCTGGTGCTAAGTAAAAGCTCTCCAATTGATTCTAGAAGGTACTTGATGTCAAGCTTCCATGATCAGAGATTTCTATTTTGTTCTATCTCTTCTAATGTTTGCCAGTTTTGTTAGTCTGTTCAAGGGACTGACTTTTGGCTCTGTTTGTTCTCTGTGTATCTTTGTTTTCTTTCCCATTTTTTTGGTGCTGTATAGTTACTGTCTTCTTTCTGTTTTGGTAAATTTCGTTGTTCTTTTTCTAATCTCTTATGTTGGGTTACTAAGGTAATTTATTCCAGACTTTTTTCCTTCCTTTTTAAAAAAACAATTATTTAATTATTTTATTTAACTTTATTTATTTATTTTTAATTTGACCAGATAGGGATAGAATGTGAGAGAGAAAGAGAGGGAAAGTGAGAAAGCAAGCTACCAGGTCTAGGACTCAAACTGTGGTTGGCCATGTGGGAGTCCAGCGCCTTTAACCAAGATGCCACCTGATAGCCCTGACTTTTTTCCTTTCTTACGTTTAGGATTAAACTTTACTGCACTAAAAAAAATTTTTTTTTACATCCCAAGTGTCTGATATATTCTATTTTCATTACAATTCTTTGTGTATTCCATTATAAATTATTTAGAAGATTTTAAATTTGCATAAAAATGTTTCAGTTAACAAAATAAAACAAAATCTTTTAGGGCCCACCAGGTGGCATGGTGGTTGAGGGACTGGACTGCCACAAGGCTGACTGTGGTTTAAGTCTCAGACCTGGGGACTTGAAAATCACTTTGGCATAATGGCTATGTCGGTGGACTCTCATGTAGTCAATCGCGGTTTGAGTCTTGGACCCGGTGGCTTAAACTCAGGCCAGGCATGTGTGCGTGCGTGCCCAAGATCCCATGAGGAGAATGGAGAAGGAATTGCAGCGTGGGCATCCCCCCCCGGGGTGTGATTTCTCGCTTTCTGTATCTCTGTCTCTCTCTTTGTCTTTCTGGTGAGTGCATGTGCCCTATAGCAAAAACCGCTCTGAAAGAAAAAAATCACTTTGGGCACATGTACATGCACGCTCAGAATCAGGACTGTGGTGTGGCCATTCCCCCAGGAGGTGATTTCTCACTTTCCTTCTCACTGTCTCTCCTTGTCTGTCTCCAATGAGGACACACACTCTATGACAAAAACCTAAAAAAAAAAAAACCCCGAAAACCAAAACCAACCAACCAAACAAAAACCTTTTAGCTCAATTAGGTTATAGGTTAGGGAATGAGTAATGATTTAGAATCTTTGAATTTGTTAATATTTTTATGTCTTATGTTTTTAAAAATTATTCCAAGAGTATTTGAAAACAATGTTTATGATTTCTGTATTACTTAGATTAAGCTCGGTTGCATATTTTATTACGTTTTTTTTTTTGTTCTTACTGATTCAATTGCTTGATCTTAATTACTAAAAGATGTTAGAAATCTCTGCTTTGATTGTGGATTTTTAAATTCGTTCATAATTCTGTTACTGTTTTTGTTTTATTTTTCTTCATGACAGTGTGTGTGAATATATGAGAGAGGGGTGCCCTTGACAGGGTCTTGTCATGGCCTGACCCCCTCTCTCCAGCCCTCCAGCTCCTCAAGATCTCGGGCACATGCATGCTTTCAGGTTGACTAAGCCAGGATCTGAACCCGTGGTTGGCCGTGTGGCTCCCAGCATGGTGTCCAGTATGCTAATTGACTGTGCCACCAAGGCTGAGGCTTGTCAGTAATTTAAAGCTTTAGTCTTATGTATGTGTACCTTTCTTTTTTTGTAGAGGTTTTTGCATTAGAGAGTATGTGCTCACTATTGGTGGAGTAGAGAGTGAGTCAGTGAGAGGGGAAGTGAGAAATCACGTCCCGCCCCCCTTCCCCCATCCCATGGCCACGCTGCAAGCCCTTCCTCCCCATTCTCCTCCTGGGATCTTGGGCATATGCACACACATGCCCAGTGTGAATTTCCAGCCACCAGGTCTGGGACTCCGATGGCAGTTGGTATGTGGAAGTCCAACAGTGTAACTGCCACACCATCTGCTGGCCCCAAGATTCCAGCTTTTTGCTTGATTTTGACTTTGCATGTAGATCTGGGGAGGGGTCTGGAGTTCTGTATGTAACTTAGTGTCCAGGCATTGCTTTTAAGCAGGTGCTGTCAGTTAGCCCTTAGCATTGCATCATTGTCTTCCACGGTGAGTGCAGTTAGCGGATTCAGCTTTCTGTCCTTGTGCCTTCGCCTGTTCCCGCACACATGTGCATGCCAGGTTGACTGCTACTTGTCTATTTTTTATTATTTGTATCTCCTTAAGAAAAGACTGCAGTTGATCTGGCTTCCACATTTGTCATTCCCTTAGAACTGTTTCTCTGCTCTGAAATCAAAGGAGGCATTTGCGGTGCACAAAATCTTGTCTGAGATTGCATTTGTCTTCAAAGTTTTAACAGACTAGAACTGTGTCCTCCGTAGAGGAAGTATGGCTTCACGAAATATCAGAAGCTGTCAGTGGGATTCAGCTTCAGGCTGATATCACAAATAATAAATGTTGAAAAGTAGTTGTGGAGTTTTGTAAGGAGTAGCTTTAACAAACAGTTCAGTGCTGTTCTCAAGGTTTTCCTTTGTTGCTGGAGTGACATTTCTCATAGAAGTTTAAGCTTTAGATAGGAGCAGATACACTATAATCTTTCCATTTGTCTCTTTGCTTTCCTCGGGATTTGGTTGAACTATATAGCGTTTCTATCCATTCCGATGAGTGAGGAGCTATAATGTAAAAGGAAGGACTGCTCCCTTCTTACCCTTTTTCCATCTTTCTCCCGTACCCTTTGGGTACTTGTGTTCCCACATGCCCCCAGATGCCCAAGAGCTTCCACTGGGGCTAGAGTTTTGCCTGTGTATTTAGTTAGTGCTTATTGGACCATTTCTTGAAACACTTAAAGCATATTATCTGGCAGTATTTTTTATTTGCCAAAGGGTGTGTGTACTTGCCAAAAAGAAGGGGAGAAAGAACCCCTCCCCATTGCTTCTTCTCTCCCCCTGCCCTATCATGGGACATGGTCAGATTGCAGACTTTTCTCAATTTTTCCATCCTGTTGAAATCTTGGGTATGCACACATACACATGCTAAGACATGTCACTGGGGCTGATATTTTTTTTTTTTAAGAATCATTTATTTAACTTTATTCATTAATTTATTTTTTCAACTTGACCAAACAGAGAGAGAGAGAGAGAGAAGAAGAAAGTGAGAAAGCAAGCCACCAGGTCTGGGACTCGAACCATGGTTGACTATATGGGAGTGTCTAGCACCTTAACTACCATGCCATCCACTGGTCCCTGGGGCTGGGATTTGAATCTTGCTATTGTCACGTGGGATCCGGCTCCCTTAACCATCAGACCATGGAACTAGCCCTGTCTGACAGTATTAAAATTACACACACACACACACACACACACACACACACACACACACACACACATTTAATTTGCCAGAGGGCACATGCACTCACTGGAGAGAGAGAGAGAGAGAAGGAAAGAGAGAAAACATCTTTCATTGGAAATGGTCACACTGTAACCCCTTCTTTCTATTTCACCCTTTTTACTAAATTTTGGCCATGCATGCACATGTGCTGGTTGTGTTTTTCAAGCTGCCAGGTTCAGGACTCAAACTGTGCAGTCAGCCATGTGGAATCCAGTCTCCTTAACCACCATGCCACCTACTGGCCCCTGTATTGGTTATATCTTAACTTGTAGAAGTTATTTTGGAATTTGTACTGCCGTTAGATTTTTTGAAATTATATTATGGTTAGGAATCCCTAGAATTTCTGAATAGTGTGTCATTGCGTTGGTATCTGTACCTCTTCCCTATTGGGTTTTAGAGTGATGTATTTTCATGAGTAGTGGCAGAGGAGAGCAGAAGGATACTTGGTTCTTGACTAGTACCTGATGCGTTGGTGTAGCAGCGGTCCTCGGCAAACTGGGCTGGGGCATGTGGAGTTTCTCATTTTCCAAAACTATTAGGTCGTCTGGAAATTCATGATGCATTTTTGCATAGAAAAACAGAAAAATACATCATGATTTTTCCAATAGCTGTCTTTGGACTGCGTAATATTTTTTCTGTTTCATCTTTTGCATTATCCAGATGTGACTCTAACGGCATTGGAGGAAGAGTAAAGAGTGAGTGGTACCAGACGCACTGACCTTTTCCTGTAATTATCTCTCCAGTCGTACACATGACCTTGGACTTGCCCTGCAGTCTGATCAGTCAGTTTAGTAACCTTTCTGTTTGTCAGTGGGCATGGAACTTTCCTTTCCTAGCTGTTCACATTAGTTTTCTGAGTATTTCCCATAAAACAACTTTATGAAAGTAAATCTCTAGACATTAAAATTACCTGTGATGATTTAATGATAGATTATTTAGTAAGTGCCCTCAAACCTTTGTCAGCATACTTTCTTTAAGCCAATAGTTTGTTTTTTTTGAGTAATTAATCCTTATTTTTTCTTTGTTTATGATAGGGTGCATGTTCGTGCATATGAGAGACAGAGAGGCTGAGAGAGAAGAAGAGAGAGAGAGGAGCACCATTCATAGGGTCTGGTCGCACCACATCCCCTCCCTCCATTCATTTAGTCTGTCGGATCTTGGGTGCTCACATGCATGCCTGGCATGTTTCAGGCTGACCAGGCTTGAGATTTGAACTGGGGAAGCTACGTGGGGTCAGGCTTCTCTTGAGCAGCACATTACCACCATGCTACAGAACCAGACCAGAATGACTAATCTTTAATGGTTCCAACTTAAAATATTTAGCTTTAGATAGTAAGATTAAGAATCTAATAGGACTGTGGGACCAGCAGTTAGTGTAATGGCTATGTTGCTGAACTCCCATATAGCCGACCGTGGTTCGAGTCCCGGACCCGGTGGCTTATACTCATGCTGGATGCGTGTGTGTGCATGCCCAAGATCCCGAGAGGAGAATGGAGGAGAAGGGATTGCGGCGTGGCCATCCTCCCAGGCGGTGATTTCTCACTTTCTGTCTCTCTGTCTCTCTCTGTCTTTCTGGTGAGTGCACGTGCCCTATAGCAAAAAAACCTCTCCAAAAAAAAAAAAGAATCTAATAGGGCTAAATAAATGTAACAAAAGACGTGTAAAATTTGTACTTTAAAAGCTATAAAATGATTTTGAAAAAATTAAGGAAGATCCAAATAAGTGGAAAGACATCCTGTGTTATGAATTGGAAGAGTTAATATTGTTAAGATGGTGATAGTCCCTAAACTGATTTATAGATTCAGTGCAGTCCTCATACAATTCCAACTGGTTTCTTTGGAGAAATGGTTGAGCTGATCCTAAAATTCAAATGGAAACTCAAAGGATCTATATTAGTCAAAACAATCCTAAAAGAGAAGAACACAGGTGGAAGACCCACACTTTCCAATTTCAGCACTTACTGTGTGGCTGTTCCCATAGCCTAGTGGTTAAGGGAGCTGGATCCCACATGG
The DNA here is from genome assembly GCF_000334495.1 of Tupaia belangeri chinensis. NCBI lineage: Eukaryota > Metazoa > Chordata > Mammalia > Scandentia > Tupaiidae > Tupaia > Tupaia belangeri. The sequence continues at coordinate 3,819,024 of NW_006199637.1, forward strand.
CCAATGCGGTTCTAGTCTCTACCCCAGTGGCTTGAAAACTATGCCAGGCACATGTGTGTGCATGTCCCAGATCCTAACAAGATAGAGAAATGTAGGAGAAGGGATTGCGGCATGATCATTCCCTATGAGGGTTGTTTTCTCCTTCTCTCTCTTCCTTTTTCTTCCTCTTCCTGTCTCTGTTTCTCTCTAGTAAATACTCATGCCTTCTGGTAATTAAAAAAAAAAATAAAAGAAAGGAGTTACAATAATCTAGGTTGTGTGTTACTGCCATAAGGATAGACATGGAATCCTTGAGATAAAAATTGAAAGTCTAGAATTAAACCCATATATTATATATGGTCAGCTGATTTTTGACAAGGCTACCAAGACCATTCAATGAGGAAGCAACAGTATTTTGAACAAGTGGTGCTAGACAAATAAATAGCCACAATGTAAAACAAAATGACTTTGAGGGAACAGCAGTTAGAGTAATGGCTGTGTCACCGAACTCCCATGTAGTCGACCATGGTCAACTGTGGTTTGAGTCCCGGACCCAGTGGTTTAAACTCATGCTGGGCACGTGTGTGTGCATGCCCAAGATTCCGAGAGGAGAATGGAGAAGGGATTGCGGCATGGCCATCCCCCCTGGGGGGGTGATTTCTCGCTTTCTGTCTCTCTGTCTCTCTCTGTCTTTCTGGCAAGTGTACACGCCCTATAGCAAAAACCTCTCCAAAAAAAAAAAAAAAAGACTTTGGACCCCTTATTTATCCCATGTAATAAATGACCTTAATATGGATCATAAACATAAGAGTTAGAACTATAAAATCCTTAGAAGAAAACATAGATATAAATCTTATTGATATTGAATTAGGCAAATCCTTCCTGGCTATGACACCAAAAGCACAAATGACAAAAGAATAAATTGTACGTCATTAAAATGACAAACTTTTGTGTTTCATTTCCCCAGGACGGTAAAATGACTACCCACAGAATGGGAGAAAATATTTGCTAACCATATATCTCATAAGTAATCTGTATCTAGACTATATAAAAATCTCTTAAAACTCAGTAATAAAAAGCTCAGTTAAAACTGGGCAAAGTGACTGCTAAACAGAAGAGATCTTTTTTGAGAACGATAAAAATGTAAATAGTTTGTGGTGATTGTTGCATAACTGTATATAGTAAAGATCATCAAATTCTACATTTGAATGGGTGAATTGTATGGCACATGAACTGTATTTCAGTGGGACCTCTATGTTTAACAAAAGGGAAATAGGACTATGTACAGGCTAGCAATTTTCTGGGAACCAAGTAATGGAGGAAATAATTTTAACCATGACATAAATGTAAAGGTTATTGAAGTGAGACTAAAAAAACTCT
>NW_006199637.1:3820673-3853206 GCF_000334495.1 Tupaia belangeri chinensis
CGGTTAAAGGCACGTCCCCAAAGGAAAAAACCCTCAAAAAAAAAAAAAAATACCAGGAGATCAACAGAAATGAGACATGCCTATAAATATAGGTAGAAAATATGGGACCAGCAGATGGCATAATGGCTATGTCGCTGAACTCTCATATGGTTGACTGCGGTTTGAGTCCCGAATCTGGTGGCTTAACTCACGCTGGGTGCATGTGCATGTGTGCCCAGGATCCCAAGAGGAGAATGGAGGAGAAGGGATTGCAGTATGACCATTCCCTCTGGGGGGCGATTTCTCGCTTTCTGTCTCTCTGTCTTTCTGGCGAGCGCACACGCCCTGAGGCAAAAACCTCTTGGGGGGGGGGGGAAAGAAAGAGAAAAGAAAAGAATTTGTTTTCTTTTTATCATTATTGACTCAAAAGTTGCTGCTAAATCTTATAAAGGCAGGATGGATGAAATAAAAGACTCACATTGGGGGCCTAAGCTATCTAAAGTGGCCTTAAAATCCAAAGATCCATTTACAGCCCATTTTTTACAATGAGAACAAAGCATGATTTATAGACTCATGTAATTTCAGGCTTTGTCCTAGTTACTAGGTCTGCATGTCACTGAGCCCTACACAGTGATTTATTTTGTTTATGCATTTTGTGGGGCCAGACTTAGAACACCGTCTACTGCCAAGGTCTTGACCTTCTCTGTGATGTCCGAGGCCTCAGATGGAAGGCGCAGAGGCTCAGGACTTGAATTGGTTGAAGGTGTGCTCATTCATATGCTTGGCCCTTGATGCTGGCTTTGGTTAATGGCCTTGGTTCCTCTGCATCTGAGCCTCTCTCTGTGGTCTCCCCACATCTGCTCACGTGGGCTTCCTCCCATCCTGGCATCCGGGTTCCAAGAACAAACAACCTGAAGGACTGAGAGCAGGGGCAAGCTGCACCATCATCTTTTGTCACCTGTCTTTGGAAGTCTTACAGGGGCCCTTCTGAAGCACTGTGCTCTTTGAGGCAGTCGTGTCCCGCTCAGATTCCAGTGCAAGGAAATAATCACTAGTTTGTGATGGAGAGGGACGGGGCCATGCACTAGGAGCACATGAAATACTGCTCTGGAAATATTGTTATTTATGGCCATTAATTAAAATACAGGCTGCCAAGACCAGAGAGAAGACCTTAGAGGTCAGCGGGTTCAGTTCCCTCATTTTACTGATGAAGACACTGAGGCTGAGAAGAGGTACCTAACCTGGCCACAGTCACTTTCGATGGTTGGAGGTTGGGCTGGGAGTGGAGCTCAGCTTTCTTGATTCTTTTCTTCTCTACTCTACTGCCCCTTCCAAAGGTGCAGTACCTTCACTTGCATCGTGAGTGCTCCTCCCCTCAGAGTTTCCTCAGGCCAGAGACAGGATAACATGGGCAGAACCGTGGGAGTCCTGGAGGGTAGTGGGCGTGCAGGGGTTCCTCAACCCTTCCACCCTCTGCTTTCTCATTAAAAGGAGGCCCGGTTGATCTCTTGCATACTGTGGCAACACAGTGCGGTGAAGTCACTTCTCAGCATTTAGCAACGAAACCATAAATCTGGTTGAGCATTTTTTATTTGCCCTTTTTTTCAGGTGCTCAGAATTTTGATGTCATACGACTGTCAACTTACAGAACAGCTTGCAAGTTACGATTTGTACAGAAACGATGCAACCGTAAGTCACTTATGCTCACTTGTGATAGCTGAGTAGAGCTCTCAGTGCTTTAAAAGATTTTCATGTCTCTTAATCATATTGTAATTAATTATCTTATAAGTATTTACCAGAATGTAAGTTTTATAGTGGAAAGAACATGTCTTTTTACTCCTGTGTCACTCAGAATGTTTAACTGACCCAGTAACATAATGAGTTTTGATGCTGGTATAGTAACAGTGTTATTTATGTGGGAGAATTGGTTTTTCGTTGTCACTTGTATTGATAAAATATTTTATTTAACATTAAGGCAATTTTCTGCTTCTGGAGAACAAGAAAAACATTCATTTTTTTTAAAAAAGAATTATTTTTTATCTAATTTTTATTCATTCATTCATTTTAATTTGATAAGAGAGAGACACATACACACAGAGAAAGAGAGAGAGGCAAAGTGAGAAAGCAAGCCACCAGGTCCAGGACTCCAAACTGTGGTTGGCCATGTGGGAGTTCCAGCGCCTCAACCACCACCCCACCTGCTGGTCCCGTAAAACATTCATGTTTTGATAAACGTATCGTGAGACTTAATCTTCCTGATTAAGTGAAATATAACATAAGTCAGCCTTTTTTTGTAATTGCCATTACCTGAGTTATAAAATATATAAATGCATGTATTTATATAAATATATACATTAATATATGTAATATTTCTTCTCTTACTTTCCACAAAGGTGAACTAATTTACGACAGAATTTTCTGTTCTTCTGTGTGTGTGTGTTTGTATGAAAAGCTTTTATAATATAGAAAGAACATTAACTGTGGTTTCAAACCTTAGAGTTGAAAAATCCCAGTTTCAAACCTTAGAATGGAAAAATCTGGGTTTTGCCTTTTATTATAAATGAGTGACTTTAGGCCCATCACTTTATATCTGATGACTTCTACTTGACTTTAAATTTACCCACAAATCCCGGCTCAAAATACTCTCCAGAGTTTTTTATGCCATCCTAGATTGGAATTATGTTTTTTTCTGTGGTTCCCCAAAGCATTATTTTTCAAATTATGGGTTTTTACCCATAAATGCTTTATGAAATCATGTTGGTGGGTTCTAGCCAGAATTAAAATAATGGAATAGAAAAAAAAAAAAAAAGAATAGAAAAAGACAGTATTAGAATGCTTCTTACGGTAAGGCTAAAAAGTGTTTTTGTGAACTTTATTTTTCTTATATACCTAGCTGTGTGTGTGAGTGTGATGAGTGTGTGTATGTATGTGTGTGATAGTTTAAATACAGTTCTGTGGGTTGTGTTCAGAAAAACCACTGTTGGGCTGGCCCTACAGCCTAATGGTTAAGGAAGCTGGATCCCATATGGCCAACTGCAGTTTAAATGCAGTCCCTGGAGTCTTGAAACATATGTGGTGTGTATGTGTGTGTGTGTGTGTGTGTGTGTGCATGCTCCAAATCCTGACAGGATGGAAAAATGGAGGAGAAAGGATTGTGGCACAAGCACACCTCAGTAGGGGATGCTTTCTCCCTCTTCTTCTCTCTCTCTGTCTCTTGTTTCTCTGTATCTCTCTGGTAAGTGCACGTGACCTCTGGCAATTAAAAAAAAGAAAAGGCAATCATTGTTTCAGAGCAATTCTTGTTTTTATAATTCTTCCCATATGTGTGGAGTTTTAAGAGCTTGAAGTAAGCTAGTGGGATTTGTAATAGAAAGTAAAGGTGCATTATTCTAACGTTTTATTTTGTTACCTTTCACGTAGGAGTCTATGATCTACCTGCAATCTTTCTTTGTGTGGGTGTGTACAGTATAAATAGGTGTCAAATTTCAGTTGTTTCTATGTATGTGTTCAGTTATTCCTACACTGCTTATTGAAAAGGTTATTCTTTTTCTTCACTGCTGAAACAAACAAACAAACAAACAAACAAACAAAAACTTCTTCCAGTCACTAGAAAAAAGGTGCAGGAGTGGTCATAAGCTAGAAGATATGCTTTTTAACGCCCTCGTGTTGCATGAGGCTGTCTTTCTACCAGTAACCACACTGTTTCAGTATCTCATGTTTCTTTTACCAGTAACCACTATTAGAGCTTAATAATACTAAATCTTGGTATCAGATAAAGCAATTCTGCCTGGGGCCACTAGGAGGTTTGGTGGTTAAAGGCGCTGGACTCCCACATGGCTGACCATGGTTCAAGTCCCGGACCTGGTAGCTCGCTTTCTCACTTTCTCTCTTTTTCTCTTTCTCTCCCCCTCTGGTCAAATTAAAATAAGTAAGTGAATAAATAATAAAAAGTTAAATAAAATAATTCTTTTATAAAAAAGCAACTCTGCCCACTTAAAAAAATATATACTCTGGGACATTATGGCCTTTTCACATTAAATTTTTATATAAATTGTATAACTTGTATGTTGCTTTCTACTAGAAATAAACCCCAGGCTTTTGCTGGAATTCTTTTCGGGTATAATTAACAGGCAATAAAATTCACTTTTTGTTTAATTGCTAGAGAGCATGTGCACGTGACAGAGAGAGAGAGAGGGAGAGGGAGAAAGCATCCCCCAGTGGGGAATGGTCACACTGGAATCCTTTCTATTTTTCCACCCTGTTATGAATTTGAACATATGTATGCAGATATTACTCAGTATTTTTCCAGCCTTAGCTGGCCATGTGGGATCGAGCCATCTTAACCACTAGGCCAAATAGCTTAAAATTTCATCATATGTTACTGATATATAAACATACAGTGACTTTTGTATCTTTACCTACCTAGCAACTGCTCTATAAGTAGATTCATATATTAATTTTAGTAATTTTCTGTGTATATAATTTTGTCGTTTCTGACTAGTGACTCTTGTATTTATTTATTTATCTCTAGTGATTATCCTACATATTTATATAGATTAGGCCTCAAGTAGAATTAAAATAACAGCGATCATTTCTTATCATAGGCCCAGTATCATCAGAGGAAAATCTTTCAACATTCTACTGTTAAGTAATATATTTGCTTTAGATTATTTGTAGATTAACTTAATCAGATTAAGAAAATTCCCTAGTAGTGTATTTCTTCATTTCTAAGGTAAAGTTTATTTAAAAAGTTCTTTTTGATAATTTTTTTTTTTTTTTAATCGCCAGAGAGTGTGTGTGCTTGCTAGAGGGAGGGAGAGAGAGGGAGACAGAGGGGGAGGGAACCCCCTCACCCCCCGGTGGGGTGGTCACACTGCAGCCGCTCCATTTTTCCATCTGTCAGAGCCTTGGGCACTCACACACACGTGCCTGGTGTGTTTCTCAAACCTCTGGAGCTGGGACTCCCAGCCGTGGTCGGCCATGTGGGATTTTATTCCCAATGCTCAGTGCTTAACCACTGCACTGTGGAGCCAGCCCTCTGATATTTTTAAACTTAATTTCATTTTGATCAGAGAGCGTGGTTCGTGTGATTCTAATCCTTTGAAATTTGTGAGATTTGCTTTGCTCAGGATATTGTTAGTTTTTATACTTTTTTTGTGTATGCTTGAAAAAAAGCATATTCTCTAGTCATTGTGGGCAGCAGCCTATATATTGCCCCTTATGCCTACTCTGTTTATCATGATGTGTAATCACTGTGTTCATAACTGTATGTTTACACTGTCACCAAGAGAGGTGCATTCATGTTTTCCACAAAGCTTGTGAATTCGTTTATTTCTCTCTGAGATTCTGTACATTTTTGCTTATATATTTTGAGGCTATTCTATGATGTGTAAATAAATGTAAAATTCTTACAGCATTGTTTTTTTATTATTTTTTATTCATTTTATTTTATTTGTTATTATTATTTTTAATTTGACCAGAGAGAAAGGGGAAAAGAGAAAGCAAGCCACGGGTCCAGGATTCAGTACTGCGTTTGGCCATGTGTGAGTCCAGTGCCTTAACCGCCATGATACCTGCCAACCCCCTTACATCATTCTGATGAATTAAAACTCTTTTAAGAGAATGGGCCTTTTTATCTTTACCAGTATGTTTTGTACCACAATTTAAAAAAAATTGAGATATGTATATAATTCACACGAAAACCCCACTGTTTCAGTATATAATTCAATGGATTTAGAGTTATACAATCATCTTATCTAATTCTAGGATATTTCATTATCTCAGAAATAAACCCTGTACCCATTAGTAATCATTTCCTATTTCCTTCTTCCCCTAGCTCCTGGATCCCACTAATCTTGATTTTTATGGACATTTATTCTGGACATTTCATATTATTGGAATCATGAAATATGTGGTCTTTACTGCCTTCTGTTTTCATTTAGCATAAAGTTTTCATGGTTCACCCACATCGTAGCATATATCAGTATTTCATTTTTTTTGGTGACTGAATAATATTTCTGTGTGTGTGTGTATACCGCAATTTGTTTACTCATCAGTTGATGGACTTTTTGCTTTCGTTTTTTTGGTTTTTATGAATAATGCAGCTATGAATATTTATGTACTAGTTTTTGTGTGAACATGTGTTTTCAATTCTTTTGGGTTGGAATTGCTGGGTCACGTGGTAACTTTATTTAGCTTCATACGGAATCGCTAAACTATTTTCCAAATCAGCTGCATTATTTGATTTTCACATCAGTAGCATACGATGAGTTCCGATTTCATCAAATCCTCACCAATTCTTATTTCCCGTTAGAAAAAATTACAGACATTGTAGTGTGTGTTAAGTGCTATCTCATTGTGATTTTGATTTGCATTTCTGTAATGACTAATGATGTTGAGCATCTTTTCGTATGCTCTTGGCTATTTATGTATCTCCTTTGGAGAAATATTCATTTAAGCTATTCACTCATATTTTTTTGTTGTTGAGTTGTAAGAGTTTTTACATATTTGGGATATTAGACCCTTATTGGATGCATGATTTGCAAATATTTTCTTCCATTCTTTGGGTTGCCATTTTAATTTCTTCATGTTATCTTTTGAAACACAGAAGTTTTTACTTTGCATAAAATCTACTGTATCTATTTTTTTCTTATAAAAGTGTTACTTATACTTCAGGTGTCTTGTTACTGACTTTGAAGGGAGACGTTTTGTTCCTTCCCCATTAGATAGGGTGTTAGCTGTGGTTTTTGGGTAGATGGCCTTATCAGGTTGAGGAAGTTCCCTTCTGTTCTTAGTTTGTTGTGTTTTTATTGTGAAAGCATGTTAGATTTTTGCCAGATGCTTTTTCTGTGTTTACTGAGATGATCATGTGGTTTTCCAAACCCTTTTATTTTCTTGTGATAAAGTTACACCCCCTTTCCTTTGGTTTGAAGTTACTGTCTCCTACTTCCTTTGTTACTTGAAGGCAGGTATCATTCTAATTATTGTCCCTTCAAGGAAATGTCTTTTATATCTGGCTGAGTATTATTTACTTTTTTCCTGAGTCACTAATGGACTGAAGATGTTTTATGTTTCATTCATATTTTAAATTAGTTTTAGGGGGAGAATAGTCCAGGTACATAGTCTAACTTATTACTGGAAATTAAAACAAACAAACAAAAAAACAACTTTGTAAGAAATGGGGAAAATAGGCAAAGGATTAAATTGTTCAGAGTCATGAATAGTCTGTAAGGTGTATTAGTGTTTTACTCACTGCAGTTGTATACCTCTTTTTATAGAGTTAGAAAATAGAGCTGTAGATTGTTGCTAAAGTTGCTAGGCTAAAGTAATACAGTGATTTAAGATGTTATAATGAATTGCTAGAAAGGCTAGAAGTTCTTAAGAATAGTTCTTGATCTTTTTTGCAAATTACTTATTACTAGGTCACTGTTGACAGATCTGGAATGCAAGTTAAATATAAAGTCTGGAGGTAATCACTCTTGGACTGTGTGGTGGCTTGTTGAAGCCTAGAGCTGACATTTTTTTTTTTTTTGTAATCACACAAGCCAATAGTTTATTATACTTATATTTTCTTAACATTGAACATAAAATGTTACAGTAGTCAATGTCAAGTCTATTATTGGATGTTCAAAAATTTCCTGACCACAGAGGGATATCAGAAACCTAAGGATAGGGCCAGTGCGTGGCATGGAGGTTAGTGGGTGGCATGGAGGTTAAGCTGCTGGGTCCCACATAGCTGACTTTATGGTTCGAGTCTTGAAGCTGGACGCTTTAAGGTCACTCTCGGCGTGTGTGCATAGGTCCCCACAAAATCCCGAGCGAAGAACGGAGGAGTAGGGACCGCGGCGTGGCCAACACCCCTTGGAGGGTGATTTCTCACTTTTCCTTCCTCTCTCTGGTGAGTGCATGCGCCCGTTAGCAAAAACAAAAACAACAGAAATCTAAGAGTAGATGTTCAGTTTTTGGTTATTCATTCAGATAAGCACTTCATGTTTCTATTATTTGTGGAAGAGATTCATTAGCCTTAGGGCAAGCCAGTTTCAGTTGCTCAAGGGACAAATGAAAAGACAAAAACATAGAAAACTTAAGTATGTATAAAACATTAAGTATATTTAAATGTGCTATTTACTTTCTGTCCATATAAAATCACTTCTTACACATACACACAACTTTAAAGGCGACCAAAACTGTATTCAACTGATTTTGCACATGCATGCTGATCCGTGAGTGTTATCGGCCATATCAACTTTTATCTTCAGAACCGTTTTTACCATAGACTAAAATAATGTTGCTAAAGCCTGGAACTGACATTCTTTATTCTGCCACTGAAGGTTTTTCTCATTGCTGGCTAAGCAGTTTCATTGCCTTAAACCCTAAAACTAGTGGATAAATTCAGATGTCCAGGGCGAAGGTAGTGTGTGCTTTAAAATTGTGACAGTTTATCTTCGTTGTGTTTTAGTTCACCTGGTTGATATCTGGAATATGATTGAAGCCTTCCGAGACAATGGCCTTAACACACTGGACCATGCCACTGAGATCAGTGTGTCCCGCCTCGAGACCGTCATCTCGTCAATCTACTATCAGTTGAACAAGCGCCTTCCTTCTACTCACCAAATCAGCGTGGAACAGTCCATCAGCCTCCTCCTCAACTTTGTGATCGCTGCGTACGACAGGCTAGTATCGGCACGCGACTGCATTTTAAGAACACCCATCTCCTAATTGTTCCTCTTCCATATTGCCTTGCTAAGGGTTGTCAACTGAGTTCACAGGGAAAATGGAAATTATTCAGGGTAAATCCCTGTCCTGGGGCATGTTACATATTAAGCTCGCTAATATTATGGAAAATGACAGCACTGAAATATTTTGTTTGGTGAAATTACAAATATGTTAATAAAATTGTTCTCTATCTCCCGGACCGGTGGCTTGAACTCATGCCAGGCATGTGTGCGTGCATGCCCAAGATCCCGAGAGGAGAATGGAGGAGAAGGCATTGCGGCGTGACCATCCCCCCTGGGGGGGTGATTTCTCGCTTTCTGTCTCTATGTCTCTCTCTGTCCGTCTGGTGAGCACACACGTCCTATAGCAAAAACCTCTCAAAAAAAAAAAAATTGTTCTCTATCCAGTGAAATATAGCTAAGTTGTGAATGTAATTAGGGGCTTTTCAGTTGACCTTTAAGGCTAAATCTTTTTTTTTTTTTTTTTTTAAGAGCGATTTTTGCTCTTAAAGAGAGAGTGAGAAATCACCCCCCATGGGGGTGATTTTTGCTCTTAAAGAGAGAGTGAGAAATCGCCCCCCATGGGGGATGGCCATGCCGCAATCTCTTCTTCTCCATTCTCATCTTGTGATTTTGGGCACGCAGGTACATGTACCTGGCATGTGTTTAAGCTGCTGGATCCGGGACTCGAACCACAGTCACCTACGTGGGAGTCCAGTGACGTAACCATTATGCCACCTGCTGGTCTCTGGGCTAACTCTTCTTTACTCTGTAACATCAGATGCCCTTGTGCCATAGTGTTGTTTTTTTCTAGTTTTTTAAAATTGTGATTTCCAGTTTAATCCAGTTTTCTCTTTATATATGTCTGGGACCTATTTAAAATTTTTTTAATATAGAACATTGTCTAGTAGAACTTTCAACAGGAGAAGAAAACTATTTAAATTTACTCTAAATTAGAAATGGAAATTAATTTTTATATTTGTATTTATGGAGAATTTAGTTGAAACTATTTTTAAAAAATCATAAATGTTAGAACTATACTGTTTAGTGGTTATAGACCAGGGATCAAAAGGTCAGATTCTGGGGCCAGCAGGTGGCGTGGTGGTTAAGGGCTCTGGACTCTCACACAGCTGACTGCAGTTCGAGTTCTGTGACTTGCTTTCTCACTTTCCCTCTCTCTCTCACTCTGTTCCTCTCTGGTCAGATTAAAAGAAAGAAATAAATAAAGTTAAATAAGATAATTATTTTTTATTTTAAAAAGGTCAGATTCTGATTCCTGGTGTATTTCTGACCATCTGATTTGGATGGGTTAATTCTCTGCTTCATTTTTTTCTCTCTGTAGACCCACTTTGAGTTTACACAGTCATAAAATATATTAGTTATGTTTTATAGTAGTGAGAATTCTGCAAAGTAGTGATAAAACCATCGAAGTGTCAAAGGCAAGTCACAATTTAGGCACTTGCTAAATTCATGTTTTCACAAGCTGTTATCAAATTAGATATATCCATTTAATAGAAAATTATTTAAAGAATTTGCATTTTTAAAATAAGCAGGTATCCCCCTAGAGGTGTGATTTCTCACTTTCTCTCTGTCTGTCTCTCTGGTGAGTACATGTGCCCTATAGCAAAAATCCCTCTCAAAAAAGAAAAATCGTTATTCTGCAGTAAGCAGCACCTCATCATGTCACTGCTCCACTGTTGGTCAGTTCCAGGATCACGTAACATAAAGTAATTCAAGAAATACATGTTTATAGTTTGTACTTTTACCAGGAGCTGTGTGTGCTTTCTGGCGAGAGGGGAGTCGGGGAGAGAACAAGTGAAAGCGCCCACTGGGAGCAGTCACATTGCAGTCCCTTCTCCTCCGCTTCTCTTTCCAAAAAAAAATTTGGGCACATGTGCACAGACATCTGGTATGTTTCTAAAGCCACTGGGTTTGCGTCTCAAACTGTGCAGTTGGCCATGTAGAATCCAGCTTCCCTTAACCACCATGCCACAGGTTGGCCCAAGAAATAATTTTTTTTTAAAGAATTATTTTATTTGATCTATTTTTTAATCTATTTATTTTAATTTGGCCAGAGAAGGACAGAGTTAGAAAGAAAGAAAGAGTGAAAGTGAGAAAGCAAGCTTCCAGGTCCAGGACTTGAACCATGGTTGGTCATGTGGGAGTCCAGTGCTTTTAACTGCCACGCCACTTGCTGGCTCAAGAAATAATTTTTTAAAGTCAGGAATTAAAATTGTGGGACCAGCAGATGGCATAATGGCTATGTCACTGGACTCCCATGTAATCGAACATGGTTTGAGTCCCGGACCTGGTGGCTTAAACTCATGCCAGGGGCGTGTGCGTGCCACGCCCAAGATCCTAAGAGGAGAATGAAGGAGAAGGGATTGCAGTGTGGCCATCCTCCCTGGGGGGTGATTTCTCACTTTCTGTCTCTGTCTCTCTTTCTGGCGAGCACACACGCTTTATAGCAAAAACCTCTCCCCCCAAAATTTTTTTTTTCAGTGCCTAAAAAATACTAAAACAGGCATTAAAAACTTTTGTTTTTCTAGTTATATCTAATAAGTGAAGTAAATAAGACATGATGCATCGTGTCTTAGTCTGTTTGGGCTGCTGTATAAAAGTACCATATACCAGGTAGATTATAAACAACAAAAATCCACTTCTTACGGTTCTGGAGCCTGCTTCCAGATCGAAGTAAATTCTGTGACAGGTGAGAGCCTGCTTTCTGTCTCCTAAACAGCCTCTTGGCTGTGTCCTCACATGGTGCAGGGACAAAGGGTCTCTCTGGGGTCTTTCCTAAGGGCACTAACTGCATCTCTAATTAACTGCATGCTCTGCCCTTAGGACCTAACCGTCTCCCAAAGGCCCCACCACCAGGTACTGTCACCCTGGGGGTTAGGATTTCAACATATGAATTTCAGTGGGACAGAAGCGTTTGGGCTGTCCCATATCGACAGGGCGAGGAAGGGGAGTGAGAGGCTCCCAGCTGGGAGGATGGGAAGCCCACACTCGGGAGCACACAGTACGGAGACGTCCTGGGACGTATGCAGAGAAAGCTAGGCACATTTCACATGGCAGTAAATTAGAAGACAGCTGAGTAGAAAACATGCAAAACTGCAAGTACAACGAGAGGTGGGTGGGTTGAGAAGTAAGGAGTGTAGTGGGTCAGTGGCGAGTTTGGTAATTTTTAAGTCAGTGTGTTTAACTTTGACTGTGAGTATCAGAAATATTATTCCATCTTAACAAATCTTTATATGATAGGCGCTTATTTAGCACTCTAGAAATGTAAAATAGGTCTTTCTGTACTGGAAAAAAGAAAGGATGTGGCTCTCAGAATTAAAAAAAAAATTGTCAAAGGGCATGTGTGCTCCAAGGAGAGCAACAGAGAGAGAGAGAGAGAGGGAGAGAGAGAGAGAGAGGGAGGGAGGGAGGGAGGAAGCACCTTCCCGTAGGGGATGGCCACACACCACCTCTTCTGTTACCCCTTTTGCGATTTTGGGCACACACACTCACTCCATGTACTTCCCAGGTTGCTGGATCCAGGACTCGGAGTACGCAGTTGGCCACGTACTGCCTTAACGGCTGTGCCACCCGCTGACCCCCACGTTTTTCAAAAGCAGGGCATTTTGTTTTTAAACAATTCAAATATTGGTCTTTTAAATTAATAGGCCACTTTATTTTTTAGTCTGGAGAGTTCCTTTGATATGTAGAATACCTAGTTATTTATTAATAGAACCTTTCAGGCTTTGTATTTTCTAATTCCTCAGGGCTAAAATGCTAACACACATTATTTTATCCCAGCCTCCTTCACCTTCCAATTTAAAGGCCAGAGGAGTTCTGATTATTACAGCAGATTCTCAGATAGACTCTAAAACCAGCTGGGAACAAGTAGGACCTAAGGCTTTCTTCCTTCAGTATTTTCTTAGGACTTAATTTTTTACATACTGAGAGTTTCGAATACTTTGCACTTTGACAGCTAAGTCCACTGAAAAGTACAGAGACCAGTATCACAAACATGTATTTGGAGGGCCTTAGCGACAGCCACAACGAGTAGTGAAAACTGTGGTAATTGCCCTCTTGGGCTTTACAGTACTACAATACTGGTAGTCACAGGGTCTGGTCCAAAGTATGCAAGAAAATACTTGAACCAATATTTAAGGATATCGGAATCCCCATGAGGAAGGAGAGGTTTTCCTTGCTCTTCTGCTTTGAGACAGTTTCACATTTTAGGATTTGTTACTTAGGAACCCCCTTTCTGTTTCCAAATTCTGTATGGGTCCTGTGTCTAGTTTTAAGGACTAGAATGTCCAAGAACTTTTAGCATAACAGGAGTATAAACTTACATTGTTGCACAGTCCAGGGAAAGACCAGCCCTTGGTTTTGGTTACCTCAGGGTCTGGCTTCATTTTCTCATAGTGGTCTTGGCTTTGCCCTCTTCTTCTTCTTCTTTTTTTTTTCTTCCATTTCTTTTGTGAAAGAAAGGCAGAGAGAGAGAGAGAGAGAGAGAGAGAGAGAGAGAGAACACGAGCGCGAGCGAGCCTCTACAGGGGCTTACACCGAGATCTTCCTGCCTTTCAGCCAGCTAGGATCATGGTATTCCTACAGTTGCACCACTCAGCTGGACCTGCCTTTGTTTTGTTGTTGTTGTTGTTGTTTTTCTTAGAAGTTTTTGCTATAGGGCACGTGCGCTCGCCAGACAGAGAAAGAGAGAGACATAGAGATAGAAAGCAAGAAATCGCCCCCCAGGGGGGATGGCCACACCACAATCCCTTCTCCTCCATTCTCCTCTCGGGATCTTGGGTATGCACGCACACGCACCTGGCGTGAGTTCAAGCCACCGGGTCCGGGATGCGAACCGCGGTCGACTACGTGAGAGTCCAGCGACATAACCATTACGCTGCTAGTCCTGACCTGCCTTTGTTTTGTATCAGCTTCTTCTCTAGACTTACTCCAAAAAGTGGACGATCCAGGTGGGGTAGTAGTTAGGGCAGCTGGATCCCCCATGGCTGAGTTTATGGTTCGAGTCCTGGACCTGGTGGCGTGGATGATATACTTGGCCTGTGTGTGTGTGCCCAGGGAAGAATGGAGAAGGGATCGCAGCATGACCATCTCCTCTGGTGGGTAATGTCTCACTTTTTTTCTCTGTTTCTCTCTGGTGAGTGCACGTGTTCCAGAGTGGGAGGAAAAAAGACAAAAAATGTCTGCTAGCAGTTATTTCTTTCAAGTTGGTATAGAAGAGAGCCAACTTCTTTCAATACCAGACGAAAATACCTGAGCCTTCCTCTAGACCTGTGCCTTCAGGCCAACCAAGGATTTTGCTTTGCAGTACAAACAAATCAGGCCTGTCCTCTGGAGCCAGGGCAGTTGAATTCTTACCCCGACCACAGGCTGCCGAGTAGTGGGGGACAGTTGGAGTGGAAGTGAAGGTGACAGCCACAGGGCTCACCAGGCTTCATCTGTGCATCATGCCCTGTGGGACCCTTTCTCATCTGACGGCTCACAGACCGCCCAGCTCCTTCTCCTTACTCCTGAAACTGAGACCCACTTGGAACCTCCCTTCTCCCTCCGCCCGCACATCAGTCCATTCCCCTGTCCATTGCTGCCCCGTGAGTGTCTCTCGGACCTATGTGCTTCTCTCCCTCCTGTCACGGCTACCATTCCAGCCCATCCTTGTCCTTTTCCTGGGCTCCTGCCAGGGCTTGTAATTGATTGCGTTACATTTACTCTTCCCTCATTCATTCATTCTTAGAAATAATAAGCCTTCGTGCACCCACCCTCTGGCCGTAACTTCTGTTTCTCTCTCGCCTCTCTCGTCTCATCCCACTGACCTGCAGTCAACTAAGTGAACACTGTCCTGGTTTTGTGCTATTTCTTTGCTTCTTCAAAGGCAGTTCCCCCCCCCCCACATAATATCATTATAAACAAGACAAGGTCATTATTATCTAGTTTAAGGGTTTTTTTTGTTTTTGTTTTTTTTTTTTTTTTGCTTGCTAGAGGAGGCATATACTTACTGGAGAGAGAAAAAACAGAAAGAGGAGGCATATACTTACTAGAGAGGCAAAAAACAGAAAGAGGGTGAGGAGAAAGCACCTGTCTGCCCCATGGGGAATGACTATACTGCAGTTTCTTCTCCATTTCTTTCTCCTGTTGGGATTTGGGACATGCATGCACACAATCTTGTTAGGTTTTTCAAGCCTCTGGGGCCAGGATTTGAACTGCTGTCAGCTATGTGGGATCTGGCTCTTTTTACCATGAGATCACAAGGCCAGCCCCATCTTTATCTATTAATATTCCTTATATGTGGTTTTGTTTTTTTACTTTTTCTCTCTCTCTTCCTTTCTTTTTTATTCTTTCTGTCTCTCTCTGTCTTTTTTGTTAGAGGATGCATGTGCTTGCCAGAGAGAGAGAGAGGAAGAGAGGAAGAGAGAGAGGAGAAAGCACCCCTGCAGACAATGGTCACACTGCAATCCCTTCTCAATATCTCCCTCTGTTTGGGATTTTGGGCATGCACACAAACACACCTGGTGTGTTTCTCAAGCTTTCAGGTCTGGGACTTGAACCACATGGTGGCCATATAGGATCCAGCTTCCTTAACCACCAGGCCATGGAACCAGCCCAAAATTTCTTTTACCTTCCATGTTTTTTATTAAAAGAATGTATCCATCTGCCTTTCTAGTCATCAATTTCTTATTTATCTGGAGACATTTTACTGTTTATTCCATCTATTATGTTATTTCTTAACTAGTGCATTTTCCATACCTAATTTTTAGATTCTTGTTTCATATTAGTTATGTCACTTTTGAAATATTTATTCCTATTTTAAAATTTTTGGTCCGTTTATAGTGATATTTATGCTTCCAACAGTAGTATGTATCCCTCTTTGTGGGTAGTTTTAGGCGGTTATACGCCTGTGTGGAGTGGATGTTTGCTGTGGACATAGGCAGGACCTGCAAGTGTGGGCTGGAGTGTCCACATGCACGCAGTCCTTGAAAGGACAGGGTGTGCTGCAGGCGGGGAGAAAAAGGGCCAGGCTCTCCCCTTACGGGAGAATGAAGCGTCTTACTGTTCTAAATTTGAACTTGGCTTTTAGGCCAGTATAAAAATAATATTAGTTAAGGTACAGAGGTAGAACCATCTTTTAATGAATAATTATTAGTTTTGGGGGCTGGGAGGTGGCGTGGTGGTTAAGGGCACTGGATTCCGACTTGACCAGCTGTGGTTTGAGGCCTGGATCTGGTGGTTTGGTTTCTCGCTTTCCATTTTTCTCTCTGTCTCTCGCTGGTCATATTAAAGAATAACAACAAATAGAGTTAAGTAAATAAACAATTCTTTAAAAATAGTGATTAGTTTTGTTGATAACTTTAAATAGCTACACATATGCTGTGTTTCCATTTGCAGTCTTGTCTAGAGCCTCACGGATTCAGGAGCAGGCGCGTGGCCAGCCCTTGAGTGGCCGTGATTTCTGACGAAAGACTTATTTTTCAGAAGGCCTATTTCATTGTGAATTGCTGTTCTAAACTTTCCATCTATTAATCCTGACAGGGCAGTCTTCTTGAATAGCTGCTGCTTTCTTTTTCACTTACTGTGTAAGAAAGGAAAATATTCTGTGTAAGTTCCTGAGAAATGCCTTTTATACTTTATTTCTGATTCTTGCATTTTATGTTTTTTCTTTCCTTTTTCCAAATCAATTTCTGTTTTACAAATGAGTCAGTGGCCTTCACTAAAGGTGTTGGTTCAAAAAAACAGTATAATAAAATTCTACTTAAAAAGGAAGAAATCTGTAAAAAAAAAATCTAATAAAACTAGGTTTTGATAAAATTTACAAGAAACATCAGTATTGAAATATTATTAACAGGTCTAGGGTTATTATTAACCATCTAAAATAGCATTAGTAGAAAACACTCTTGCTCATTTAAACACTCTAAAGATTTCTTTAATGTGAATACTTATGTATCTAATTTGTGATGATATTATATGAAAAAAATTTTGTGTATAGATTGAACATGTGGCTAATAACCATTTTAAAATCTTGTTTTAGCAGTTTACTTTAAATAGATTTGAAAAATTCCACAGTTCCCTTTCAATAGTATGTTTAAAACAAAGCAGACTTGGGGCCGGCAGGTGCCGTGGTAGTTAAGGCTGCTGGACTACCACATGGTCGACCATGGTTCAAGTCCTGGGCCTGGCAGCTTGCTTCTCACGTTCCCTCTCTTTTGCTCTCTCTCACTCTGTCCCTCTCTGGTCAAATGAAAAATAAATAAATAAATAAAGTTAAATAAAATAATTCTTAAAAAAATTAAAAATAGGGACCAGCTGTTGGTGTAATGGTTATGTCACTGGACTCACGTGTAGTCGATTGCGGTTTGAGTCCTGGACCCAGTGGCTTAAACTCATGCTGGATGCGTGTGCGTGCATGCCCAAGATCCCGAGAGGAGAATGGAGGAGAAGGGATTGTGGCATGGCCATCCTCCCTGGGGGTGGTAATTTCTTGCTTTTTTGTCTCTCTGTACACACACACACACACACACACACACACATACACACACACACACATAGCAGAAAGAAGTCCATTTAAATAAAAGCAAATGCGGTCCTTAAATTCTCAATCTGTCCAGCCAGCATCTTATGACATGCTGAAAACAGATAATGCTATGTTACAGTCTTCCTTATTAGTGAGTGACTTTTAAACAAAACCGTAATTTCCTGAGAGGCACAGATAGTCCTTGTTTACATACAGTATTTACGTATAGCTCTGCTTGCCCTAAGGATTTAAGAGGACGAGGAAAAAGTGAGCCAAAGTTGGCGTCCTGGTGCTGAATGAGCAAATTTCCACAATAGTAGCACACTAACTACTATCCTATAAGGATCTGATCATCACTTGTTTAGGAAATTTCCAGAAGATGGTAGAGAATGATTCAGGGGATTTTAGATTCTTTTCCCCTCTGTGCTCACGATAGAGTGCTCTTGTGCGAGAGAGGTGTGGGATGAGACCCTCAGCGTGTGTTTGTGCTGATTTCTTTTTTTTTTTAATTGTTCATTTAATTTTATATATTTATTCATTCACTTATTTTAATTTGACCAGAGAGAGAGAGAAATACAGAGAGAGAGAGAGAAAGTGAGAGAGCAAGCCACCAGGTCTGGGACTCAAAACAGTGGTTGGCCCTGTGGGAGTGTCCAGCACCTTGACCACCATACCACCTGCTGATCCCCTGTTTATGCTGATTTCTAGACAAAAGTCTTCCTGATTTTAGTATATGCAGACCTACATTAATTTTAGCTAGTATTTTAGATTTTTTCTTTCTTTTTAAGTTATGATTCTTGGTTTGCAAATAATCATTGTATATCTTTGTGGAGGATACAGTGTAGTTTTCAAAGCATGCATATAGTGTATGATAATTAAATCAAGGATATAGATGGATTCATTTTTTCCAGAACCTTTTTGTTTATTCTTCTGTTTATTTTATTCTTTCCTTTTTCTTGAAGTTTATTTACTAAGAGAGAAAGGTTGATTTTGTTTTTTTTTTTTTGGGGGGGGGAGGATTTTGCTATAGGGTACTTGCACCCGCCAGAAAGAGACAGAGAGAGAGACAGAAATGAGAAATCACTCCCCAGGGGGGATGGCCACGCCGCAATCCCTTCTCCTCCATTCTTTTCTCGGGATCTTAGGCACGCATGCGCATGTGCCCAGCGTGAGTTTCAAAACACTGGGTCTGGGACTCAAATCACGGCCAGCCACGTGGGAATCCAGCATCTTAGCCACCATGCCACCTGCTGGCCCCTCATCCCAGATTTTTACCAGCTCTGTAGCCAACTGCATTTCCTTCGTTTTGATGAGCCCGTGTTCTCGTCCGTATCAGCTTGTTGGCTTTGGTTCCATGTTTTATGCTGCTGCTGATGTGCACAGGTGGGACGGAAGGTCCTGGAGAGCAGAGATGACAGCCTGTCTCTGGTTCCTCAATAAGCAGAGCCCTGGGTTTTTTATGTTTGTAGGACTGAAACGAGAGGCAGCAGACGTTTAGATGATAAAATTGAATAATATTCTAAGTGGATTTTTCTTGATTAAGCTGTTTGACATTTGCCAAATGGATTCTTGATTTGCATTTGATTATTGCATAATCCATTCACTGCGAAGTTTTGTAAATTAAGATTAATTAGAAAAATGTGAGTTTCTGAAAATCAAAGAGAAATACTTATTACTTTCAGCGACATACGGTAATTGGGCTGGTAACAGTGTTTCTCCAGCAGAAGTCTGTTTTCATGTGAGAAGTGCTAATTTACGGTTGGCAGCACCTACAGTTGTTTGCTAAAGACACAGTAACAGCTTGTTTTCATGAGTAAAAAATGCTCCCTTAATCTTGTTTCCAAAACTATTAATTTGAGTAGCAGACTCTTAGCAGATAGTGCACAGCTAGAAACTCTTCCAGGTTAGGCTAGTTTAAATATCAAAAGGAGACCGAGTTAGAGCCCCTATTAAACCGACATGGACAATTTCCCACCCACAGGCTGCAGGTGAGGGTTGCCGGCCCCTGAAGGTACCTGCGTAGTAAAACCCCACAGTGTTTATCAGGGTGACTGACTCACTGTCTGCTTAGCTTGGCACCGAGCTAATGGCGGTGTTTTCTCGGTGTCGGATAATGAGAACTCTGCTTAGAAGTCGAGTGCGTAGTTTATTGTGAGACTATAAAATGATAGGTCTATGGAAATGAATCATGCAGAGAAGTCTGAGAAAGAGAATCATCGTGTTCCCAGGGAGGGTGTTCCCCGAAGGGCTTCTATTTTGGTGGGTTTAAATAATAAGTTTCCCCTCTTTTTTGTCCTTAAGAGATATTACACATTCATCCTTTCATTTTGCTCTCTTTATGTAGGGGTCAGCGTTCACTGTTTTTTTTTTGTTTTTTGTGGGGGAGAGGTTTTCGCTATAGGGCGCATGCGCTCGCCGGACAGACAGAGAGAGACATAGAGACAGAAAGCGAGAAATCACCCCCCAGGGGGGATGATCATGCTGCAATCCCTTCTCCTCCATTACTCTTCTCGGGATCTTGGGCACGCACGCACACACGCCCAGCGTGAGTTTTAAGCCACCGGGTCGGGGATGCGAACCACTGTCGGCTACGTGGGAGTCCAGCGACATAGCCATTACACTAACTGCTGGTTCCCAGTGTTCACTGTTAATTGTATTGTATTTTAAATACTGACCTAGTGATCAACTTCACAGCTGTTTGTGATAAAACCACGTTAAGTGTCTTCTCCACATCTTGTGCACGAGAATTCGCTCTGGTATGAACGTGGACTTTACATCGCAGGTAATAACAACACGGATGTTTGTGAGTTTGTATATACCAGGGGCAGCTGACTACTTTATTTAGTTTTTAAAAGTTTATTTTATTTTAGGGAGAGAGAGAGAAAGAAAAACAGCTCAAGGGAGGGAAGAATGGAGGGAGGAAGGAAGAGGGAGGAGGAGGGGGGCACTTCCAACAGGATCTGCACGCCAAGATCCATCCCCAGCACGCAGTTCAGATGAAGGGCACACGCATCTGCCAGATAGAGGGAGGTCTTGGGAGGGAACCTGGGGCCTTCCCATGTGGGGCCACTGGGGTTACTACTGTGTTCCCGTCTGGCTCTGTATTATACGGAATAATTCCAGATGCCTGGTGGGTGTGTGGAAAGGTTCATGAATGAGTTCTGGCTCAGCAGCGGTGGTGCAGACAGTAGGGCATAGCTGTGCAATACTGCTGCTGTATGGGAAGACCAGGGGTTCAGATCCCTGGCTGACCTGAATATACCAGGTACATCATTGGGCCTGGCCATGATCCTGGAAGGCTGGGAGGCTGGGAGGCTGGGAGGCTGGGAGGCGGGTCGTAGTGTGACAAGACCCTGTTGCAGGTGCTTGCATCTGTGTCTCTGTCTCTCGTGGGAGAAATGAATACACTTTGGGAAACAGTTATATAAGAGATGCAGGCCTGGAGTATTAGCTGCTAAGTAAGTGCAGTTTCTCTGCTTGGCTCTGGTTGTAGAGGATGCTGGGGCTCTGTAGAAACATCAGGAAAGTAAAAGCAGCACTGTTTCTGGGCTTGGGGGGGGGTGCTGCAGGAAGTTGTAGTTAAGGTTAAAGTAGGCAGGGGCTTCAGTGCCAAGAGAAGCTTTCAAAACTAGGGAAGTACGTGCTGAAGTTTGCCCTAGAAAGCAGGTAGCTGGGAGGAGAGAGGTAAAGTTATTTTTTTCCTTTCAAAGGGAAAAGGATAAATGACATGATTTGAGGAAGTAAGGATTTTGAGAATACCCTTCAGTAATTTTATTGGATGATTATTTCTTTATACAAAATGACACTTAGATTTAAAAATGTAAGTATCCTCGATAAGTATCTGTAACTGTCTTGAAATACACCATTTGTGAGTTTCGTAGCTATTTCTGTTTATATTAATATTTCCTTTTGAAGAGTGAATGCATCTGTTGATAGTGGAAATGGTCACCCTGCAGTTGTGGTGATGGCATGCCCTCTAATTCCGAAGTACCAATTCTTAGTTAAGAGCCGAGCCTGTTCCCCGATTCTGAGAACGCATGGTTCCATACTCCTGCGTGGAGTCTTAAACCTTAAGGACTCACTGAGCATTTTCTCCAGTTTCTCTTCTATATGTAAAGACATCCCCCTCATATTTTTAAAGATCCTTAGTCTCAGATACTTCTACTTGTACAGGCATTTAACACTGTTTCAGCTTTACTTACATGGCCCCTTTATCCTGTTGAATTACACATTGACGTGCGGCTACATACCCCCCGCCCTGCCCTCAGTAAATCATGTGATGTTTGCATACGTGCATCTGCATCCCTGCACACAGGCAAAGGAGAGAGGATGCATGGTTTGCTGGTTGGATGATGATATGCGGAGATTGCTGGGTGGCTGTTATTAATTAGAAAAATGGTTGGGGGATCAGCAGATGGCATAATGGTTATATCATTGGACTCCCGTGTAGTCGACTACGGTTTGAGTCTGGGACCTGGAGGCTTAAAACTCACGTTGGTTGCATATGCGTGTGTGCCCAAAATCCCAAGAAGAGAATGGAGAAGGGATTGCAGCGTGGAGGTAGAGGTGTGTGTGATTTCTCACTTTCTGTCTCTGTCTCTTTCTGTCTCTCTGGCAAATGCATGTACTCTATAGCAAAAATCTCTCAAAAAAAAGAAAAAGAAAAATGGTTGGAAAGTGATTACAAGAAATGATGTGTTCAAGGACCACATATTACATGTAATAATTAGCTGAGGGGATAATGAATTAAAAAAAAAATTATAAATAGGTTGATTTAGGTTATTCTGGCAATGAACAGACTCACTGATCAGAAACCAGCAGTCAAGATTAGTAATACTCTAATGAATGGAAGTGGATACATGTGTTTTAGTGCTGAGAATTACAGTCAGTCCTTTTTGTATGGGTTGAGCCAACTTCAGATTGAAGATATTTGGAAAAAATATTAAAACAAAGATGGTCAAAGTAAAGAATACAAATAATACAAATAAATACAAATAAAGAAGTCTTGCAGTATAACAGTGATTTATATAGCACTATGTTGTATTATGTATTATAGTCAAGATATGATTTTTTAAAGAATTATTTATATATTATTATGATTATTTCTGGAGAGGTTTTTGCTATAGGGTGTGTGCCCTTGCCAGAAAGACAGAAAGAGACAGAGAGACAGAAAGCGAGAAATCACCTTCCATGGGAGATTGTCATGCTGCAATCCCTTCTCCATTCTCCTCTGGGATCTTGGGCACGCACGCACACGCACCCGGTGTGAGTTTAGGCCACCAGGTCCGGAACTCGAACCAGGGTCCATTACATGGGAGTCCAGTGACATAGCCTGCTGGTCCCAGATTTATGTATTAGTTTTTAAAGAATTATTTATTTAATTTTATTTATCACTATCATTATTTTTATTTTTTTAAGTTTGACCAGAGAGAGACAGAGAGACAAGGAAAGTAAAAAAGCTAGCCATCACGTCCAGGACTTGATCTGCAGTCAGCCATGTTGGAGGCCAGCACCTTAACCACCATGCCACCTACTGGCCCCAAGAGATGATTTTAAAGTATGTAGGAGGATGTGTGTAGGGTGTAAATACTATACCATTTTATATAGGGGACTTGGGTGTCCATAGAGAGGTCCTGGAGCCAGTCCCCACGTGGATACCAAGGGTGGACTGTGCATTTGTTTTTCTTTGTTGAATATAAGACTTTCCTAACCTAGGGCCGTTATTTGTCTCAGAGTTGAGTTAAAGAAAATGTATTTATGTGTGTGTGACACACAGACAACAGGTAGCTTCGTTTTTGTGTCTACTGGATGTTTTTTTTCCCTGATCCCCTTCCTCCCTCACCGTTATCGATATTATTTTTAAGGATGCCTGTTGTCAAGCTGAGGAAGTTCCTCTTTTCCTAGTTTTTTGAGAATATCATGAATTAATGTTGAACTTTGTTCTCTGCACCTATTCAGATGATAATAAACTTCTCTCTTTTTTTAGTCTGTTGAGATGGTGAATTATATCAATTGGTTTTCAAATGTCAAACTAGTCTTACATTCTTAGGATAAATCCCTTTGGGTTGTGATTTTTATCCTTTTTATATATTGCTACTTATTTATTTATTTATTTATTTATTTATTTATTTATTTATTTATTTTAGTTTTCATTATAGAGTGTGTGTGTTCACCAGAGAGAGAGAGACAGAGAGAGAAAGAAAGAAGAAACAAATCAGTAGCCCTCAAGATCATAGTCACAAAAACTCCCAATAAAATACAAGTAAGTCAAATGCAGTCACATTGAGGTGTCCCCAGAGCATAGTGGTTAAGCCCTGTACACAGGAAGCTAGATCCAGCACCTCCAACTGAGGTTGTTTTTGTTTTTTTTTAAATAATTATTTTATTATTTTTTAAAATTTTTGCTATAAGGTATGTGTGTTCACCAGAGAGAGAGAGAGAGAGAGAGAGAGAGAGAGAGAAATAAGCTGCCAGGACCGGGACTCAAACTGGAGGTCACAATGTGGGAATCCATCACCCTAACCACCATGCAACCCGCTGGTCCCTCAACTGAGGTTTGACTCT
Source organism: Tupaia belangeri chinensis (assembly GCF_000334495.1). Classification (NCBI taxonomy): domain Eukaryota; kingdom Metazoa; phylum Chordata; class Mammalia; order Scandentia; family Tupaiidae; genus Tupaia; species Tupaia belangeri. Next base: position 3,844,452 of record NW_006199637.1, read on the forward strand.
GAGTGCTAGTGGTTGCAAACCATTCCAGGCCCGTGGGTGTGTGTGCCCCAAATTCTGACAGGATGGAGAGATGGCGGAAAAGTATTGTGATATGACTGTGCCCCACTGGAGAGTTCTCTCTCTCCCCCCCTCCTTCCCTCCCTCCCTCATCTGCACACAAGCACTTGTATCCTCTTGGCAGTTAAAAAATGTAGCAGGCCAACAGGTGGTATGGAGGTTAAGGTGCTGGACTCCCATATGGCCAACTGTAGTTTGAGTCCCAGACCTGGCAGCTTAAAAATCATGCTGGGCACACGTGTGTGTGCGTGCCCAAAATCCTAAGAGGAGAATGGAGGAGAAGAGATTGCAGTGTGACCATCCCCCTGGGTGGTGACTTCTCACTTTCCCTCTCTCTGTGTCTCCCACCAGCAAGCCCGTATGCTCTCTGTCTGTCTGGCGAGTGCAGGTGCCCTATAGCAAAAAAAAGAAGAAAAAGAAAAAGTTGAGATAGAGGTGTCACTGCTGGGGCTAGTTTTAGGAAGGAGGTACAGTATGTGACTGGGTCTTAGTAACGTCCTGTTCCTTGACCTGAGTGCTAGTTTCCTGGATGTGTTAATTTGTGCAGGTTCATCAAACTGCACGTTTATGAATTGTGCACTTTTATGTGTGTTTATTATCTTTTAATGAAAAGTTGAGGAAAAAGATGTCATCCAGAATTAAACCAGAGGCATAACCATAGTCATGGTTATAGCTTAATATTTAAGAAAAACAGAGAGGTTGGCAGGTGGCGTGGTGATGAGGGCTGCTGGACTCCCACAGGGCTGACCTCAGTTTGAGTCCCGGACCTGGCAGCTTGATTTCTCACTTTCTCTCTCCCTTTCTCTGTCCCTGTCTGGTCAAATTAAAAAATAAGTAATAATTTAATAAAGTTAAATAAAATAATTGTTAAAAAAAAAAGAAAACCAGAGAGATGACTTATTTTGTTCTGCCAAATACATTTGCTCTCTCTCTAAATTGATCATTTTTATAGTAATTATGAAAAGTGATGATAAATAAATAATTACACTACAAAAGAAAAGGAAATAAAACGTAGTCAAACTATTTCTTTAAAAGTGTTCTAAGCTAAACTTCACATTCAGGAACCAGCAGGTGGCATGGTGGTTAAGGCACTGGACACTCCTACCAACCTGACCAACCATGGTTCGAGTCCTGGACCTGGTGGCTTGCTTTCTCACTTTCTCTCTTTTTCCCATCAAATTAAAATAAATGAATGAAAACATTAAAAAAAAAAAAAAGATAGACTTCACACTAGATTAAGGACAGTCTTTGGAGATTTAGGACTCTTAAAAAAATGAATCTCGTTTTTATTTGTTTTTTTCTTTCATTGTTAATGAAGGTCAGTGCCTTAATTAGTGTGCTTAATTAGTATTTCTTCCATGTGTATTTGTATATGAAGTTGTGCTTTGCCAATTTTATTATTGAGACTTGTTTTTTTTTTTTTTTTTTTTTTGTTTGTTTTGAAGAGGTTTTTACTATAGGGCGTGTGCGCTTGCTAGAAAGAGAGAGACAGAGAGACAGAAAGCAAGAAATCACCCCCAGGGGGGATGGCCACACCACAATCCCTTCTCCTCCATTCTCCTCCTGGAATCTTGGGCATGCACGCATATGCACCCAGCATGAGTTTAAGCCATCAGGTCCGGGACTCAAACTGTAGTTGACTACATGGGAATTCAGCGACATAGACATTACGCTAACTGCTGGTCCCTTGTTTTTTTTTAAGAGATTTTTGCTATAGGGTATCTGTGTTTGGCAGAGAGGCAAAAAATGAGGAATCACCGTCTGGGGGTACGGCTATGCTGCAATCCCTTCTCTTCCATTCTCCTCTTGGGATTTTGGGCATGCACACACATGTGCCCAGGGTGAGTTTAAGCCGACGACGGGTCCAGGACTCAAACTGCGGTTGACTACATGGGAGTCCAGTGATGTAGCCATTATGCCATCTGCTGGTCCCATTCCCTCCTCCCTTTTTGAGTTTATTTTTCCTTCGTGACAAAGGTGGGGTGTACCCCTCCCAGTGCCAGCCGGCCCAGATCATGGGCATGCCTGGCATACTCAGGGAGACCTTGGATCACAAACCCGGGACCTTTTCCCTGCATTACCACTGAGCCACCACCTGGCACTGGGCCTTCTTTTTAATAAAGCTGGTCTGTTTGGGACCAGTGATTCCCAGTGCTGGCTGTGCCTTTGAATCACCTGGAGAGCTTTTCAGACTTATCAGTGCCAAAGCTCCACCCCAGGCCATATAATTAGGGTCTTTAAGAGGAGGGTCTAGGCCATGGTATCTTAATGTTTTATTCTTTTTATACATTTTATCATTGAAAATTTTATGCATTGTAGTGTATATGACTTAAGTATCTTTAAAAACTTTTTTTTTTTTAAGATTATTTATTCCTTCTATGAGAGTGACAGAAAAAGAGGCAGAGGGACAGGCATCCCCATTAGGGGTGCCCTCCCAGTCTCAGCCTGCCCAGACCATAGACACATATATGCCCAGCAGGTGCCGGTAGGTCCTGGTACACGAACCCAGGACCTTTCTCATATGGGTCTAGCTGCATTACCACTGTACCACTGTCTGGCTTCTAAGTATCTTTTTATTTTTAAGAAAGATTTTTTTGCTATAGGGCATGTTTACTTGCCGAGAGACACGGAGAGACAGAGAGACAGAAGCAAGAAATCATCATGTTGCAGTCCCTTCTCCTCCATTCCCCTCTCCAGACTTTGGGCATGCACACACACACACCTGGTGGGAGTTTGAAGCCACTGGGTCCAGGACTTGAACTACAGACTACACCAGAGAGAGAGAGAAAGAGAAAGAGAGAGATGGACAGTGAGAGGGAAAGTGAGAAATCATGCCCAAGGGGGAACGGCCCCTCCACAATCCCTTCTCCTCCATTCTCCTCTCAGAATCTTAGGCACACATGCACACGTGCCCAGCATGATTTTTAATCACTGGGTCCAGTTCTCAAACCATAGTTGGCCATGTGGGAGTCCAGCGACATAAGAGCTACGTCATCTGCTGGCCCTGCTCCTAAGTATCTTTGAACCTGTGGATCTTCCATCATCGTTTCCCCACTTAAACCATTATTAGCCTTGTCTAATAATAACAACCTTCACTTTCCCGGGATTTATTTTTTTAAATGGCTTTTATCGAGAAGTAGGAAACACCTACAGAAAAATACATAACATGAAGTGCAGTTTGAACGAGTCGTTCCCCTGCAGGCGTCTGTGTGGGTACCGTGGGGTCAGAAACAGGTGCTGTTGGCGTCTAGTCCCTCGCATTTCTGTGGCACAGCCCTTCTCCTCCCTTCCAACACGACCAATTGCTTGGTTTGTATGGAAATCTCTTTTAAGATTCGTTATTTCTTTCTCCTGTGGGATTTCCTGGGTATTCTTGCACTGTATTCTTTCTATGTCTGCAAAACACTTTTGAGCACATTTACCTTTGAAAACATCACCGAGTCTTGACTCTCCTGTCTGAGCGCTTCCTCCTCATTCGTGCCTGCTGGTCACCAGATGTGTTTGGTCCCACTCTGGGCTTCAGCAGTAGTTTCTTTTGTTGTTTCTCTTTCTGGGCCACTTCACTGCAGGCTAGAAGCTGTGGCCATCAGAGTTCTTCACTGTGAGAAGGAAACCGTTTTGGGCTAATTTATTAAAGGCACGTGGATGGCCTGCAAGTCCTGAGAAGTTTTGGACTTAGGCTTAGAAACTTCACTGCCAGGAGCAAAGCTCAAAATCTCTTCACATAACTGGCCCCAGGAGACGCCTCTGTCACCTCTGCACAGACGTCAGTGCTTGTGTACCAGACACTGTTCATGCTGGGCTCTGTGTATCTCCCTGACCCACATCCCTGCTGCCCAGGACCCTGGGTGTAGCTGCTTTTCCTGCTGCCATCTGAGTCTTCTGGAGTGCCTGGGTTTTCTTTCTTTCTTTTAAAAAATAATTATGTATTACATTATTTGTTGTGATTTTTCTTTTTTTAAAATAATTATTTATTTAATTTTATTTAATGTTACTATGTTTCAGTTTGATCAGAGAGAGAAAAAGTGAGAAAGCAAGCCACCAGGACCAGGCCTTGAACCATGGTTGGCATGTGAGAGTCCCGTGTCTTAACTGCCATGCCACCTGATGCCCCCTTGTGATTTTTCAAGCCACTGTGTCTGGGACTTGAACCAGGGTTGGCCTTGTAGAAATCCAAGCACCTTTACCACCACGCCACCTGCAGACCTGAGTTTTGCCTCTTCAGTTACCATCTAGTGAAGGCTAGAGTGAACACATTTTATCGGTGCAGCTTGCATTGTGCACCATGTCTTAGTTTGGGAGAAAGATGGGGGCACTCATACTTTTTTTTCTTGTGTGTTTTCATAGTGGGAGGCATATTTGTCTCTAAATAGGGTGTGCTTAAATGTAGACTCAGCATCGCCTTGGTAGGGGTAAAAAGAAAAGTCCACTGTAAAAGTTCTGTATCAGCCTTAGAGATCCATTCCTTTTAACTTAAATGATCTTTTAACCACTGACTTCTCATACAATGCGGTATGCAAATTAGATTACCCATGTTTAGAATCTATCCAAACAAAATAAATTTGACATTGGGGTATGCCTCATCACTTCCAGGTGCTGCATTGTCTTACAACTGAAGCAGTATCTTTATTTTGAAGAACTGTATTCTGTTTGTTGAAACCCTATCGTGACTTTAGCTAGTTGCTGGGATTCCTGTTGTATCTGTATTTATAATTTGGGGAGATGTAGTAGTTAAATGTCTGGCTACAACAGATATTGGTATTTCTTGATGATGTTTTCACTGATGATGGTCTGGCCCTACAGACCACTTGGTGTTTCTTAGATGTGCTCTTTCTTTATGCAAAGAAGGTTTGGAAAATGGGAATATAAACAATATGATACTTGCTTTTCAAAACTCAGATGACATAGCTCTTGTTAAAACAAAGGTGTTTCTTGTACTCCTGAGTTTAATATGAAACTTTATGAGCACAGCTTTGTAAAATTCACAGAGGGCCATTGTAAGCTTCACCAACCAGCTAGTGCGGCTTTAGTGGAAAGGATGGCGTAGTGGACTCGCTGGGACAGGGAGCCTCGGGGACGTTGTCTTGGTTCTGCTGGTCATCCACAGCATTGCTTTGGGTAACTTGCTTGTGTCCTGCTATTTCATCTTTCCAATCGCCAGAAAAAGAATTGGTATTATTATCCCTTCCCCTTCATTTTTCTCAGAACGATGTAGGAGAAGATCTGAGACAGATGTGACGGCGCTTCTTAGGATAAACACCTGCTAACAAAACAAGCAAAGATGAGGTCCTCCAACATCTTCATAGCAGTGTGCGCCCCGCCCACCTTTAGTACATAGTAATAACCTGTTACATGTCCTGGTGGCAGGATATGTTTCTGAGTTATGTTCAAGCCAGGTGGGCCCTCTGTTTTGACTTCTTGAAAACACCCGAGCTGTAGACTCTATGGATTTAATTGATAGGAATTGACTCAGGTTTGTCCGTTTGGCCTCTGTCCTACATGGCCAACGGCAGTTGCTTTACAGAATGTTTCTAAAATTCATTTTCAGGTCATTCAAGTTAGCTATAGCATTCTTCACCTAGCCTTAATTCTCCAGAGGAAAAGATGTTAGGGTTCTAAATGTGGTAAAACTGTAACACGAAGAGCAGAAATCGATTTACTGGTCACTTGATATTTAGTGATGCATTCGATTGTTTTTGTGGTTTCGGAGAGCAATTATTTCTAATGTTTATTTTGCAGCGAGGGCCGAGGCAAGTTGACGGTATTTTCAGTTAAAGCCATGTTAGCGACCATGTGTGGTGGGAAAATGCTGGACAAATTGAGATGTAAGTATGTTTTGTTATTTGAAAAATTTTCTTATTTGATTTTTAAAGCAGTTTTAAATGAACGTTTTTAGAATTTTGGGTGATGCTATACTGGGGTTTTCTAAAGTAGCTGGCTCAGAGTATGTGAGCCATGCCACCTACTGTTCAGATGGGCAAGGTGGTTAATCTCATTCGTTAGTGCTTTGTAAAGTAAGAAAACTGAAGAGATTCAGAATAATCATGCTGACATTTTAAAAATTCTTGAAAAAATGTTTTTCATATTATTAAAAATTAGGCTCGAAGATGATTATGTCAAGAGCTTTTCTTTAGCAAATTAATTTAATTTCTTTTACCAGATTTGGCCAACTTTAGCCCTTAATAACTTCAGTCTTGGGAACCAGCAGTTAGCGTAATGGCTATGTCGCTGAACTCCCATGCAGTCGACCACGGTTCGCGTCCCGGACCCGGTGGCTTAAAACTCACGCCGGGCGCGTGTGTGTGCGTGCCCAAGATCCCGAGAGGAGAATGAAGGAGAAGGGATTGCGACGTGACCATCCCCCCTGGGGAGTGATTTCTCGCTTTCTGTCTCTCTGTCTCTCTCTGTCTGTCTGGCGAGCGCACGTGCCCTATAGCGAAAACCTCTCAAAAATAAATAAATAAATAAATAAAAATAACTTCAGTCTTCACCAGGTGATATTTGCTGTGACTAAATATTCTGTTAGTACCTTAGAGACAGGCTCAGTTACTTAGAAGTTGATGACCTGTTTTTTTTCCCCTAAAATCTTTTTTTTTTTTTTTTTTTTTTCTTACTATTGACTGTTAGGGTATTTTACTTTTTACAAGACACTGCAGGATGGTTAGATAAAATTAAGGAGATGAAATTTATACTTGTTTAATTGTGTTGCTTATTACTTTTTATTTATTGTCGTGAGATTTTTACTAACTGCTTAAAACACGCCAAGGGTCTTGGTAGGTACTTCACATATATTGGGCTGTTGGAAAAGTCATGACTTATTTTTTGTTTTGCTGTGCAAAAATGCATCATAACTTTTCCGACAACCCAATATTTTCTCATGGAAGCCTTAAAATTCCTTTGAACAGAACAGGTGGTATTTTCATTTTGTAGATGGGTGAACTGAGCAGGCAGAGGTGGGATTCCTCCTCGGACTAACTTGAGAGCCATGTTCTAAGCTACTTTGTTGTTCTCCACTCTGCAAACACCGTCATAGGAGACATGCGTGTAATTACGCTACGGTGCTCAGAGCCGTAATACCAGTCGCCACAGAGAAGAAACCCAGTACCAGGTTTCAGAGAGGTGGGATTGAAACCTGGCTTAACAAAGTGTTGAGATACTCTGAGAGCATTTGTTGAAGAAATCGTCTACCCTGCGGTATTTCTCATGGCCAGGGTTTAGATGATTGCATCCTTGCAATATTCCTCTCTGCCCTACTTTTTAATTTTAATTGACACGTAGAGAGTGCTTGGTCAGATTAAACTATATGCTTTTGGACAAGATTATTTCCTTCTTTTCTGTGCTTTTTCTTTAATTTTCTTGCTTTTTTATTTATTCATTCATTTATTTTAATTTGACTAGAGACACAGAGAGAGGGGAAAGTGAGAAAACAAGCCACCAGGTTTGGGACTCGAACCATGGTCTGCCATGTGAGAGTGTCCAGCACCTTAACCACCACGCCACCTGCCAGTCCTCATGTTTTCTGTGCTCTTTCTTTCTTTCTTTCTTTCTTTTTTTTTTTTTGAGAGTTTTTTGTTACAGGGCATGTGTGCTTGCCAGAGATACAGAGAGAGACAGAGAGACAGAAAGTGAGAAATTACCCCCCAGGGTGGGGGGCCATGCTGCAATCCCTTCTCTTACATTCTCGTCTTGGGATTGTGGGCATGCATGTACATGTGCCCGGCGTGAGTTTAAGCCACCAGTCTGGGGCTCGAACCATGGTCAACTACATGGAAGTCCAGCGACATAGCCATTATGCTAACTGCTGGTCCCTTCTGTGCTTTTTCTTACATGTTACTATGATATTGGGAGTGGGAAAGCTATAGTTCACTAGATACAGGTTTAGATACTTTTTTTATTTTTATTTTTTTTTAGTACAGGGTAAATACACTCTCTTGAGAGTGAGAGAGAGTGAGAAAGCAGCCCTGGGGGGAGGAGAGACCACACTGCTACCTGTTCTCCATTCTCCTCTCGGGATTTTGGGCATGCATGCACACAAGTCTGACATGTTTTTAAGCTGCTGGATTGGGGACTCGAACTGCATAGTTGACCATGTGGGATCCAGTACTTTAACCACCTTGCCACTGGCTGGCCCAGATTTAGATATTCTAGAGAAAGATCTTAGATAATATATTTGGTCAAGTGTTTTCTGATTTATCTTTGCTTCAGAAATCAGCAATGTGGAATGTATTTCTGGTCAGAAAAATGATAGTTTTGTTTAAATACTCTTCTGAGGGTACTCATGTGGTTTCTCAAAATTCCACTCTTTTGGATTGAAGTTTATTTCATATTTTCATATTTCAGCGTGTTGTTTTTCTGAGGAAGATAATATGGATGAAATTTTACTTTACTTAAACAAATACACAATTGGAATTTTGTTTGTTTTTTAATAATGATGATGCCAGATAAAGAATTTGTATGGGGGGAACCAGCAGTTAGCGTAATGGCTATGTCACTGGACTCCCACGTAGTCGACCGCGGTTCGTGTCCCGGACCAGGTGGTTTAGAACTCACTCTGGGCGCGTGTGCGTGCGTGCCCAAGATCCTGAGAGGAGAATGGAGGAGAAGGGATTGCGGCGTGACCATCCCCCCTGGGGGGTGATTTCTCGCTTTCTGTCTCTATGTCTCTCTCTGTCTGTCTGGCGAGCGCACACACCCTACA
>NW_006199637.1:3853237-3860074 GCF_000334495.1 Tupaia belangeri chinensis
CCCACCTGAAGTGAAAATCCCCCAAAAAAAAAAAAAAAAGAATTTGTAGGGGCACCAGCGGGTAGCGTGGTGGTTAAGGTGTTGGACTCTCCCACATGGCTGACCACGGTTTGAGTCCTAGACCTAGGGGCTTGCTTTCTCATTTCCCCTTCCCCTGTGTGTGTCTGTCTCTCTGTCAAATTAAAAATGAATGAATGAATAAATAAAATTTAATAAATAATTATTTTAAAAAAAGAATTTGTATTTCATCTTTTCTATTTTAAAGAGAGATTTTTGCTATAGAGCACATGTGCTTGCTGGAGAAATAGAGAGAGGCAGAGAGGCAGAAAGCGAGAAATCACCCCCGGGGGGGATGGCCGTGCCACAATCCCTTCTCCTCCATTCTCCTGTTGGGATCTTGGGCACACACACACACACACACACACACACACACCTCGCATGAGTTTAAGCTCACACACCTGGCATGAGTTTAAGCTGCCAGGTCCAGGACTCAATCCACGCTTGGCTATGTGGGAGTCCAACAATGTAACCATTACACCCTCTGCTGGTTCCTGTATGTCATCTTTACTAGTGCTGGGGAGATGATTGAAAAATAGTAGAAAATTAATTCTATTATTATTACTATTTATACATTCAATCACTATACATCATTTAGATTGTAAAGAGACTTTACCCAGCATGAGACGCACTTCAGTCCAGACCCGTTGAGAACACTATACACATCCTCATCAATAGAAAATAAACCATATCTCTGTCCCACACATGTGAAAATTAATTCTATAATGAAATGTTGTAGATTACTGTGGGGTCTTTATGTTTCTGTGATAAATCTGCTCATTTACAAAGAGCCAGATCTCCTGGCACATCGTACTTAAAATTTGGCCATATATAGGTTTTTGATTGAGTGCTAAAATTTATGCAGTTTTTGGTTTTAAATGTTAATGAAAAAGCACAAATTCTAGTACTGTGTGGAGTATGGAAGGGAACCAGGTAATAGCAGTGTTTTCGATGTGGCTTTTGAAGGTACTGAAGGAACACAAAGTGCCGCGCTTCAAGTGGCACAAGAGCACACATGCCAAGGTACACATGACATGTTAGTGTCCTCAGAGTGCCGGACCATTGCACATAGCATAAGGGTCAGTGTGACAGAAGCCAGGCACCTTGTGTATCGTACTCCGATTTCAAATGCGGTTTATCTAATTTATGCTCAAAAATTATAGTAGAGAAGCTATATGTTCAGATGGAAAAGTTGGCTAATCCCATGTGCTACTGTTTCTTAAAGTAAGAAAAGTAAAGAAATTCAGAATAATAATGCTGACATTGAAAAAATTATTTTAAAAATGTTTTCCATATTATTAAAATTATGCCTGAAGATAATTATGCTAGAAGCTTTTTTTTTTTCATTATTTTTATTGTACCAAAATTATCTTTGCTTGGAAATGAGATGTTCAACATAAGTAACATCTTTGGGTATTAAGACATATCTTGTTTTTAAATATTGATCATCCAGGGCAGAAACCACTTTAAATGTAGCCTATTCTTTCCCTTTTAAATATTCCCTGATTGGGACCAGCAGATGGTATAGTGGTTACGTCACTAGACTCCCCACATAATCGACCGAGGTTCGAGTCCCAGACCCGGTGACTTGAAGCTCATGCAGGGTGCTTGTGTGTGCATGCCCAAAATCCTGAGAGGAGAATGGAGGAGAAGGGATTGTGGTGTGGCCATCTCCCTGGGGGGGTGATTTCTCGCTTTCTGTCTGTCTCTGTCTCTTTGGCAAGCACATGTGCCCTATGGCAAAAGCCTCTCTGCAAAAAAACCCAGAAAACTTCCCTGATCATAATTTAAACATTTTTCATCATTATCTGATGCACCAAGGGCTTCTTGTGACTCTCGGGTTTGCTTATTCTTGTCTTTGTTTTCTGAGCTGGCTGTGCTTGTTCAGTTCCTGAGCTTGTTGGTGGTGATGTGTGTCCTTTATCACTGCAAATGTGGTGCTGTTAGCAGTCTGCTAGTCTCTAGAAATCGCTTCTTGCTTCTGATGAACTACTTTTAATATGTCCCTGACAAAGATTGTAACCAAATTCTTAGCATTCTATTTAAAGTAAGGATTTAAGTTGATGACTGTATTACGAGAGAAGCACTCGCCTTTTATACTGTGATGGTCAGTTTTGGCTGTTGTGTGAACCTTTCTGCTTTGTTTTCTAGTTCTCCTTGGTTATGTCCTCCTTAGTTGATGTGACTGAATAACAGTGCAGTGAGGGGGAGATATAATAGTGTATTTTAACATCAAGTGAGATTTAACCATTTATTTATTTCTCCTTTGATTTTTTTTTGTTTGTTTTCTATAAGGTACATACGCTCACCAGAGAGCAAGACAGAGAGAGAGACAGAGAAAGTGAGAAATCACCCCTAAGTGGGGATGGCCATGCATCAGTCCCTTCTCCTCCATTCTCCTCTCGGGATCTTGGGCACGCACGCACACGCGCCTGGCGTGAGTTTTAAGCTGCTGGGTCTGAGACTTGAACTGTCAAGCTGGCCATGTGAGATCCAGTGCCTTAACCTCCATGCCACCTGCTGGCCCTGTTCTCTTTCTTCTACCTACTTATTCCATAGTTAGAGTTCTTAGTGGCTCCAGCCTGCTCTTGACTGCCTTCTATTAATGTTCCCATTATGTTAAGTTTCCTGATTTAGGGATTATGCCTTAGTATTTCTACTTTTCTTCCTTTCTTTTAAAAAATTTTTTAAAATTTATTTATTTATTTATTTATTTATCATTTTTGTTGTTTTTCATTTTTTTTATTCTTCATTTTGATCTTTCTGTTTTTTACCTAATATTTTAGAATTTTTCTTAAGATTTTTCTCTCCTTACCTTTTTTACTTGATCTTATTGTTGGTTTTAGTGTGATAGTATTAGAAGTGACTCAGTGAGTGAACTTTTGTATTTTGAATTTCAAACACATCCTAATTAGATTTTTCAGTTTCGTCTTAAGAGAGTTGGGTGCCCAGGTATCTTTCGTTTGCAGAAATGATTTACTCTTAGACTCTGCTAGCCATCAGGGACGGTACCCTTGATTCAGAGGTAACTTACATCAGAAGTCTATAAATGTCAGTCATCTACAACTTAGGCGAGTTAACCTTTCTACTTTTTCTTTTTTTCTTTTGGAGGGGATGAGGGGAGACAGGGTCCTACCTGTCAGGGATTTTCTTGCTAGCCTACCAACTGCGACTGCAGACACACACTCACACCCAGCTTTTTGGTTTTTGAAAGTTTTTTTTTTGGCTGAAGGCCATGTGCACTCACCCGAGAGACGGAGAAAGAGAGAGACGGAAAGTGAGAAATCACTCCCCAGAGGGGATAGCTATGTTGCATCTTGGGATCTTGGGCATGCACACACATGCACCCGGAATGAGTTTTATTTATTTATTTATTTATTTATTTATTTATTTATTGAGAGGTTTTTCACTATAGGGCACGTGCACTCGCCAGACAGACAGAGAGAGACAGAGAGGTAGAAAGCGAGAAATCACCCCCCAGAGGGGATGGCCACGCCGCAATCCCTTCTCCTCCATTCTCTTCTCTGGATCTTGGGCACGCATGCACACACGCCCGGAGTGGGTTTCAAGCCACCTGGTCTGGGACGCGAACCGCGGTCGACTACGTGGGAGTCCAGTGACATAGCCATTATGCCAATTGCTGGTTCCCAGTTTTAAGCCTCTGGGTCCGGGACTCAAATTGCGGTTGGCCATGTGGGAGTCCTGCAACATAAACATTACGCCATCTGTTGGTCCCCCACCCAGCTCTCATTTTAGTCGGTCCCTCTATGTTGCTCATGCCAGCCCTGAGCTCTCCATCCTCCTGTCTCAGCCTCCCTGAGCTACCAGGATTACAGTTGCATACCCCATGGCCGACCTTCAGGTTGGACCTGGAACTGAACCCAAGCCTTCCATGTGAGACCAGCCTGGGGCACAGTGTTTTAGCAGAGTGTGCCACCATGGCTGGCCAACTCGAGATTTTTTATCTACAGTTTTGTTATCTATAAAATTTAAATAATTATACACACATACATATTCACTAATGATAGTAAAATAAGGTAATGTTTGATAAATATAGTTGCACTTAGCATTAAGATTTGTTGCATAAAATAAAAACCCCCATATAATAGTATCTTAAAGTTGAAGTTTATTTTTCATTTACTTGCTAGAAGTCCAGTGTTAGATAATCCGGGTCTAGTTTGGTAGTGTCATGCTTACCTGGGACCCAAGCTTTCTTTGTTTTTCTTTTCTACTATTCTAGTATGTGATTTCGTTATCAAGATTGATATTACTGCATAGTCTAAGGTGACTGCTGCAGCTCCAGCCATTCTAGCTATACTCCAGATAGCAGAAAGAGGAAAGGATTAAGGAGAAAAATGGGCCCGTTCTTTGGCTCAGCTAGCTAGCTTTTATTTATTAATTAATTTATTTTTGAGAAGTTTTAGCTATAGGGCGCATGCACTTGCCAGAAAGGCAGAGAGAGACAGAGAGACAGAAAGCAAGAAATCACCCTCCAGGGGGGATGGTCACGCCGCAATCCCTTCTCCTCCATTCTCCTCTCGGGATCTTGGGCACGCATGCACACGCGCCCGGCGTGAGTATAAGCCGCCAGGTCCGGGACTTGAACTGCGGTCGACTACGTGGGAGTCCAGCGACATAGCCATTACGCCATCAGTTAGCTTTGTTTAATAAGCCTTACTAGAAATCCCTCACAACCCGTCTTCCTATAATCTCATTGACTAGAACTTAGTCATATGACCACAACTTGCTAAAAGGAGACTGGGATGTTTAATCTGTTAGTTGGGTATATCGAAGCATAAAATAAAATTAGTGTTCTGTGCTAAGGAAGATGGCAATAGTGAGTGCTGGGTAGCTATTGGGAGACTTAGTCAGTGTAGATACCGGTCATGGTGCCTGACACGTGGAGGGGCTGAACAAATCACTTGCTGCTATTCTTTCCACTGCATTTAGAGTCTGTTTAGCTCTTATTTCCTCTTTGCTTCAAATGCATCTTATTTTTTTCCAACTGCACTGAAGGGCCACACATCATCTCTCTTTGTTGGGTGTTAGAACACCAGCAGAGTGCCTGGCACTTGGACAATCTGATAGGAACTTACTTGTTGTAAGAAAAGTCGTGATGTATTTTTTCTGTGCAAAAATGCATCTTGACTTTTCCGACAACCCAGTAGTGTGTATTTGTTAATTGATTTTACTTTCCACTAGGATGGTACTTCTTTTAGCCTCTTACTGGATTTTTCCTCCCTGTATAGATATTCCATATTTTTCCTTCAACTGCAAACTAGAAGCTATCATAAAAGGATATATTGAAGATTTTCATCCCTTTGATTATTTTTTAAGAGATATTTTTTGCTATAGGGTTTACATACTTGTTGGAGAGACAGAAAGAGACAGAGAGACAGAAAGTGAGAAATCACTCCCCAGGGGGATGGCTACACTGTAATCCATTACCCTCCATTCTCCTCTTTGGATCTTGGACATGCATGCATACATGCCTGGTGTGTTTTAAGTCACCAAGTCCAGGACTGTGGTTGACTACATGGAAGTACAGTGACGTACATTATACCATCTGCTGGTCCTGATAACTTTCTGTTTTCTAATGCCTTAAAAATTGCAGGTGGTATGGTGGTTAAGGCACTGGACTCCCACATGGCTGACTGAGGTTCGAGTCCCAGACCTGGCAGCTTGCTTTCTCACTTTCTCTCTCTCCCTTTGTCTTTCTCTGGTCGACCTAAAACATAAATAGATAAATAATGACAATGAATAAAATTAAATAATTCTTTTAAAAAATTGCATGGTGGAGTTGATAATTGAACATTTTATCTTTCTTTGATTAAGATACATTTTTAAAAATTTCTTTGTTTTGGACCAGCAGTTGGCGTAATGGCTAAGTTGCTGGACTCCCATGTAGTCGACCGCCGTTTGAGTCCTAGACCCGGTGGCTTAAACACATGCTGGGCACGTGTGCGTGCATGCCCAAGATCCTGAGGGAAGAATGGAGGAGAAGGGATTGCAGTGTGGCCATCTCCCCTGGGGGGTGATTTCTTGCTTTTTGTCTCTCTGTCTCTCTCTTTCTGGTGAGCACACATGCTCTATAACAAAAAACCTCTCCAAAAAAAAGAGAAAAAATTTCTTTTTTTACTCAATGCTTCAGAATAAATTCCAAAAATTGAACCCCCAAAATAATGTATGTGTGATGTATGTATATTACATGTATTTTACGTATGTAATATCTGTATCTTACATAGATATAGACCTCCCATATACCTGTTCACTATGCTTATATAGAATAGGAATTTTTCCAAATGCTGTCTTTTTTGGGGGGAGAGGTTTTCGCTATAGGGTGCGTGCACTCGCCAGACAGACAGAGAGACATAGAGACAGAAGTTAGTGTAATGGCTATGTCACTAGACTCCCACGTAGTCGACCGCGATTCAAGTCCTAGACCCGGTGGCTTAAACACATGCTGGGCACGTGTGCGTGCATGCCCAAGATCCCGAGGGAAGAATGGAGGAGAAGGGATTGCAGTGTGGCCATCTCCCCTGGGGGGTGATTTTCTTGCATTTTTCAAATGCTGTCTTTGAAAAATCCTCAGGACATGAGTTCTCTGTGCATATTAACTCACCTAGTTGTCTGTAAGGAAGCTCAATAGTTGAGAAAAAAGCTTAGGTTATATATCATTGTCAAGTTATTTTGAGCTCCCGATTTTTCTTTTTCTCCCCAATTGTGAATGAGAAGGGAGGAATAATTGGAGACAGGAACTCTTTGTAAGAAGATAGGGAA
>NW_006199637.1:3860098-3874309 GCF_000334495.1 Tupaia belangeri chinensis
AGAATAGTATTTAGTATTACCGAGAACCTCTTTCTCATCTGTTTGACCCAATTTTATGTAAAAATAGGGCCTTATAGTATCAAAAAGTATCTTGGAATAGAAAAGTTTACATATTTTTTTCTTTTTCTTTATTTTCTTTTTTATATTTTTAAGGAATTATTTATTTCATTTTATTTCCTTATTATTACTTTTTAACTTGGCCAGAGAGAGAGAGGGGGAAAGTGAGAAAGCAAGCCACCAGGTCCAGGACTCAACCATGGTCAGCCATGTGGGAGTCCAGCAACTTAACTGCCCTGCCACCTGCCAGCCCTATTTTTCCTTTTGAAATTCTGCTCACTAAATAGTATATTTTTTAAAAATCCTGTTTGGGGAACCAGCAGTTAGCGTAATGGCTATGTTGCTGGATTCCCATGTAGTCGACCGCGGTTTGCGTCCTGGACCCGGTGTCTTAAATCTCACGCCGGGCGCGTGTGCATGCATGCCCAAGATCCCAAAAGGAGAATGGAGGAGAAGGGATTGCAGTGTGACCATCCCTCCTGGGGGGGGTGATTTCTCGCTTTCTGTCTCTATGTCTCTCTCTGTCTGTCTGGTGAGTGCACGCGCCCTATAGCGAAAACCTCTCAAAAAAAAAATCCTATTTGCACATACAAGTTCATTCCTTCACAGGTATACATTACATCATCATTATGTGAACGTACTAATATACAATTTCTTTCATGTCCTATCACCAATATGCTAATATATTTATATATTCAAACATGCATATGTCTTATATAAGCACATATTTAGATTCTTGGGGCCAGCGGGTGGAGTAGAAAGTAAGGTGCTGGATCCTACATGGCCAGCTGAGCAGTTTGAGTCCCAGACCCAGCAGACTGAAAGTCACACCGGGCACATTTGTGTGTATGCTCAAAATCCCAGGAGGAGACTAGAGGAGAAGGGATTGCAGCATGGCCATCCCCTCCGGGAGGTGGTTTCTCACTTTTCCCTGCTTTCTCTTTGGCAGCCGCATCTCTTTATAGCCAAAAGAAAAAAAAAAATCTTACTGAGACAAAATAGGGAATAAATAAATAAAAGTTCTACATATGCAAAGAGAATAGCGGGATGGATGTGCGTGAACAGTCATTTGACTTGATGTCTAAGTAGAATGTTACGTAAGTGGGAGAGAGGAGCCTCCTGAGAGTAACCACACACTATTGGTAAGAAACAAGAATAGTTTTAATGGTAACTTAAAAAATAATTAAAATAAACCTTTCTGCCACATTTTAATCTTATTTTTTGACTGGTATACAACTGACATAGAGCCATTTATAGAAAACTGGTATTTCTTTATAGTTTGACTTTATGTGGTTTTGTTCTCATAGATGTTTTCTCCCAGATGTCAGATTCCAATGGCTTAATGATATTTAGCAAGTTTGACCAATTTCTGAAGGAAGTTCTGAAGCTCCCAACAGCTGTCTTTGAAGGGCCATCCTTTGGTTACACAGAACACTCAGTCCGCACCTGTTTTCCACAGCAGGTAAGGACAGTTTCATAGAACCTAGGACGAGAAGGGCGCTCACCCATCCTGCCACTTCTTAACAGATGTCTCCAGATTGTGTCTGCTCCAGGACATCAGGTTTTGAGTAGGGGAGGTAAAAGAGCTTTATGGGGAAAGAGGTCAGTTAATAGAGGGAAGATAAATAACTTACCTGAGAATTCTTGTGAGGATGAAGGGTATCTTTTCGGGGGGGGGAGAAAGAAATATGTTAAAGAAAAATGTTGAAGAAGTGTTTACATTATTGCTAATAGACATGTGTTATACTTTAATAAATGAGTTCTTTAAACTGTGAAAACAGAAATTTTGGTGTGAAACTCTGTACCAGACTGGATCATTGTTTTCTGAGCACTGGAGACAAGGGATGCTGTGTACACCTCTGAACTGCCCGCATAAAATCCCTCACGGGGACACTACCATCTTCATATTGAGAAAAAGTGGATTCGTTTTCCATTTGTGGTCTTGACATAGAAGTTCGTGTGAGTGTCTATGAAATCTAGTATCATAGCTGTGCCTCTAAAGACTGGGAGCAGAATAGACACTGTAGCACCCAGTTGTTAAGATAAAAGAAAAGAAGATTGGGGGCCAGCAGGTGGCATGGTGGTTAAAGCACTGGATTCCCACATAGCTGACTGTGGTTCAAGTCTCAGACCCAGCGGATTGAAAATCACAACAAATAAATAAATAATTTTTTTTAGCGATAAAAGATTAATTCTAACTTATTTAGAAAGTTCTGGAAAGTGGGGAGTTATAAAAAACTATGCTAAAACAGGTAAAAAAAATTAATAGAAATAGGATGTTGATGCAGTCTAAAAGTATCTCGCCGTATGATATTTATTACCTACAAGAGGAAATACAACTTTACAGTTGCATTTCCAGGGGTCACAGTTCACTTCACTAGGAGACTGACATGCCTCCTGGCAGCTGCATAGAGACAGCCCATTGTCACTCCTCTGGTACTCCCAGCATAAAAACAGCCTGAATCAAATCTTGAAGGAACATCAGACAAACCCAAATGAAGGGATTTCTATAACATGACTGGCCTACAGCTTCTAAAAGGTCAAGGTTGTGAAAGAAAACAAAAGCCCTAGGAAATATTCCTCAAGGAATTTCAGGAGATGTGCAAACTGAATGCCACTCAGGACCCAGGATTGTCTTTGCTATAAAAGGTATTATTGGGACAATTGGAAAAGGCTTAACAAAGTTTATAGACTAGATAATAGTATTCTGTTAATGAACGTTAATTTCCTGATTTTCATATTTGTATTTAGTTATGTAAGAGGATGTCCTGGTTTTGAGAAATTCAGGCTGAGGTATTTAAGAATATAGGAGTTTCTCTTCTGCAGTGTTGACATGTGAAGAATCTGGGTTTCAGAAAAATGAGAATATTTTGGTAATCTTAACAACCTTTCTGTAAGTCTGAAATTATTTAGAAGTAAGAAGTTAAGGGTCAGTCTGTGTCATGGTAGTTAAGAGAGTCAGATTCCTCATGGCTGCACAGTTTGAGTCCTGAACCTGGTGGTTAGAAAAACACTCTGAGCATGTGCATGTGCGAGCCCGAATCCCAACAGGACAGAGAGATGGAGGAGAAGGACTTGTGGTGTGACCATTCCCCATTGGGGGTGCTTTTTTTCTTCTCCCTCACTCTGTCTGTCTCAGAGTGCACACACTCCCTGGCAGATTTTTTTTTTTTTAATAGCAAAACCATGCAAAGGTACAAATGAAAGGATGTTGCAAACTAGATCTGTGATAGATACTTGAATTTGTGAAAGAACCAAAACACACACACACACACACACACACACACACACACAACAGGACAGAGAGATGGAGGAGAAGGACTTGTGGTGTGACCATTCCCCATTGGGGGTGCTTTTTTTCTTCTCCCACACTCTGTCTGTCGCAGAGTGCACACACTCCCTGGCAGATTTTTTTTTTTTTTAATAGCAAAACCATGCAAGGTACAAATGAAAGGATGTTGCAAACTAGATCTGTGATAGATACTTGAATTTGTGAAAGAACCAAAACACACACACACACACACACCTCTTTTTATTTTTAATTGTTTTTGGTAGAGGTTTTTGCCATAGGGTGCGCGTGCTCGCCAGACAGATAGAGAGAGACAGACAGAAAGCAAGAAATCACCCCCTAGCGGGGATGGCCACGCTGCAATCCCTTCTCCTCCATTCTCCTCTCGGGATCTTGGGCACGCACGCACACGTGCCCGGCGTGAGTTTTAAGCCACCGGGTCTGGGACGCGAACCACGGTCGACTACGGGGGAGTCCAGCGACATAGCCATTATGCTAACTGCTTTTCCCTCTTTTTACATTTAAACTTAAGCATTCATATTTTTCTCAGTTCAGACTTTCAAACAATATTTTCTGCTTTGTTTAGAGATTATTCAGATTTAGTAGTGAAAGTAGCTCCTATAAAAATGGCGAGTTATTGTTAAGAACTTCTGAGAAGATGTTCTTCCCACGTTTGTGCACCCTTGGGCTGCCTGGTCTTATGTAGGTTGGCTTCTGGGACACTGCTTGCTTTTTCTGTCAGCATAAGTGCCCCTCAGTCACTTTTAGTGACTTAGAAATATCTCTAGCCTTCACTTTCTTCCAATGAGACATTGCGTTTTTCTCTCTGATTATGCATTTTCGAATGCTATGAGGCTGTCCAGACGTGTCCTGGTAGAAGAATATCCTGCAGGTATTAAAATGTCCTCTAGGGTATACGTGAGAATGAGGAGTACATGAAAAAACCATCAACAGCTTTCCAGCAGTTTTCATCTCGAGGTCTTCCCTCTGCTGCTGCTTCAGTGGGACCATCACCTCTATGTTTGCCCACAGTACTCTGGGGAACACGGCGTGATGTACACACAGCTTTTCCCATTAGACGCTTCCCGGTGGTCAGGCTAAAAACCAATCACATTCTGGAATGCTATCCTTAAGTAAAGTAGTGTCGGGATAGGGAAGAGGATAATTTATACAAGGACGTGTCAGCGAGGCAGAAGGCCTGACAAGTGGATGGCTGTGGGGTACTAACCCGAAGGTCATCTTTGGTTTCATTGTAATGTGAGTACTAAAGCGAGAGTCTAAAGTTGGAATAACACTTTACAATGTTGAAGAAATGTTTTAAAGTTGTAATACTCAATTCCGAGAATGTTGTCTAGGTTTCTACAAACCGCCTGATGGAATACGTGATTGTGAGGCCTCTGAACTCACAGTCTGATTGTTACTGTTCACCGGCCTCAGATTCCCGTACAACGGTCGGCGTTTTGATATGTGCCAAATTTGGAGAAAATCAGAGAAGCCCTATCTCAGCCTGGAGGAAACTTATGTTTTCCTAATTCTATGAAGATGATTTAAAAAAAAAAAAAAAAAACCTTAGAAGAAAGAGAAGAAAAAGAAACTGCTGATGGAATCTAAAAAAAAAAAAAAAAAAAAAAGATGAAACTGAACCACTTTTTATGCAGCAAGAGTTAAATTCCATGAGTTCTGGGTTTCCTTTTACAAACAGGCTTTTCCTGCACAGGGGCTGTGTATCTTTAGTGCGAGTTGGCTCCTGTACCATTAGAGAGAGAGGATACGGATGTAAAACAGAATTTCTCGTTTGAGCGCAGTCTCCCCAGCATCTGATCTGAGCTACACAAAGAAGTGATCACAGTGAAAGAGAAAATGTGGGTTTTTTTGTTTTTTGTTTTGTTTTTTTTAGAAGCTAAGGGCTGGCCCTGTGGTGCAGGGTATAGGGGAACTGGATGTCTCATGGCTGACATGAGTCCCAGTCCACGTGGCTTGAAAATCATGCCAGGCTTGTGTGTGCACCTGTGTGCCCAAAATCCTGACGAGAAGGAGAAACTGAGGAAAAAGGGTTGTGGCGTGACCCTACCCCGTGTGTGTAGAGGGAGGGTGCTTTCTTGTGTGCTCTGTTTCTGACAAGTGCACACGCCCTCTGGCAATTAAAAAACAAAAAAAAAAGCAGCCGCTGAAAATCCCACAGTACTTTCCTTTAGTGAAAGAAGTAGCGTGTTTAGGAGATTCACCAACTGCTCCACTTTCTCCAGAGCTGTGATGGTGAAGCTGTGGATATGGAAAAGCTGTGAAGATGTTTCCCCTCTTGTGCTAAAATAATTGATGGAATTAACCACCCCCCCACTCCTCCACCCCCAGATCTGATGCTTAGTTTTGGGGAAACTGATCTATCTCAGAAGTTTGTGTTTCTCTTACCGTGAAGAAGGAAAAAGTGTCTTAGGAGTTCAGGCCGAAACGGTATGTCTGACAGGGACTTTTGGTCGAAATACCTGTGGAAGACTGATGTTTTTAAGAAAACACATTCTTCCTGTTTTTCACAAACTAATTCCATATAAGGTCTATGGGTTTATATAGTTTAGTAGTCTTTGAAACACAAGCCAAATTAAAAGCATTTGTGAGTTAGTTCAACAGAATCCATTGGTAGATAGCTGTTGGGTCATCAGAAAAGTCATGACAGATTTTCGTGTAGAAAAACTTAAAAAACCCATCATGACTTTTCTCCTGACTCAATTCAATCCAGTGACTGACGTCAGATGTTGATGAAGATCTGGAGCACCCCGGACTCCCATGTAAGCCACTCTGGAAGAAGTCCTGGTAGTGTACACGTCTAAACGGACACCTCCTGACACCTAACAGTTGTACTCATAGGTTTTTCCCAAGTGAAATGAAAATTTGTGTTCACAAAAAAGGTTTTTAGGCCTAGTCTCTCTGGTGCAGTTGGTAGTGTACCAGACTATGGAGCTGGAAGCCACATACCTGTGGTTGTTCAGTTCTCTGGCCCAGTTGGCTTGAAAACCCACTGGGCATGTGCATGTGTGCTGGGGCCCCTGGCAGGCTAGGGAACCGGAGGAAGAGGATTGTGGTATGATTGAGCCCTGTGGGGAGTGCTTCTTTTTCTTATGACTCCATGTGCATGTGCTTTACCATGAGTTTAAAAAAAATACAAGAATACTCTTACAAACTATAGTCATAGTAACAAAAAACAACGCATCCTAGGTGCCCATCATAATAAAGCACTGAGGTTGAATTAATTCAGGAGATAACGTGTCTGGAATTTGCTTCAAAATAATGGCAATTGGAAGGAGAGTGAAAGCACAGATGAGACAATTAGTCATATGTTGAGAGTTGAAGCTGATGATAGGCGTGTAGCTATACTCATCTCTCTACTTCAGCATATTTGTAAAAACTTTAATCATTGAAATTAATTCCAGTTGCAAATTTGTGATCATGATGCTTGACCATAGCAGAGTGCCAACGTAAAACCCCAAACCCAGTCAGTATTTTGCTGATCAGGTCAGATAGGGTAAGCTTTTTCAGTACTTATAAGCTAACAAAATGACATTAGAGGTGTCAAAGTTATTAAAAATACACAGTGACTATATTTAAATGTCTCCTAAAGTTCATCAAACTTGAGAGACTCAGGGAAGGGTTACAGGTCTCCTTAGACGATCTGTGCTTTTTCTCCATTATTTATTTTCTAGAGTGTCAAGTTGACTTTAGTTTGAAGAGTTCAGTCCACCCAATTAAATTTTAAATTTAATGTCTCTCTTCACGAAGGAGAAGCCTGGATAAGCAAAGAGTGGAGAGGGAGGGAGCAAGAGAGTGCGCTAGGGGAGTAGACGGTCCTTGTGACCTGTGCTTGCAGGAGGTCGTGTTGATAAGGTCTTGTTTGACCCTGTGCCATGCATTCCTTGCTTTATAGTCAAGATGCAAGTAGGTGGAGATGAGATGATGTTATCACTGGGTAATTTTCAGAATAGCAAGACTATTTTATGCCTGGAGATACCTTCTGATTACACTTTGACAAACATATCCCTTCCAACTGTATGGCAGAATGACATTTCTTCCTAATTTGAAGTGAGGCATTTTCTAGAAGTCTTGACCTTGTTTGCCTGGACATTGAATAAAGTTTGGCAAGAATTACCTGCCATGTTCATGTGCATGTATGTGTTCATTCTTTTTTTTTTTGGGGGGGGGTTAGTTTTTGCTATAGGGCACGTATGCTCACCAGAAAAACAGAGACAGAGAGATAGAAAATGAGAAATCACCCCCTGGGGGGATGGCCACTCCACAATCCCTTCTTCTCCATTCTCCTGTTGGGATCTTGGGCATGCATACACACGTGCCCGGCATGAGTTTAAGCCACCGGGTCCAGGACTTGAACTGCGGTTGACTACATGGGAGTTCAGTGACATAGCCATTATACTAACTGCTGGTCCCATGTTTGTGTTAATTCTCAGGTATCCTAATTAAGGACGTTTTACAGTGTCCATTAACAGCTCTTGGCTACCAGGTAGTCTTGCATGGATTAATACCATATTTCATTGATTTGAAGATAATGTTTTCACCCTTTAATGCCTTTGGTGTTGAGATGTATCATATAGCCAATGGCATCTTGGAATTGTAGCCTGTTAGACTGCTTATGTGTGGTTGTTGTGGTTTGGATAACAGTTTGGCTCCCATAGTTTCATGTTTTAGAATTTGGTATGGGGAGGCGCTGCTGCCTAGAGAAGGGTGGTTGGATCCGGATGATTGCATCGTGGAGCAGCACTGTCGTGAGTCCCCCAAGACCCAGAGAGTTCTAGCTCTTGTAAGGAAGGGCTGTTTTGGGGAGAGATGGTGGCTGTGAGAGAGGAAACTGCTCGCAGCTCTCCCTCTCCGTCTCTCTGAGGTGCCTTCCATCTTTGGTGCTTCCATTGACCGTGTCGTATGCCAGCCAATGCCTTTGGGCTTTCTGGCCAGTATAACTGTGAGTCAATAAAGCCTTACTTCTTTATCAATCACCCAGTCTCAGTTATTTCTGTTAGCTCTGCAATAACAGACTAAGATGCTTGTCCTTTTCTACACATGCAAGGACCTGACCTTTGTCGTTCATATTTTTGTGACACTTTTTGAAGATATTTTTGAACACTTTTGGTACTACATGGATTGGAATTTAAAATGTTCCCAGAGAAAGCTAGAGATGGTGGTACATGCCTATAGCTCAGCTACTCAGGAGTCTGAAAAAGGACCCTGTTTAAAAAATAAACTGGTAGATAAATAGGACCGATAGATAAATTGTTTTCAGAAAGTATACTGTGATTTGACATTAAACAGATGGTTATTGTAAATACAGAAAGGTGTAGACACAGGACAGAGAAGAATAAATTTGATGTTAATAAATATTCATTATTGGAGGAATAACGTTTTTGTGCAAAGTAACAACCAAATGCCTTACAGAACTTTTTTTTTTCTTTTTCTTTAGGTTTTTGCCATAGAGTGTGTGCACCTGCTGGAGAGAGACGGGAGTCGAGAGCGGGTGAGAAATTACCTGCCAAGGAGGATGGCCACACCACATCCCTTCTCCATTCTCCTCTTGGAATTTTGGGCATATGCATGCACACATGCCCAGTGTGAGTTTTAAGCCACCGGGTCTGGGACTCAAACTGTGTCAGCCATGTGGGCATCCATTGCCTTACCATCATGCTACTTGCTGGCCCTAGAACTTTTTTTTTTTTTTTGACGAGTTCAGTGACATAGCCATTATACTAACTGCTGGTCCCATGTTTGTGTTAATTCTCAGGTATCCTAATTAAGGACGTTTTACAGTGTCCATTAACAGCTCTTGGCTACCAGGTAGTCTTGCATGGATTAATACCATATTTCATTGATTTGAAGATAATGTTTTCACCCTTTAATGCCTTTGGTGTTGAGATGTATCATATAGCCAATGGCATCTTGGAATTGTAGCCTGTTAGACTGCTTATGTGTGGTTGTTGTGGTTTGGATAACAGTTTGGCTCCCATAGTTTCATGTTTTAGAATTTGGTATGGGGAGGCGCTGCTGCCTAGAGAAGGGTGGTTGGATCCGGATGATTGCATCGTGGAGCAGCACTGTCGTGAGTCCCCCAAGACCCAGAGAGTTCTAGCTCTTGTAAGGAAGGGCTGTTTTGGGGAGAGATGGTGGCTGTGAGAGAGGAAACTGCTCGCAGCTCTCCCTCTCCGTCTCTCTGAGGTGCCTTCCATCTTTGGTGCTTCCATTGACCGTGTCGTATGCCAGCCAATGCCTTTGGGCTTTCTGGCCAGTATAACTGTGAGTCAATAAAGCCTTACTTCTTTATCAATCACCCAGTCTCAGTTATTTCTGTTAGCTCTGCAATAACAGACTAAGATGCTTGTCCTTTTCTACACATGCAAGGACCTGACCTTTGTCGTTCATATTTTTGTGACACTTTTTGAAGATATTTTTGAACACTTTTGGTACTACATGGATTGGAATTTAAAATGTTCCCAGAGAAAGCTAGAGATGGTGGTACATGCCTATAGCTCAGCTACTCAGGAGTCTGAAAAAGGACCCTGTTTAAAAAATAAACTGGTAGATAAATAGGACCGATAGATAAATTGTTTTCAGAAAGTATACTGTGATTTGACATTAAACAGATGGTTATTGTAAATACAGAAAGGTGTAGACACAGGACAGAGAAGAATAAATTTGATGTTAATAAATATTCATTATTGGAGGAATAACGTTTTTGTGCAAAGTAACAACCAAATGCCTTACAGAACTTTTTTTTTTCTTTTTCTTTAGGTTTTTGCCATAGAGTGTGTGCACCTGCTGGAGAGAGACGGGAGTCGAGAGCGGGTGAGAAATTACCTGCCAAGGAGGATGGCCACACCACATCCCTTCTCCATTCTCCTCTCGGAATTTTGGGCATATGCATATATGCATGCACACATGCCCAGTGTGAGTTTTAAGCCACCGGGTCTGGGACTCAAACTGTGTCAGCCATGTGGGCATCCATTGCCTTACCATCATGCTACTTGCTGGCCCTAGAACTTTTTTTTTTTTTTTTGAAGGAGGGTATCCACAATAGGTGAAGCTCTATTATTGAACTTTATTATTTATCACTGAGATATGACCAAAATAATTTCTCGTCATACCAAGCAATGTACCTGAAGGTAGACAGAACTGCCAAATCCTTTTGAATAGATGAAAGAAATTGCAGTTCATCAAGAGGCTGGTGGAACCGATTCCCATGTCGTGAAGGATTATGGTTAATTAAGTCATTGAATTAGTTTAATTTTCTGAGTGCTGTTTTTTTCCTGAGTGGCAGAAAGAAAAATAATGATGCATCTTTGAAGTGATCTTACAAGTGCATCTTAGACCGGGTGAAATACAGTGTGTAGAATGGGTTTATTATGATCAGGTCTGTGGTAATGAGGCCTATCTCTCTGGAATTAATTAGACTGAGCAAAGTTGTAGAGACCTGTAAGCGAGGTTTTGTTCTGTCTAGGCCTGTGAAGGAGAGTATCTTAGTAAATGAATCCTGAGATGGAAATGATAAGTGGCTTACAGAATTTTGTTAGTTTTCATTTTTTTTTTAGAAGAAGAGTTTTGTTAGTTAACAGTACTTGCTGCCTGCGTGCTGTAGGAAAGGCCCCCTTCTCCCAGTTACTACTTAGGAGCAGAAAGCATGTCCTGAAGCGTTTCATCGTGTTTCCCTGTGTGAGCCAGCGGCCGGGGCTGAAGGCTTCCGGGCACTGAGTGTTGGGGGCTGCCGGCCCAGCTCCTTCTAGGTGTTCTGGTGGCACAGTGTGGCACTCATTTCCTTTTGGGACCTCTGCTGCCCTTACTGTACTGCCTTACAGTTCACTAGTCGTTAGGAACAGCAGAACTTAGGCCTCTGGTATCCTAGTCACCTCACTTAGTGACTCAATGGCAGCCTCAAGAAGAGCACTGTGATTACATCATTTTAAAACACAGCGGGACCAGCAGTTGGCGTGATGGCTGTGTTGCTGGACTCCCATGTAGTTGACCACAGTTTGAGTCCCAGACCCAGTGGCTTTAACTCACGCCAGGCGCGTATGCATGCGTGCCCAAGATCCCAAGAGGAGAATGGAGGAGAAGGGATTGCAACATGGCCATTCCCCCTCCCCACCCCACCCCCACCCACCCGGGGAATGATTTCTCACTTTCTGTCTCTCTGTCTCTGTCTTTTTGGCAAGTGTGCACGCCCTATAGCAAAAACCTCTCCAAAAAAAACAAAAAAACACAGCTCTGTGGTTGTCCCTAGTTTTCAAAAAGACTTTACTAACTGCCCGCGGGGATAAGGTTCCCAGCTTGACACTGGGGCTCTCCTCAGCCCACCCCAGCCTCTCCTTCCCTGCTCCTGCCCCCAGCTGTTCTCACTGCTGCAATGGCATGCCCTGGATTCCTGGCAGATGTCCCCTCAGGGCCTCGGGATACTGTCTGCATTCCCACTGGCCTTGTAGAAGAGCGAGAGCACGTCTGTTTCTCACAGCCTTGCCAACAAGCATATGCTCTTACACTTTTGAATTTTTGCCGATCTGATAGGTGAGAAATGGTATCTCAGTGCAGTTCGATCTGCAGTTCTGTTCTGAGTAACCTGCGTTTGGAGTAAGGGGAAGTAGTCACACTTGTCCTTGCCGTTAGCTCTCATCGAAAATCGAAATGCAGGCAAACACTGACCCTGTCTCTCGCAGTCCTCCAACAGGGGCCTCATATTTACTTGCCAGAGGGGCACGTGCACTTGCTGGAGAGAAACAGAGAGGTGGCGAAAGCCTCCCCCAGTGGGGCATGGTCATGGTGCAGTCCCTTCTCCATTTCTCTATTCCTTTAGAGTTTGGGGCACGTAGGCACACACGCTCAGCATGTTTTTCAAGTCAGTAGTGACAGGATTCAAATCATGATGGGCTGCATGGACTCTTCCTCCCTTATCCACTAGGCTACGGAGCCGGCTTGGGTCTCGTATTTCAGATCCCAGCTAAAACTTCCTCTCTTCTTTGGTGCAGGTCACCTCCTACTGTAAGACTGACGTTTCCTCTCCTGTAGCCGCTGGTGTGTTACGCAGAGCTCAAGTACACCCGAAGGGAGGAAGCTTGGTCTCTTGCAGCTTTACAGCCCTAGTGACCAACCGAATGTCTAAAAAATAATTGGTGCCTACTGAGTATTTGTTGGGTTAATTGAATAATACTTTTCAATCAAGTATGGCTTGAGAAAATGAGGATTTCTGGCTTGAATTCTAATGGAAAGTTTAAAGCTCATGGATGCACTTGTAACCATTTTGTTTTAGTTGATATTCCATGAGTTTCTCGAATGAAACAGTCTTCCCAGTGAGGGGAATATGTGTCAGGGTTCTGGGAGCGTTTCTCCAGTCTTTCTTCGCACTGTGATAAGGAGGTACAATAAAAGGCATAGCAGTATTATGTTGTCGTGTCATTACAAACTACTCATTTTCGAGTCCAAAATAAATCTGAAATATGGGCAAATTCAGCATCTAATGATAATGGAAAGGTTGCCCCAAAGCACTGGTCCTAGAATTCTAGTTGATGTGTGTTTCCCCCTTGTCAGAGGAAATATTCCTGTAACTCCACACAAAAGTTTGTATGAAAATGTTTTAACGTGAAAGCCTTTTAAAATGCCATTTTCGAGATTGTTAATTAAACATTATACATGGTTTAAGTGATAGGGCAATTGATAAGAATTGTTTGCATCCGACACATCAGACAATGGGGGTTTTTACTAGAAATGATGAAGTTAAAAGTTGCAGCAGTAATCTATAGCTAAATTATTTAACTTGTTTTCTCATTTTAGTGATAATAGAAGTCTCTCTTTTTAAAGGTTTTTCCCCTTCATGAAAGAGAGAGCGAGCTCATCCCAGTAGGATTCCAACGCTGCTCTCCGCCTCCAGCCCCAGTCAGCCCAGTCACTGGCACGTGGATGCCTGACTCACTCAGGGAGGTCTCTGGACACAAATGCAGAACCTCCCACTGGGTCAGCCTCGCAGAGCATTGTGTCTTACTGCTGTGCCACCATCCAGTTCACGTCAGAGAGACCGGGACAGAGGGAGAGGGAGAAAGCATCCCCTATGGGGTGTGGTCATGCCACAGTCTCTTCTTTTCCATCTCTTCATCTCGTTGGTATTGAGGTGTGCGCATACACACACACACACACACACACACATGCACACACACACATGCGTGGTGTGTTTTTCAAGCCACTAGAGGCCAGGATTTGAACAGCTTTGTTAGCTTTGTGCAGCTTCCTTAACCACCAGGGCATGGGACTTGCCCCACATGTATTACTTTTAAGGGATTTTTTTTGAAAAGCAATATTTATTTAACTTTATTGATGATTATTACTATTTTTAAAATTTGCTCCAGGGCACACATGCTCACAAGAGAGAGAAAATGAGAAAGCAAGCCACCAGGCCCAGGATTTGAACCACCGTTAGCCATGTGGGAGTCCATCACTGTAACTACTACCACACCACCTGCTGACCCCTGGATTTTTTTGTTTTTAACTGAGTGCCTACTATATATCGGGCATCTCTCTCTTTCTTCCTCTCTACTCCTTTCTCTCTCCTTTTTAGTTTGCCAGAGGATATGTTTGCATGCTGGTGGGAGACAGGGGTGGGGGGGTATTTGGGACACACACGCCTGATGTGTTTTTCAAGCTGTGGGCCATGATTTAACAGCTTGGTTAGCAATGTGACATCCAGCTTCCTTAACCACCAGGGCACGGGGCTGGCCCTGCATTTCTTACTTTTAAGGATTTTTTGTTATTCTTTTTACTGAGTGCCTACAAAATGTCAGGCATCTCTCTCTCTCTCTCTCTCTCTCTCTCTCTCAGTTTGCCAGAGGTCTGTGTAC
>NW_006199637.1:3874352-3875454 GCF_000334495.1 Tupaia belangeri chinensis
TCCCCATAGGGATGGTCGTGGCGCAATCCCTTCTCCTCCATTTCTCCCTCCTTTTGGAGTTTTGGCCATGCACGCACATGCATTCAGTGTGTTTTTCAAGCCACTGGGCCTGGGGCTCAAACTGTGCAGTCATCCACGTGGGATCCAGCTGTCTTTACCACCATGCTACCAGCTGGCCTCTGTCTCCTTTGAAAAGAGAAGAGGCAGTCAAGGATGGAGGAGAGGAAGGGAGGCGAGAACAGCATATAGGGCAGTAACTGGCAGTGCCGAGAATCAGAATAACAAGGGGTGACAGAGAAAACACTTGGTTTCTAAGAAAAATAATAGGAGACTGCTTACCAAAGTAGAAACAGCCTCGTGTGATACCGAGGGAGGATAAATAAATCGTGGCTTTTCTGCTCAGTGGGTCAGGCAGCTGTGAAAATGATTAGTAATGGAGACCTTGTACGGACAAATGTTTAATAAAATGTTAAGCGAGAAAACATTATATATATTTGCACCTATCCTATGTCCATAATTACTAGAAGAATATAGTGAAAGATGAGAACTGCAGTGGGGTTATGCATGATTTGCATTTTATGACAGTTTTTGTTATTAATGTTGTGCTATCAAAATAAGCAGAAATTCAAAGAATGTGTCCAACTTGAGAAGAAAAATAAAATAAAAAGCTCTGGGGGAGAAAGAGCCAACCTGCCTTTTACACAAGTGTTTACCGAGCATGGAATGTTAGGGCTAGGAATTCTCCCCCACCAGTTCTCAGAAGTTTTGTTCTCAGGGCCTCTTCACACTAAAAATTACCGAGGACCCCAAAGAGCTTTTGCTTATGTGGGTTATAGCTGTCAGTATGTCCACATTAGAAATTAAGAAGTCAAAAAAATTAATTTAAAGATAGCAAAAATAAACCCACACAATGTTAATGTAAATAACACATTTTCAATGAGAAATAACTATATATTCCAAAGCAAAAATTTAATGAATGCCATTTATATTTTTGTAAATTGCTTTAGTATTTGGCTCAATAGAAGACAGCTGGATCCTCACACCTGCTTATCCACTCAGTCTGTTGGGATCATGCTGCTTTGGTTCAAGTATAGGGAAAAAA
>NW_006199637.1:3875487-3893341 GCF_000334495.1 Tupaia belangeri chinensis
TTTTTTTTTTTTTGAGAGGTTTTTGTTACAGGGCGCATGTGCTCGCCAGAGAGA
Organism: Tupaia belangeri chinensis; assembly: GCF_000334495.1. Lineage (NCBI taxonomy): Eukaryota > Metazoa > Chordata > Mammalia > Scandentia > Tupaiidae > Tupaia > Tupaia belangeri. The sequence goes on from NW_006199637.1 coordinate 3,875,542, forward strand.
CAGAGAGAGACAGAGAGACAGAAAGTGAGAAATCACCCCCTGGGGGGATGGCTATGCTGCAATCCCTTCTCCTCCATTCTCCTCTCAGGAGCTTGGGCATGCACACATGCGCTGAGCATGAATTTAAGCCACCAGCTCCGGGACTCAAACCGCCGTTGACTACATGGCAGTCCAGGGACATAGCCATTATGCTAACTGCTGGTCCCAGGCAGGAGATTTTAATAGCCTTCTCAGATGATTGTGGGTACATCACGTTGCGTCATGAGAGAATGAAACCGAAAAAGTAAATAACACCTCGGAAGCTTTATGAAGACAGTCTTGTCCTCATGCCCTCCCTGAAAATGTCTGAGGACCTCCCAGGGGGGTGTGGGGAGCGGGGCCCTGACCGCACGCTGGGAACTGCTGTGCTAGCCCCTGAGAAAACTGACACCAGGCAGGGTAAGTGGTTTTCCTCAAATCACATGTTGGGTAGAACACAGAACACTTGGTCACCGCACTTCCCATTTCATGTCCCTGCTTTTGGAGAACTGCAGGCTGTAATGTGACCTTAGGACACCCTTTGGAAATGGTTCCTGAGTGGACTTAGGAGAATCCTAGGAGATACCAAAATATGATGGTTTCTTCCACCTTGGAGATTTAAAAGAAAAAAAAAAAGACCTCTGTGGTTGGCACATTAAAACTTTTTAGACAAAGTGCTATTAGGATTGTAAGTGGATTTGTAAAAACGTAATTTTGAAAACTTTTTTGTAAAGAACAAGTTTCTTCATATTTTTTCTTTTGAAAAAATTACCTTCAGATACATTTTGCAGCACTAGTAAATCAGCATGCTGAGGACAGTGGTAAATTTATCGTCAAGCATTATATTATATACTTCCACTGCACTCTCTTTCTAAAATTGTAATTTCTGTTTTACCTATATGTATTTTATCTTTGCGAGATACAGAATGTTTTCTTTCGATTGCTGGAGGCTGCATGCGCTTACCAGAGAGTGAGAAAGGGAAAACCCCCCAGCCAGGTGGTTCACACCACATTTCTTTATTCTTTGTTTCTCCATCCCATCAGGATCTTGGGCACATATGTGACATGTTTTGTTTTGTTTTCTCAAGCTCCCAGTGCTAGAATTCAAACCTCAGTCAGACATGTGGGAGCTGAGTCCCTGTGTATTGCTTTTAACCTGTACTATGGATCAGGCCCAGTGGAATGGGCCATCGGGTCCAGGACTCGAACTGTGGTCGTCCACGTGGGAGTCAAGTGCCTTAACCACCACGCCACCCGATCCCCTGCCCTGGGTTTTTAAAGCATTGTATAAACTGTGTAATCATCAAATTAAGGATCTGAGCATATTCACCATCCCACTTTTTAACAAATACAAAAAGATATATAAATATTATTTTAAACATTATATTTGTAATGAAAGATATGATACATTTAATTTTTGCTTACTGCCTCTTAGTAGCTAAAAAACTTGCTAGCCTCTTCTCTGTCAATACTTTAAAATAGACACTTAACTTCATTTTCCTTTGTTACATGTTTATCCATGACATGAGGCATTTTTCATGTCTAGTCCTCCATTCAGATGTTGGTTGGCTTTCTGATTGATTGACTGGTCCATTGATTAGTTTCGGCTAGGGGGGAACATGCACTGCCTCGACAAGGGCACAGAGAGGGGAGGAGGAAACACCCACCTCGAGGAATGATCACACCACAGTCCCTTCTCCTCTCTCTCCCCCTCCTTTTGGGATTTTGGGTGTACACATACACAAGCGTGGCCTGTTTTTCAATCTGCCAGGTCTAGGATTCCAACCGTGTGTTTGGCCTTGTGGGATCCAGCCTCCTCAACCACCCTGCTACAGAGCACCTTTTTGATTTTGAGTGTTGTTCATTTGTTCCTCCCAGATTCCACCTAGGTCCCAGGAAAGTGCCGACTTGGATACCGAGGTGGAAAACACTTGGGGGGACCTTTCTTGCTCTCCTAGCTCACCAGCAGTGCCCAGCCACGTGCACTTTGTGAGCCAGCTCCATACCATAGTCCTGTCCTCTGCCCCCTTCCCATGCAGAGGTCAGTGCCTTCACCCCAGCCCTCGAGGCCTGCAGTGGAAACCAGGCTCTGAGCCTCTTTTGGGTTTCTTCATCCTCTCTAGGTTTTTGCTATGTATTTTGCTTCCCCTTTCTATTCCCTATAACCAGTTCTTCTTTCTAAAGATTATTCTCAGTAAAAATAATTTCCAATTTACATATTCTGAGATCAAGATTCACCCAGTTGCCTAAAAAATAAGTCCATGTGGTCTCATGTTTTGTGATGGGAGTCACCCTTGGGAGATGTTGTGCTGGGTCCGATGACCGTCCTGAGGCCTTGCTCCTCCCGACCAAACACTAACACTCACTTCCAGTCTGTATTAAATGTATTAGTGGTAAAAATCAAAAGTATTTTGTAATCAGTTGGCAAAAATCATTAGGTGAGCTCTAACTAATTTTATCTTTTCTATTTTTTCCCCCTGAAATAAATTTTTTTATGAGCAAACACACACACACACACACACACACACACACACACACACACACAGACTTATGCTTTCTTTTTTGAGAGAGAATTTTTTACTCTATGTTTTTTGCATGTGCGCTTGCTGGAAAGACAGAACGTGAGAAATCACACACACACACACACACACACAGACACACATACACACCCGGGGAGAGGGCCATGCCGCAGTCACTTCTTCATTCTCCTCTTGGGATCTTGGGCTCTTACACACATGCACCCAGCGTCAGGTTTATGCCACTGGGTCCAGGACTCGAACCACAGTCGACTACCTGAGAGTCCAGTGATATAACCATTACGCCCTCTGCTGGTCCCAGCACCTACATTTTTAATAGCCTGTTTTTCATGCTAAAAATAGTGGTGGGACTGAGCACAGTTACTTGGGAGTGAGTGAGGTAAAATTTCAGGTGTCTTTTTATTTCCATCCCAATCCCACCTGCCCACCCCCAGCCTGCCTTTGAACTGTGGGACGGGGTCATAGAAAAGGCCTACGGAGGAGGCTGTGCTGCCCCTGCGTGTTTGCCCTTTGGCCTCTGCTCTTCTTCCAGAATGGTTTGCAGTGGGGTCTGCGTGTCTAGAAAGCGTTACAGAGTTCCCTGCTCAGGTGCATAGCACTACGTCTTCAGACCCCCTTTCCTTTCTTCGTGGAGCTGGAAATGTATGTTGTCATTTGGAGGAAATAAAAAGAAAGTTCATTAATTTGAAATATTGTTGAGACTTTATTCTATCTACATCATGTAAACCCTTTCTTATCGGTCCAGGCTGTTTTCTGATTTTCTGTGACATCACTGTTTCAGTGCTGCTCACCCAGTGGACACTTCCTATATGTTTGAAAGAGAAAGCAGGGTAGATAGCTAGGGGTGGGGATAACGGAGGGAGGAGTGGGGCGGGCATTGGGATATGCAGGTTTCAGTCTCATTCTCGTTCCAACTCTCTCTGTGACTTTGTCAGAATACTTAACTGCCTGGAGCTTCTTTTTTCTCATCTGTAAACGAGAGAGTTGTTAAATGATGTCTAAAAGTGTCGGCCCCCCACTTGGTTATTTAGTGCTTTCCTAACAAGTGCCTGTTGTGTGCCAGACACTGTTACAGATGTTGGCAATATGGTAGACAACCTGAGAGCCACTACGCCTGCCCTTCCCGATGGTGTTCTGGGAGGGGCAGTGGGATATCTGGCTCATCTGCTGCATAGCAGAAATAGTAACTTGAAGGACGGTTCTGGCTTTGTGTCTGGTTTGGGTAGCACCATGGCAAAACCTTTAATTGCTTTGTTCCTTTGTTTTCTCATCTGTAAAATGAAGATAGTAATAGCTTTGTTTTTGAGAGAGAGAGATTTTTACTATTGGGCACGTGTGCTTGCCAGAGAAACAGAAAGAGACTCAAAGCAAGAAATTGTCCCTAGGGAGGGTGGCCATGCCTCAATCCCTCCTCCTCCATTCTCTTGGAATCCTGGACAGGTATGGAGGTTGAAGTCATCGGGTCTGGGACTCAAACCACGGTCGACTATGTGGGAGTCCAGCAATATAACCCTTATGCCATCCGCTGGTCCCAAAGATAGTAATATCTAACTTGCTTAGTCTAGACAGTCGTTTTAAGTCTCAAATAGAAGCATGCATGTGGGAATGCATTTGAATATAGTAGTGGTATACATTATAGTAGGCAGTAGGGTCTGTAGTAACTCAAACATTATTTTGCTATAAAATTTTTACATGTAATTTATTTCAACGTGGATGGGAAGAGTCTAAATTAACTTAATCTTGGAGTTCAGAGGTACTTAAAAATATAAAATACATTTGTTTTTCTTCTCTTCACAGAAAAAGATCATGCTGAACATGTTTTTAGACACAATGATGGCCGACCCTCCTCCCCAGTGCCTTGTCTGGCTACCTCTCATGCACAGGCTTGCCCACGTCGAGAATGGTGAGCAGAACCCTGGGGTAATTGACGCGCCCGGAACTACGGGAACTGATTATGGCGAAGTTCTTAGCTGTGGATATGAGGGCAAATTTCCTGATGTCTGCTGGCCCTCTCTCTCCTTTGAATTTGTGGTTTTGACCTTCAAAGGAGGAATATTTCTTTCTTTTAGAATGGGGATAAGCTTACTACTTAACATATTAAGAAGCAGTACTAGCAGGTCATAAAACTTGGTGGTTCAGACTCTAGACCTCTCTTCCTGAAGATTCCAGTTGACTGTTTTCTGCTCAAACATATCTGACCTAGCCCTGACTTCCTTTTTTCCCCCTTTAATTTATCAAAATCATAGCTCTAAAAAATAGGATATAAATAATATCAACTACTAAAACTATAATTATTTTGGAATCATTTAAGGAAAAATAGCTAAGGTACAATTTTTTTAAAAAAGAATTATTTTATTTAACTTTATTTATTTTAATTTGACCAGAGAGCGATAGAGACAGAGAAAGAAAGAAGGAAAGTGAGAAAGCAAGCCACCACCAGGTCCAGGACTTGAACCACGGCTGGCCAAATGGGAGTCCATTGCCCTTAACCACTACACCCTCTGTTGACCCCGGATAAGATACACTTTTGTACTTGGTTTCAACATCTATATATATTTTTTCCTTCACTGTTTAAGCTTGAATCTACTCTTGATATCCTTCCTAGTAATTTGACTTAAATCTCTGTTGGGCTTTGAATTGAAATGGTACTTCTTTTTTTCTTTTTTTTTTTTTTTAAGGTTTTTACCATAGAGCATGTGTACTTGCCAGAGAGAGAGAGAGAGAGAGAGAGAGAGAGAGAGAGAGGTGACGAGAGAGAAAGTGAGCAATCATGCCTCCGGGGATGATAGCCATTCTCCTCCCCGGACCTTGGGCATGCACACACATGTTCCTGGCATGGTTTTTAAGCCGCTGGGTCTGGGGCTCGAACCGCCGTCAGCCATGTAGAAGTCCAGCATCTTAACCACCATGCCACGTGCTGGTTCCCAAATGGTACTTATTTTTTTAGTAGTTTCTTAATTTTGTCTGCTGTTGCCATCAGTTTCCCTCCTCGTTTGGGTTGTTCGAATCTCAAAGGGAAAGCTGTGGCTTTATGTGCAGTCTCCCTTCTCCCTAGGCGTTTACCTGCTCTTCATCCCACAGACTCGAACAAGGAGTAGCTGAGAAGCCACAGAAGGCAGTCTTCTTTTCCCCCTATATGAATGAAACATACTTCTATACTATTTTTATTTACTTCTCTTATTCTCCTTTTGTAAAAAAAATTCTTCCCCTTTTACCGAACTATGGCTTTAGTTTACAAGTAACTCAGATTTAGAACTATTTTCTTAAAGGACAGAATCTCTTGACTAAACTCAAAACAGCTCAATTTTTTTCAAATAGAACTTTTGAATAGATATTCAGATATTGGCGAGAAATGCTTTTGTAGCCTTACGTGCGTTAGTAGTTTTATACCCAATTCATTTTAAAATGTTATTCCACATAGAAAGAGCCAAATTTGTCAAGATGTGTTTTACCCATATAAATATTTTAGGTTCTGTCTCTATTTTTTCCCCCATATGGCATGTGTGTGCACAGAGAGAGACAGAGAGAGACTAAGTGAGAAATCATCCCCAGGAAGGATGGCCACACTGCAGTCCCTTCTCCTTCATCCTCCTCCTGGGATTTTGGGCATGCACACACATGCATCTGATGTGAGTTTTAAGCCACTGGGTCCGGGGCTTGAACTGGGGTCAGTCATGTGAGAGTCCAGCACCTTAACCACCATACCACTTGCTGGCTCCCATATAAATATTTTATTGTGACTTTTTATGTAGTATATTATTTATTAATTGCATTTTTTTGAGAGATTTTTGCTATAGGGTGCGTGCACTTGCCAGAAAGACAGAGAGAGACAGAAAGACAGAAAGCAAGAAATCCCCCCACCCCGCCCCCAGGGAGGATGGCCATGCTGCAATCCCTTCTCTGTTTTTCTCTCAGGATCTTGGGTACGTATGCACACATGCCCAGTGTGAGTTTAAGCCACTGGGTCTGGGACTCGAACCACGGTAAAGTACATGGGAGTCCAGCGACATAGCCATTACTCCAACTGCTGGTTCCTTAATTGCATTCTTTTGTGGTTAGCAATGCAATTTTTCTTGGAGACAGAGAGATATTATGAAATCTTTGAAATAGCTATTACACTACCATTTGTCTATACATTTCCATTTCAACGGTGAGAAACAAATTCTAAAATTATGATATCTGCAGGGTTTTTGTTTTAGTTTGTTTGGCCTTTTATTTACTGTGATATCACTTGAATTACACTGTTGGTACTATTTGTAAGGATAACATTTATTTGCTTAGGCAAAAGTTGTACTGTGTTGGTTTACCAAGCCCAGAGTAGAGTATACAAGAGGAGAAGCTCTAGATGATGCCCTTAGCCGACATAGCACTTTCATCCGAGTGCGAGCAGCCCTTGTCTTTCTTATAATCACCCTTATCTTTCTTATTTATGGGCAACTTCTTTATCCTTTCCTCATTCCGCTTTTCTACGTGGACTAAGCATTGGCTCTTGACTGGTGTAGAAGGGAGTAGAAGAAAATTAGAGGCATATAGGCTCTACAGTATTATCAGAATATATTTGATAATGTAATATTAGAATACCTATATCATTGGAACCAGCGCTTGGTGTAATGGCTATGTCACTGGACTCCCATGTAGTCGACCGTGGTTCCAGTCCCGGACCCAGTGGCTTAAACTCACGCCAGGTGCATGTGTGTGCATGCCCAGGATCCCTAGAGGAGAACGGAGGAGAAGGGATTGCGGTGTGGCCATCCCCCCTGGGGGATGATTTCTCACTTTCTCTCTCTCTGTCTTTCTGGCAAGCGCACACGCCCTATAGCAAAAACCTCTAAAAAAACCAAAAAAGAATACCTATATTATTTACTGTTACCCATATATATTAACCCACAGTTGCTTAGCATTATAAATATTGGCATCATATATATACACACACACACACACACATATACACACATATATGTTTATATGTACACACATATATATACATACACGCACACACATACATACACATGTTTGGTTTTTTGTTTAAGAGAGATTTTTGCTATAGGGCATGTGTGCTCACTAAAGAGAAAGAAAGCGAGAAATTACCGCCCCGGGGGATGGCCACGCTGCAATCCCTTCTCCTCCATTCTCTTCCTGGGATCTTGGGCACATATGCACACATGCCTGGTGGGAGTTTCCAGCCTCAGTGTGCGGGACTTGGACTAGGGTCAGCCATGTGGGAGTCCAGCAATGCAACCATTACACCATCTGCAGGTCCCCCAGCAGCCCTGACGTTTGCCCTGGATTGATTTGGGAGTTGTGTTCTCTGAAGGAACTATACTAGCTACCGTCGTCAATTTGAAGCATATATTCTTATTAGCACTTATGTCATTTTTTAGAGATATCTTGATAACACCAAAAAATAGGATGTCTTAGATAAAGTAATTCCCCTTGTTTTTCTCATTTCTGACTTAATTTTTTGTTAGCTTTTAGCAATTTCTTATATTGTTTCTCTCACCTACTACTCAGATTTTTGTTTTTTGATTTTTTGAGTCTCAGTTCTCTAGTAAATACACATTATGGAAGTAGAACTAAAAATCCTTAAAGTTGAGATAAGACTGGTCTTATATAGAGGATGCTAGAAAGAGTTGTTCCAATGAAGACTTGAATACGGTAACTTTTTCCTGCTATCATTTCTTGTGTCAGAATTGAATTGCCAAAGGAAACGAGTAGTTATGCTACCAATATTTAAAAGTATAAAGAAGGTCTACAACGTGCAGTGTGCATTGCCTATGATAGTGTATGTCCCTTTCCCATTTAGTGAACTGGAATTACAAGTTGTAGGAGAATCGCAGTGGTCTCTACGAGTCTTTCTCCTCTCTGACAAGTGCATGCACCCTCTAGCATGTTAAAAAAAAAAAATAGTGGCCAGGCATGTGGTTAAAGTACTGGACTCCCATGGCCAACCATGGTTTGAGTCCTGGACCTGGCAGCTTCATAATCATGTTGGGCTCATGTGTGTGCATGCCCAGAATCCAGAGAGGAAAATGGAGAAGAGATTGCGGTGTGGCCAGCCCCACAGCACGGTGATTCGTCGTTTTCCCTCTCTCTCTCTCTGGCAAGTCCATATGCCTGATGGCAAAAACCTTAAAAAAGAAAAAAGAAAGTAACATTTCAATTCAAAGCCCAACTTTCTGTCTCTCCAACGACTGCATATGTCCTATGCCAAAAATATAAAACAACAACAACAATAACAGTAAAAAACAAAACAGCTAACTGCCTGCCCTGGCAGTTCTCCTTAAGGTGACACGCTGGGTTCAGTGGAGAGAAGAGGAGCAGGTCCCTGAGTTTCCTTCTCCCAAACCACTGACTATTCATTGGTCTATGCTATTTTTAGTTATTTACAATAAACAAGAGCTTTTTATATTTTATTAAAGAATTGTTTTATTTAACTTTATTTATTTACTTATTTTTAATTTGACCAGAGAAGGACAGAGTGAGAGAGAGGGGAAGTGAGAAAGCAAGCCAGCAGATCCAAGACTTGAACCGTGGTCGGCCATATGGGAGTTCAGCACCCTTAAGCACCATACCACCTGCCGGCCCAGAGCTTGTTAATTACTGCTCTTTCCTATAGTGAATGCTTTAATAGGCCTAGCCTTTCTTTTCCTAGTTATCATTGATGCCCAAGTATTTGCGTGGTGTTTAATTCAACAAAGTCTGAAGGCCTCAGTCCAAGCTGCCGTGTAAAATACTGACACATAACACATCATCCTGGATCTCATGGCTTTTATAAATCAGTGAAGGAAACATATTTAGCTAACAATAATATAATAGTCCTGGTTCTCAGAAATTTTTATACATTAGTAAAAACTAGTAAACAAATGTATATATACATCTTCTTTTGAAAACAACAGTAGGGCCAACCTGTAGCGTGACAGCTAAGGGTGTGCCATCCCACATGGCTGACTACATGGTTTAAGCCTCGGACCCAGCGGGTTGAAGAACACTTCAGCACCTGTGTGTGCCTGCTCAAAATCCTGAAAGGAGAAATGGAGAAGAGATTGTAGCATGATCATCCCCATGAGGTTACTTTCTCTCTCTCTCTCTCTCTCCTCTCTGACAAGTGCATGCACCCTCTAGCTAATTAAAAAAAAAAAGGGGGGGGGGCCAGGCATGGTGGTTAAGGTGCTGGACTCCCATGGCCAACCATGGTTTGAGTCCTGGACCTGGCAGCTTCAAAATCATGTTGGGCTCATGTGTGTGCATGCCCAGAATCCAGAGAGAAGAATGGAGAAGAGATTGCAGTGTGGGCAGCTCCCCAGCAGGGTGAGTTGTCATTTCCCTTCCCTCTTTCTCCGGCAAGTCCATGTGCCTGCCCTATGGCAAATACCTTAAAAAAAAAAAAAAGAAAGAGAGAAAGAAAGAAAGAACCATTTCAATTCAAAGCCCAAGTTTCTGTCTCTCCAGTGAATGCATATGTCCTATACCGAAAACATAAAACAACAACAACAACAACAAAAAACAAAAACAGGAGAAAAAAATTGTGCAGTGAATATTTCAGGCTCCTCCTTACTTGTGTGTTTTATCTAAGTTTTGAGAAACAAGAATTTCTTTCTGTTAAGTCTGTTTATTGTATTCATGTTAGAGAGTGCATGCAGGCACATAAGAAGAGTAGTGGAGGTGGGAGGGGGAGAGAAGCACCCTGACAGGGTCTTCCAGCTCCTTCGGATCTTGGGCATAGACACATGCACCTACCCAGTGCATGCGAGAATCCAAACCTAGAGTCGGTTGTGTGGCCTCCAGTGCTGGAGTTCATTTTGGGTATGGACCGTGTCACCAGGCATGAGTTTCATTTTAGTGAAGGAAACTGACTTTTTTTTTAAAGAGAGATTTTTGCTATAGAGCATGCATGCTCACCAGCGAGACAGAAAGTGAGAAATCACCACCCAGGATTGACGGCTATGCCGCAGTCCTTTCTCCTCCATTCTCTTCTTGGGATCTTGGGTACACATCCACTCAGCATGAGTTTAAGCCACCGGGTCCAGGACTCAAACCAGGGTCGACTTCGTGGGAGTCCAGCGATATAACCATAATTCCATCTGCTGGTCCCCGGAACTGACAGTTTTCTAAAGTGGATTGGAATGTGGTCATTTACATTGAAGTTTTCCCCTATTTATTAGTAATTCTTTTCTGCTTATTCCAGTAAATGGCTGGTTAAATGAGCAGACAATTTAGGCTCCTCAGGGCTCATTTTGTTTTCACCTTTGCTTTTTTGTGTTAGATTTGGTTTTCCTCTGTATCGACTTTATTTCCAAATGAACATTCTGCCTTTCTTCTCCTCCCGCCCCACCCGTCCGCGCTCGCCTGTCTCCGTCTTCTCTCCTGCCTGAAGTCTTCCATCCTGTGGAGTGCTCCTACTGCCGCTGTGAGAGTATGATGGGTTTCCGGTACCGATGCCAGCAGTGCCACAACTATCAGCTCTGCCAGAACTGCTTTTGGCGTGGCCATGCCAGTGGCCCTCACAGCAATCAGCACCAGATGAAGGAGCATTCCTCTTGGGTAACTGCTCTGTGTGTCATTCGTGTTCCCGACTGTTAATCTGTCCATCAGTCACAGCCCCGGGTCGGTTTTCGGATGGACGCCTAATAAACAAGGATGTGGTGTAATGCAATCTCAATACTAACATTTATGCTGGGCTTGCAAAAATGTGCTTTCTCACATGGTTTTAAAAGCAGAGTTAAAAAAAAAAGTTCTGGGAGATATTATTACATTTGAAATGGTCCCCTTTATTTGGTTGAAATGGGATATTACAGTGCTCTCTTTCCAAAGTGAAAAGAAAGTTTCTTGTTTTAAAATTATACAAGGGATAGCTCCCTAAGCATGTATCCTTTTGAGCTTTAAATAAGATTTAAAATTTTTTTATAAGAAAATTTCCTTCATGTTCATAAGGTGGTGCAAAGAAAGCAGCACAAAAGGAAGGAGTTAAAATTTCACCTCCCCAATGTTGGAGAAATTATTGAAGTTGACGATCATCACCACATTGTTTTTACCTTTAAAAGTTGTTTTGAGGGACCAGCAGTTGGTGTAATGGCTATGTTGCTGGACTCCTGTGTAGTTGACTACAGTTCGAGTCCTGCACCTGGTTGCTTAAACTCACACCGGGCACATGTGCATGCATGCCCAAGATCCCAAGAGGAGAGGGGTGAAGGAATAGAGGTGTGGCCATCCCCCCTTGGGGATGATTTCTCGCTTTCTGTCTCTCTGTCTCTCTCTGTCTTTCTGGCGAGCACATGCACCCTATAGCAAAAGCCTCTCCAAAAAAAAAAAGTAGTAGTTCTGAAAATAATAATATTTGGGTGGAGGTCAATGTCTGATTTTTCTGTGGTGTTATAACATGCTTATTATCAATTATTTTTCTTTTCCTTCTTCCTACTTATTACTAGCGTTTTTAAAGTGCCATGCTTTCTTTCTAAAATGTTGCTATAGCCTTTGTTTTAAAATATTTTCTTCGAGTTTTTGGTTGGCTGGTTGGTTTGCTGAAGGGTAGAAAAGTACAGGGTCACTAGTGTAAGTCATGATTTATGTTGCTAAGCTTTAGGTCTCCCTGCTGGACTTCGAATACTAGGAAGCTTTAATAATAACAAGTCCTTCCCCCTTTAGTCCTCTTAAAACTTGGCCAAGAAAAAGCAAATAAGCTTATATCAGGGATTAAAGAAAACAAAAAATAAACTTTGGCCCATATGCATGCTTTACTTCTTATATCTCTGACATGTTAGAAATGTATTTTTCTTATTAGGTGGGTTTTCAGCTATAATTAACTACAAAATTTTCTTAAACTGAACCTTCTCTACAGGGTCTTGTGTTGTAAAATATGTATATATATGTATTTGTATGTGTATTATATATAATACATATATGTGTGTATATATAATACACATATATACATATATGCATATGTATATTTCATATATATTTATATATGGAATATACATATTTATTTATTGGTTGAGGGGCCATTTTTTTTTAATCTTTAAAAAATAAAGAGAAAAAGAAAAACAACCTAGTAGTTTCTTCCTCATTGAATAAGGAGAATTTGCAGATTTTTGAATTGTTATGTTACTTCTGCTTTCTCAAAGTTTCCCATTAGTTCGTCGATTTGTTAATCTTCCACTGAGTTTTATCTAGTCTGACTCTTCACACTGAGAGGGTTTTTTTCTGTCTTACTTTTCATAATGATCAGGGTCACTGTACGTTTCTGTTGAGAGTTCGTTCTGGGCGTTGGGGCAAGGAGGATGAGGAACTTCCCGTTCCTCTTAGTTGGAACTTAGTCATTTAGCTCATTTTAACCCTTTTAAAAATGGTGATTTTACCTATTTGACAAGAAGTGACTATTCAGATGTGCTCTATGATTTACAAAGCGCTTTCACACACTCTGCTAAATTTTTTTTATCAAGTTATAACGTGGATTCAGAAAAGCACGCAAATCCTAAGTGAGCTGTTGCACTCCTGTTCGATCCTCACAGTGCTTTTCTAAAGTAGGTCGTATTTCCATTTGTTGTTTTTATTTCTGCTTTGTTAGTCCCCCCCATTTTGTTAATTTCTTGATTTCTGTTGTAGTGACTTAGATTTCAAGAAAAATCAAGTGTTATCAGCATCATAAATGTACGTTTTGAATTTTGATGGGCAAGTGCACTGCGTTTGGTAGGCGCATGCTGGCGAAGTCTTGCGGCAGGATGTTCTGTGCTCATGCAGCTTGTTTTCAGAGGGGTGACTGTACGTGCAGCCCTGTCGCTCCTTGGAGAATATGTGGCTGAATCCTGAGACCGGATGAAGAGTTTTCCACCTAACAGACCATTATCTAATCGGTTTATTAATCATTTCTGTGAAGATGATACACTGCTATTTTGAATGAATGTTTCCATATGTTTGTGGCAGATGCACTCAGTGAGTGCTTAACCAGCTTGTGTATGAGTTTGCATTTTAGGTTTAATTAGTGTAGTGTTTAGGACCTGGAATTTTAATTTGATTTTTCTAAAAGTTTCTGTTTAATGTCCTGAGTAACTATGCAGTATAATTCATTATTTGTATAGTCCTCTGTCCATGTAGTTTGCGTTTATTATGAAAAAAATGCTCTGAGATTCATCCTGTCCGTTCACTCAAAAGATTTTTTTTTTTCCATTTTAGGTTTTTGTCATAGGGTGAGTGTGTTTGCCGAAGAGAGACAATGAAAGGGAAAGTGAGAAATGACCCTCGAAGGTGAGTGGCCATGCCTCAATCCCTTCTCCTCCATTCTCCTCCTGAGATTTTGGGCATGCATGAACACTTGCCCGGTGAGATTTTCAAGATGCCAGGTCTGGGAGTTGAACTATGACCTGCCATGTGGGAGTCCAGTGCTTTAATCATTACGACACCTGCTGGCCCTGTACAAAAGATATATTTCAACAGACTTTTTTTGAGTACTTACTATGTGCCAGGACCTGTCAGAGACACTTAAGATAATCTATGATCAAACCAGACAAAGATTCCTGCCCTTGCAGAGCTTATTCATTCATTCATTCATTTTTATATAGGTTTTTGCCACAGGGTATGTGCACTTGCTGGAGAGAGACAGTGAGAGGGAAAGTGAGAAGTCACCCACAGGAGGGGATGGCTATGGTGCATTCCTCCTCTGTTCTCTTCTTGGGATTTTGGGCATGCACACATGTATGCCTAACATGATTTTCAAGCTGCCAAGTCTGAGACTTGAACCATGGTTAGCCATGTGGAAATCCAGCACTTTAATTCTCACCCCACTTGTTGGCCCCCTTGAGCTTATGTTTTAAAGAGTATGAAAGAGACCACTAGGACTCACCAACATCATGGCTTTCCTGTTCTCACTTGTCACTCATTGAACTGTGGATCTCAGCATCCCTGTGTCTAAGTGGGACCGTGTGACTAGTTCTCTCCAGTGAGAAGTGAACAAGTGCCTCCTTTATTGTCTTCCATCTTGGTGGAGAGAATCCCAGTGGCCCCAGAGGAGAATAAAACCATTAAAGGAAACTGGGTCCTCGACTCGTGGGTGGGCAGAGCTATCTGCCAGCCCTCTCCATGGTGGTGAGGGCACGATAAAGACTGTTACATCACTGAAGGGTTAGGCTTTGCTCCAGCAGGTAGTACTGGAAATCAAAGCCTTTCCATGGTGGCTTTGCCTTAGCAGTCAGGGAGCACACTGACCCGAGACAGAGACTGACGGGAAAGACAGAAGCCCATGTTTCGTGGTGGTGACCGGTGTGGTAGCTTGGTTATCTGTGATTGCTTGGAAGGCACGCCTCATTGCCAGCTGAGTCCTGGGTCAAATGCTGGAAAGGAGCCGCATGAGACTGTTAATGTTAAAGTTATTACAGCAAAGAGATGAGCATAGAAAGAATTGGCTAATTTTAAATGGCAAGTAAAAAACTAGAGGGGAATGGAGAAAGTTCTTACACGTGGTGCAGTGAGAGGAACAACAGGCTGCCTCGCCCGCCTCCAGACCCTGGAGAGCGAGAGAGAGAGGCTTTACGTAACCGAGGCCTGCTCAGCATGCTCAGCTGAAAAGACGACTCGGTTCTGGGCCGAAGATCAGATTTAAGGGTATGGGCCCTTGTTCCTGGCTGCTTGTTAGGGTCACCTTGATCCCACCTACAGAGCTTCTGATTTATTGGTCTGAAGTACACGGAACCTGGACGTCGAACAGTTTGTGAAAGTTTCTCAAGCAATTCTATTGTGCAGCCAAAGCTGGGGTCCTTGTTGTTTCATGTGGCCTCCAGGTGGCTTCTGTTAGTGGAAAGCCAGAGGCGTGGATGCAGAGAATCAAACCCGCCCTGAGAACTGTGTCTAGGAAGAACTCTGGTGACTGGCACATGGAGCTAGCTGGAAACAAAGAGATCAAAGGCCTGCTGACTTTCTGAGGGAATTATATTGGCAAAGAAACCATGAGCCTGGACTGAACAAGCCCTTGATTATTTGAGCTTTTAAAAAAACAAAAACACTTAAAAAAAACCTCTCAGAACGTGTCCTGACAGGGTGAGTTGCTGGGTCATGAAGGTTGCGCAGTCCAGAAGGAGGGCATGTGCTGGAGACCACTTGGCCACGGAGGAAGAAATGTCTGCTCCTGTCCCACTATAGTGTTTTGATTTTTAGTTTTTGCTATAGCATGTGTACACTTACTGGAGAGAGACGGTCTGAGTGTGTGTGTGTGTGTGTGTGTGTGTGTGTGCATGAGAGGGAGAGAAATCACCCTCCCCCCCTGGGGGGGGATGGCCACCTGGAAATCCCTTCTCTTTCTTTTATTTTTTTAAAAAATATATATATTTAATTTTATTCATCCTTATTATTTATTTTTTTAAATTTGACCAGAGAGAGAGAAAGAAAAAGGAAAGTGAGAAAGCAAGCCACCAGGTTCAGGACTCAAACCACAGCTGGCTATATGGGAGTCCAACACCTTAACCGCTATACTACCTGCTAGCTCCAGTCCCTTTTCTTTCATTCTCCTCATGGGAGTCCAACACCTTAACCGCTATACTACCTGCCAGCTCCAGTCCCTTTTCTTTCATTCTCCTCTGGAGATTCTGGGCACACATGCACACACACCTGACATGATTGTCAGGTCACTGAGTTTGGGCTCAGCCACAGAGTGGGCCACGTGGGATCCAGCCACTTTAACCACCATGCCACTTGCTGGCTCCTGTAGCACTGACATATATTGGGAGTGACAGAGAAGATGCAGATCATTGGCTTTTTCAGTCTGAAGGTTGCATCATAACGAGCCACACATGGTCCTGAAGAAGGCTGGGCCATATCTGGAGATCCCAGATGCACTGACTGAATATGACTTTAAGTTTCCTTCCTTTCCTGTTCTGTTCTCTCCTGTTCTTTTCTTTTTTATCTCTTTCTTTCTTTTCTTTTCTTTTTTCTCTTTTCTTTTTCTTATTTGCCAGAAGGGTGTATATTTGCCAGAGAGAGACAGAGAGAGGGAGAGGGGAAAGCAGCCCCCAGTGTGGCACCCTGTACTGCAGTCCCTTCTCCTCCATTTCTCCATCCTATTGGAACTTGGGGTCATGCACATGCACTTGGCATGTTTTTCAAGCTACCAAATTTGGGACTCTGACCACATGGTTGGCCATGGTTGACCCAGCTCCCTTAACCACAAGGCCACGCAGCAGTCCCAGTTTTGTTTGAGGGTATGTGTGGAGTCAGGCGTGTTCTATCTGTAGAAAAGGGGAGCTAAATGTTACTTGGTAGTTGAAGGGCTCACTAAGATCCATGGCTTTTTCCCCTTTACTTCCTGGACATGTAACTGGATTATACAACCCATCCTCCTTGCATCCAGATGGGGCTATATTTCTAGTTGTCCCTGGTGGATACATATTGCTCAGCCAAGGCAGACTTTATTAAAATTTTTATTCCCAGAGGGCATATGTGCTCATCAGAGAGAGAGAGAGAGAGAGAAAGAATACCCCCTCCCCCCCTGTGAGGCCTGGTCACGTCACAATCCATTTTGCTCCATTTTTCCATCCCGTTAGGATTTGGGTCTTGTGCACACATGTGCTTGGTGGGTTTTTTAAGTTGCTGAGGCTAGGATTTGAACCATGGCCAGCCTTGTGGGATCCAGATCCCCATGCATAGGACTTACTTGCTGTGCTACAGGGCCAGCCCTGGGGCAGTGTAAGGCAGGTATGCCTTCTCCATCCTTTCTGTCTTTACCTCGTTATGCTGATGTACACGGGCCACATGGAAAGGTCTCTAAGGAACTGGCTGAGGCAGGATCCCGTAGGGGAAGGAGGTCGGGTGCCTGAACAGATGGAGCAGAGCCTCTCTGCCTGTTCACAGAGGGTGGCAGGAGCAGAAATCAGGACTGTGGGGTGTGGGGACAGGTGAGTGAATACAGAAGTCACTCTAGGCCTGTTTAGAAGGTGATTTGAGCAAAGATGTCTGCCAGTAGATATCTGGGAAATAGCGGAAGGAACGGTCAGTGTTAAGGCCCTGAGGTGGGGGTGTACCTGTGAAACGGGTAACAGCCGAGAAGCCAGCATGGGCAGAGTGGAATGAGCAGGAGTGGGGTGATGCGGAGGGTTGTTGGAGAGGAGGGCCAAACGTCGACATGGGCCTCGCTGACCACTGGAGGGACTTTTACTGCGTGAAATGAGTCCTTACAGGGTTTTGAATAGAAGAGTGACATGATTGGCGTTATATTTTAAAATGATCAGTCTGGATATCCCCATATAAATAGAATAGTGAAAGGGAAA